>NC_090265.1:172518296-173124066 GCF_040414725.1 Anabrus simplex
CAATCTTTGTTTTTCGAAGGGCTAGTCCTGTTCCATTCCTCCTTCTGACCATAGAGTTGCGAGTTAATTGTCCAGTCGTACTTCCACTTAAAGGAGTTCTCCTCCTCCACCACCAACACCGCAACTACATCGCATTTAGGAAAAATCAGTCATTCAGTGGGATTTCATTTTTGACCAGCGTGTCTTGTACCCGTCGTTGACTGGTTAGTATTTGCAGCTGTAATGGGATCTACCGCAGATGAGCAGTAGCGGAAGAGATACAGCACACTTCAACTAACAACAACAGTCAGTCAATAGGTGCAATCTCCCTGCTTCATTGAATAAATATTTTTGTTTTATTTTCGATTTCTTTTCCGCTTTATTTGTTCATAGAGGATGATTACCTAGTTGTACTTCCTCTTGTACCACCACCACCACCACCACTCAATAGGTGCAATGCTATTGTTGATAAGTTTCAAGGGTTTAGGGCGTTGTGAATCTTGTAAACCAACATATTTCTTTTTATTCCAGTGCGACGATATCACAGCATTCGAGGCCTAGATATGAATACGTCGTTTAATCTTCTCGCCTGTGATTTGCAGCAGCAGGGCGAGTAGATTCATTCCGGCAGCATTTTAGGAACTTGGGACATTGTTGACCATCCCATTCTGTTTTCGTCCTGCTGGATGCTATTAGGACATGCTACAGTAGTTCATATCTAACAGCAACAGCAACACAATCTAGTAGAAGTGAGGGACAATAAAAGCGACAACAGAGCACACCTTGTATATCTAATTTAATAACATTGTTCATCCGTTTTGTGGGTTAGGTCATTGTAGGCCATCACATTATTTGTTTTCTTCCGGCTGGGCGAATTACTGTAGAATTGTATAGCATCCAAAGTCAAGGAAGTCTTTACCTATCCCTCCTTTCATGGATCCCTTTTGTCTTCTCCTTCTCCTTCACGTTTTCTTTCTCATTTTGATGGTCATCCTGATTACCTTCCCTGATCGATATGGGCTGTTGACCTTGAACTTTGCACCTGAGTGTGGAAGGGGTGGTGTTCTCCTACTCAACGAACTTATGTTCACTTTTGATTCGTTAGTGACTTTTCGGCTTGATACAATCATTTTTGTTTTAATTCTTTAATTCATTTAAAATTATTTCATTGGATAAGTAATTTTGTTTTATTTTCAATTTCTTTTCCACTTTATTTGTTCATAGAATATGAGGATAATTACCTAGTTGTACTTCCTCTTAAAACAAAAATCACCACCACCACCACCACATAGAATGCATCCCCTGCCTGTCGTAACAGGTGATTGAAAGGAGGCCACGGGCTGTTAGGTGTTAACTTGGGAGCGTGGATTGGGGACCACGGTACTGCTAGCTGAGTATGATATTGCTTCCACTTCTGCCAGTCTCCTCGCTTTTATCTTTCTTATCTGACATCCCTTTGATCGATTCTTCTTGTTTCCCCGCCCCTACGGTTTTAGGTTTGTGAAGCCTAGAGAGTCTTTTATTTTCACACCTTTCATTCCCTTCCCTTTATTTTGCCAGTAACTTCATTTTTTGAAGGGATGGAACTCTTTCCTTCCTTCCTCTGATTAATGTTAAAAGAGAATGTTTTTCCATTTCAACTTTCTCTAAGAATAATAATCACCAACATCTGGCGCCGTATTGAGATAGAACTGATGTTTGCGGAGATATCTGGAGTTTTGTTAAAAATAAGTAATCACGAGTATCTTCTTCATCATTCATCGCATGGTAAACCATATGAAATATAAAGGACTGGAAATAGGTACTGCTTTAAAAGAGAAATTTGTCATATCCTGTTTTCTTCCCTTTAATATTGCCACACCACTGTATACTAATCAAATAATACGAGTGCAGTATAGGCCTATAGCCTAGTGCACTATTTGGATATCCTTGAAATGAAATACAGAGTTTCGGAATATTCGCGCTGCTTTTCCAAGACGTTCACACAAAAAATCCATCCACCCAGTCAGACAGACAGGAAGATTGATCTGAGCTCACTTTCTACTTTTCTATAGCTAACACGAAAAGAAAAAGAACCGAAGTACTAAGTAGGTTTAGTTGTGTATGATGAAACGTATCTGATACAGAGCTAGGATCTGAGGAGGTGTCCCGTGGTTCGTAATAAAGTGCTATCCTAACAATATTTTGGATAGTATGAACATAAACAAATCGGAATTAAAATCGCGCGGTAGTCACAATCACCAAAGCAATATCATTGAAAATTTCTTTTGTAATTTTCAGTATGAAAAATGTCTGAAATGGCATCCCACAAAAACTGCCTTATTTAGGCAAGAGTCAAAGAGGCTCGAGGTCAAGGTGACACATTCATGCGGGAGTCAAAATTTAACTATGTCCATAAAACTCTAGAAATGAGTTTTGAATTAATTCGGAAAGTTATATCTTACCACGCGAATTAGGGAAATTTCATCCTGCGTGAGGATATCTGTTTAAAATGATTTATAAGAAATATTTTCATTTTTGTCAAAACTCTGAGGAACTCATCTTGATGAAATTCATATATTAACTGAAAAATGGAGACAGTTTCACCCATCATATTTCGAAGAAACGTTTGGAGCAGAAAACACCCATCTTAAAATGTCTCCCACAGAGGAGGGAAATAATAGTCCAGCATTACAACTCTTTTTTAAGTTTCTTCATTAAAAATCTTTATGACATATCCAAATTCTCTCATTGCTCTGAAGACTTATTTCTGGAGTATGTTTCAAACTGCTCATCTGAAAGTTATGTTCCAGTCCTTGCTAGGATTATATATTGTTTAAGACTATCTATAACTCAACAGCACCTGGTCCATCATGCTATGTTTGCAATTGAAAGTAATTTAACTATTTTTACAACTGTATTACGGAGATGTTCCTAAACAAATTTCTTAATGAAAGCAGAAACACGGAAACCACTGAAATACTAAAATACTGGTGGAGATGTATACAATGCACAGTTTACAAAACAAGGGGTAGGGGTGAAAAATTTCTTGGACCCATGGGCGCTGCAGTAATTAGTCTAAATTTGGTGCTGCCCGCAGATATATAAGAAACGAGTAGTCGAAATGACTATGTGGTAAGAAATTCGAAATATGAAATGAACATTTTACTCTATCGAATGAATACAAATTAAAAAAGATCGACACTCGTAATTACTAAGAATTAATTGGAAAATTGTGCATTCAAATAGACTGTTAATAGATCTTAAGAATAAAAAATTACAATTTCCATATTACACAAACGGTATTTTAACAGGATCAGAACGGGTATTACTGCATTTCTTTACAAACCACATCATGTGTAGTTGTAGATGGAAGTTGTACTTTGACGTCTATAATGTACTCTTGAGAAAGATACGCACATCTATCCATGACTAAACATTGTAGTGGAGTGATATATCCAAATTTCTATGAAGTTTGTTCTTGTGACTTATTCATTGCGACAGAAAAGGCTAGATATAGAGAAAATTTGCTCCATTTAAGAACGAACGGCGTATGGTTATTAACGGGGGATAAACCTATTCTTGGAATAAAACACTTTCTTCGTGAAACTGAGCCCGTTAGAATTTCTGCATGAACGACACTTTCGTTTAGCTTCTGTAGAGGCAATCTTGTTCCGTTGCATAAACCGTCTTTATTAACTTAACCGACATCATTGCACTCTACGGAGCCAGTGCGTATGTACCTTATTTGGTCATCCCTCAAACTAGGCTATTCAAAATCTGTTGGTTAATGACATTTGTTCATTTGTAGAGCACAAAATTGCTCTTTTTATAAAACATGAACTCTCACTTGGATGAGAATATCATAAAAACCCGAACAATATATTTTTTTAAAATCTGGATTTATGGAATCTCGATAATACAATTCTGACCCAGTTCTCCCTTGCCGAGTTTTAAAAGCCGTTCACTGAAGTTAGGTCTACCACTGTTATATTCTTTTTTTTTTAGTTTAACAATATTAATTTCGGGCTATAGTATATAATACTTTAAACTTGACTGGACAACAACTGTTCTGTGGCTATGAGGAATAACTGGCAGGCACTGTCGGAAGTCTCCGCCAATCAAGATCATTTTTCATTATATTTTTTATAGCTGATCTACTGCTGAAAGACCGTAATGGGAAGCCATGCTTGCCTCATCTCATACGATTAACTTAGCCTATCTAATTACCTCTGCACCTTCTGATATCATTCTCATGCGGGACGTCGAAGTATGCAAAATTAGAGTATTACCCTTTTTCTCTCTCCTCTTGACTTAACTTTACTCATTTCATCTTTCTCCAAACGTATCGTTTCAGCTTCAGTGTTTTCTCTCTGTAACTGCACATTTTTCTAAGTTTCTTACTATTGCATTTGTTTATTCCTTTTGGTCTTCCACCTGGAGTTTTAGTAGGCGAATTGTCGGATCATTTAAAATTTGACGATTTAACAAGGAAATTTATACAACCTGTGACGATCGAAGATTCTTCTCATGTGAGACCTCATGTCTTCATGGACGTGATATTTTTCCGACAGATTTCTACCGACTGGCGTTTACTCCACAGTCGTGTTACCTTAACGATCTACAGAGTGATAAATATTGCGACAGGAATCGAGAATAGCCTAGATATAAAATCCTGCTGTTCTTGCAACAATGTATTAGTGATTAAGCTACCGTAAACTTTTTATATTGAAGCCGCAGTGATAAGCACATATTCAGTGCGTGACTTCGAAAAAGCACTTCGAGGCCTGAAATTTGTTTCCGGGATGCACAGGAGCCACAGGGCCTCTCAACTTGGTAGCGTAGGTTGGCGATTACGGGGCCCTTAGCTGAGTCTTGGCATTGCTTCCACATAATTAACATGATTTCCCGATAAAAAAAACACCAGATACTAATTCACTCATTAAATTAGTCATTGTAATACGAATAAAATGATATATCTACTACCCACCAACTTAAATGCAAAAACCAAAGCAATCTCCGTACATGCCGTGAAGGTCCTGGGAGGGATGGAAGGTAAAGGCTCCCACTATTCGTAGCCTCGGCACTTGGTTGGGTAGTGTTTAGCTCCATGCCCGGCCACCTTTGCCCAAGGAATTATCCTGGTACTTTTCTGGCGGCACCTAGTGTTTACACTGCACTAAGTCTTCTGGTATGGGCTAGAGCAATTTGGTTACTTTAATTGATCTGTCTCTATCTTACCTTTGGCTTTGACAATATGAAAGTGACTGATGTATGAGCGATGCTAGTAACGCCATTCCTTACGCAGCCAGTCCCTGTTGTGACCGGTGTGAAACTGTTGCTCATAGGGTCGGTTGGTGCATATTTCAGTGGGCTTGGCAGACTGATATGTAATAGCAACTTCTGGCTCGGTGAGGAAAGCAGCAGGAAACTACCTCACTCCTCATTTCCCTAATACGCCTCTTCAGTGATACCTAGGCCATCTATGACAGTTCATGGCAGAACTGTTGAGGATCCAACCAGCCTTCGGGCTTATGACTAAACATACATACATACATACATACATACATACATACACTCATTTCTAGTATAGGCTGAATCATTTATTAGTTTTTTCGACTTCCTGATGGGCAATCAAACACACGACATTGCGGGTGAACTGAGCACATCCATACCACCTCGGCCAGGCAGCCCCTTACTTAAATTCACAGAACACAAATATATATTGAATGTCACGGGCTAATATTGCTCTCTGTCATGCGAACATTTCAAAGCAGGCAGCAGGACTTGGTTCCTTCCACCCCCTATGGGTGGGACGGTAGAATAACACTCATGGTTTCCCAGGCCTGTCGTAAGAGGCGACAGAAAAGGGGCCACAGGGCCTCTCAACTTGGTAGCGTAGGCTGGCGACCACGGGGCCCTTAGCTGAGTCTTGGCATTGCTTCGACTTACTTGCGCCATGCTCATCTATCCTATCCGACCTCTCTTGGTCACTTTTATTCTTTTCCGACCCCCACGCTATTAGAGCATTCGAGGGCTATGGAGTCCTTCATTTTTATGCCCTTTGTGGCTATTGTATTTCTTTGGCCGATATCTTCATTTTTCAAAGTGTCGGATTCCTTCCCTTTTTTCTCTCTGATTATTGTATATAGAGGATGGTTGCCCAGTTGTACTTCCTCTTAAAACATTAATCACCACTACCACCACCACCACTCTTGGTTCTGTCTGATAAGCCTACCAGTAGATGATGTTTGCTACTTACTCCAGAATAACAGTTCAGCTCCACTGAATGAGGGGAATCAACGATTTTCTTTTGACGGTTATCGCTTTCAGTACCGGTACGTAAAAGTATCAAATCAAGCAGTTCATTCGTATGCCAATAGATGACGTCAGTGTTACTAAAAACCAAACCAAACCAAACCCCATGGCACTACAGTCCTTGAACGGCCTTGGCCTACCAAGCGACCGCTGCTCAGCCCGAAGACCTGCAGATTACGAGGTGTCGTGTGGTCAGCACGACGAATCCTCTCGGCCGTTATTCTTGGCTTTCTAGACCGGGGCCGCTATCTCACCGTCAGATAGCTCCTCAATTCTAATCACGTAGGATGAGTGGACCTCGAACCAGCCCTCAGGTCTAGGTAAAAAATCCCTGACCTGGCCGGGAATCGAACCCGGGGCCTCCGGGTGAGAAGCAGGCACGCTACCCCTACACTACGTGGCCGGCGTCAATGTTACTAAGTGGAACGAAATGGCAATCACCTCTCTGAATGAAAGTTTTTTTTTTTTTAAAAAAAAGATCCAAATATGCGAAACTCCATCTCACCCGAATCATATCTCTACCATCGAAACATCCACGATCAAAATGTGATAGATGTCACTTTCCAAACTCAGTGGAAGGATTTCTATCAATGTTCTCATTCCCCACCCTGAAGGGGTGGGGCGGGCCACGCCCTCTTTCTGACCAAAAATGATTTCTATACATTGTTATAGATGTTACAGATGGAGATAACGTGCTTGCATATGCCTAAATGGTGAAAATGATCCATTCACTTCACAGAAATATAGTAGACTATTCATCATTTAAAACTTCAAGCATAATGGTCACAATCGCATTGTTCTTCTAAACGTATATCTGGTGCTAGTTTCAGTTTTTCAAACCGTTGCCTACAAGATAATTACAGGCCTCTGTATGCGCGGTCTTTTCAAGTGGTTGCTTACGTTATTAGACTATGCAAGACTGGGAAATACAAGGCGTCGCTGGTCGTGAGACTGATTCTCACACGGGCCACGGCCGACTTGATGCGTCACTCTAGCTAGCTCCTTAGCTAGTTCCTAGAGCGCAGCGAGGGATCCAGTCGGCCATGCACGGGCTGGTGAAACGCATAGTTTTGCCGCTAGGTGCGCTCTTCTTAGTATTAAAATTGCGTGGGCGAAATACTCATTCAAACATTCACGAGCGTGTTAAGACGAATTTTTGTACTTTAGGAGCTTTCTTGTGCTAGTGCGTGTGATTTTAATTTAGTGACTGAAATTAATGACAGTATTTACGTAATGCGAACATCGGATAGTTCTTAAAAAACATTGTGCACTGTAGTGTTCCCTACTGTAAATCAAATACCTCAAAATGATGTGGTATTTCATTTCACTGTTTTCCGAAATGCGAAGAACCGAAACTAAGTGGTGTTTGGCAATTTTTCGTCGAGAAAATAGATCAGGATCTCTGTGGAAACGTAGTGTGCATTCCACTGTTTGCAGTAGGCATTTTAAAGACTCAGATTAGTATAAACACAGCACTAGACATCCTACTTTCGAATGTCATTCAATCTAAATTTCAAATTTCTCCTGGACACAAGCCAAAAAAATCACATACAGGAAGACCAAATAAGAGGAAGGCTGAAGTGGGAAATGAAGCTAAACTCTAGAAGGAAATTGAATTTCACGTGGAACCAATCACATCTACAGCCAGCGAAGAGAAGGACCCTCCACCTGTAATTATCAGTGAACCATTAGATAAAACCACAAGCACACAGCGTTCTATTAACCTTAAACTATACAGCACTAAAGTAGGTCTGAAACTGAAAAGAATAGTTAGAAAATGTAGGAAACAAACAGCATTTATAGTGAAGCAGACGAATATGATTACCACTTTAAAAGAAAGGATTCATCAACTCAAAAATGAAAAAATCTACATGGACTTGAGAGTCAACTAATGAAATTACAGAACTAGCTGAACAAGGTGATTTGAAAGCAATAACACTATAAAGGTCTGCATATTGCTGTCCAAATTTACATTGGCCATTCCAGAGGAGAGATAGGAATTACTTCTTTGGTATGAGCTCGTCTGATTTCGGTAAATAAATTTTTACAGCCCGATAATGAAAAGGTTGCTTCTCTCATGACAGGCGAGATGGAAATAAAATTAAAGCTATGGCAGGAATTGGGATAAGCTTCCTGGAATGACTGATGTACTCTAGAGAGAGATGCTGCCGGTATTGAAGACAAGCTTTCTAATAAATTGCTCTGCATTATGTTCAAAGGTCTTACCACACATTACGGGATTCCTGTGTCATATTATTTAACTCACAGCAAACCTTTGAGGTGAGAAGTGTTAAAGCTAAGATAGGCTAGGCAGTGATGTGAGATTCAAATGGTGACTCTGAACTGCAGAACCATTACAAAAACTACTTTTCTAAGTATTAGTTTTTACGTGTGTATAAATTGACTATAGATTCGCATAAACATATTAAAACACCTTTGTGAATAGGTATGAATTCGTGTTGACTGTGGGTCCATACTACGATTACTCATAACCTCAGAATACTTATGTAAATAAGTTTCCAACAAGACAAACATAACATCATATTGACGAATCATTTGCACTATAACTAAACTGGATCATAAACAACCGCCAAAGTTGTCCAACAGTGCATTCAATAACTTGATGAGCAAAATAGAGAAAGGTTTATCATTATACACTCCTTTCATTTCAGTTCATTAAAAAAGATTGTTTTGCAGTGCTGAAAAAGTTTTGCTCTAACATTTCGTCTCGGCAACAGTGGAATAGCATTAAAGCAAAAATCTACAAACCGAGCTCGATAGCTGCAGTCGCTTAAGTGCGGCCAGTATCCAATATTCGGGAGATAGTGGGTTCGAGTCCCACTGTCGGCAGCCTTGAAGATGGTATTCCGTGGTTTCCCATTTCCACACCATGCAAATGCCGGGGCTGTACCATAATTAATGCCACGGCCGCTTCCTTCCAACTCCTAGGCCTTTCCTATCCCATCGTCGCCATAAGACCTATCTGTGTCAGTGCGACGTAAAAGCAAATAGCAAAAATGTACAAATCTACTATAAGAAACACCAGAGAAACAAACGAAGGCTTAGGGTGTCCACCCGTATCTTGTCTCTTAATCAGCATATTCAGTGGTGAATTTGTGGTGATTGTTATGAGAATGTCCAGGCAGTGATCGTAAGTTCTCTTCTGCTGTTCTTACGAGATAGCCACATACAAATGTCACGAAGTCTGCTTTCAGCGTCGTTGGACAAGCTAAATAGAAAATTATTAAAGTATATTTTTGTTTACCGAGCTCGATAGCTGCAGTCGCTTAAGTGCGGCCAGTATCCAGTATTCGGGAGATAGTGGGTTCAAACCCCACTGTCGGAAGCCCTGAAGATGGTTTTCTGTGGTTTCCCATTTTCACACCAGGAAAATGCTGGGGCTGTACCTTAATTATGTCCACGGCCGCTTCTTTCCTATTCCTAGGCCTTTCCTATCCCATCGTCGCCATAAGACCTATCTGTGTCGGTGCGACGTAAAAGAAATAGAAAAAAAATTGTTTCAAGGAAACGATTTGACATTTGAATAAATTAATTGGAAATGAATATGGAAGAAGTCGTCTCGTTTTAGTAAAAATACTAAAGCACGTGTTTTCAAACTGTTCACCACATACTGCAGATTTCGAGGAAGGTTGCCATATATATATTTTTTTTTTCTTGTCACACCGACGTGATATAATGCTAACTCATTTTACTGGTAATTCTACATTTACTGGGAAGTAGTGGAAAAGATTCCACTACCTTTATGAAGTTTAAATTAAGTATGGTACTCAGCAATTCCTTAGCACGCACAATAAACATCCTGTGAATAGAATGTTTACAATAAATACTCTCTCGGCGCTAAACACAGAAACTTATATTTCTATCACTTCTTCTTCTTCTTCTTTTCTACCGCTTTTTCCCACACTTGTGGGGTCGCGGGTGCGAACTGTGTCACACATGTGGATTTGGCCATGTTTTACGGCCGGGTGCCCTTCCTGGCGCTAACCCAAGGGGCATTTGTATTAATCACGTAGGCAACTTTCAAACATTTTGGTTTTTTCAATATCTCTATGGAAGGCAATAGAAGTTAGGACGTACGTAGTTTGAAGTCATGCCGATAGATACAGCTGCCATCATGGTGAATGTGAAACAAATACTTTGCATAAAGAAACGCATTTCTTATTTGAAAAGTACAAAGTCTTGGTCGTCAGAGGTTCATTGTATTTTTCTCGTAAATAAGACGTAACAACCCATAACTTGTACCAATTTCAGCTGTTGGAACTTTCTCATTTTCTCAATATCACTGCGAATAACACATGGAACAGGGACATGACATAATATAAATGTAGATGGCTCGTCAACTTAATAAAGCGAAGTAATAATTTAGGCTACCATCTTGTCGTTATGTCTTAAACAGGGATACTTCCCTACGGCTTGGAAGACAAGGAAGATGTTTGTCATTCCAAAACCGTGGAAATATAAATTATTCCCTCAAAATTACAGGCCGATTACTCTGTTATCACATATCTCTAAATTATTTGAGAGACTTATTCTCCACCGCCTGAATGCCGACCTTCGAGCCCACAACATACTCAGACCGAAAAAAATTGGCTTCCGGTCCAGGCGCAGCGGCTCTTGCGGTACTGCGCCTGGTCCAGTATGCTACGAGATCGTTCCTCTACCCTTTGATACCGCCTGGCACGAAAATCTAATAGTTAAACATTTGGAAATATATCAGGTCCCAAAGTACCTAGTCAAAACTATAAAGAAAAAAATTACCTACATAAAAGGACTTTTATATTTCCTGTGAGGGAGAGAGGTCATCCCTTCGGAATCTGCAGGTCGCAGTCCCTCAGGGAGGATATTGTCCCTTACCCTGTATGCCCTATATGTGAACGGTCTCCCCCAAACGCAACGTATAGAAATAAACAGTATGCGGACGGCATTGCCATATATACAGCCAAGAAATATAGTGTATATCACGGGGGTGAAGGCGAGAAACTACAAAACTACTACTTTTACTGAAACCATGGTACTGTAGCCTTCATTAACTGGTGAAGGCCTAGGCAATTTTAAGACTTGTATGGTGGTAAACATTGTTTGTGTACATTGTAGTGAAACTACCACATCGGCGACAGTCCTAAATGCAGATCGCTGATGATTGATTGATTGATTGATTGATTGATTGATTGATTGATTGATTGATTGATTGATTGATTGATTGATTGATTGATTGATTGATTGATTGATTGATTGATTGATTGATTGATTGATTGATTGATTGATTGATTGATTGTCTTCTTTCATGTACATAACCTTTCTCTGAAGTTTCACCTGATTCTCCAGTTGTCATTTATAATGTTTGTAGTGTTTTCAATGTATTAATTAATTTGCACTTCTCTTAGAGGGCTATTGGGCACAATCCGTTAAAGGACTGCTTGTTTTCGAAAATGCACGCATGGAACGGTCACAACTTGAAATGTGTATCGTACATTGGCCCTTTCCCAATATCACTTAACCCGTAGAAGTAGAATGGTAATCACGGAGTTTAAGCTGAGCATGATATTTTGCCTTTCTTACATGCGCCTTTGTATGCGCCTTGCTATTATATAACCGAAATACTTGATAAACACATATTCACTTCATAACCCCACCAGTTTCAGGTTTACGGGTCCTAGATAGTATTCCATCATTCATTCTTTCATGATCCCTCACGTTATTCATCCGAGAGCCATATTCCCTCAAGGAATGGATTTCATCCGAATTTTCTTGTGACTACTTTTAAGTGTGGCTTGTAATTCGTTTATTCCTAAAATAAGCAATTACCAGGAACTACCAGACCCTTTATTATAGTCTACGTATTTTGGTTTAACTCATACACAATTATTAGGAAACGAAGGGGCATCACAAGTCAATGAGTTACCGTGTAATAGGCTACATGCCTTGACTACCCAGGGTTATTTCTGTGTTGCAGGAGTCAAATTGTGTAGTTCGATAATATATTTTTAGAGCACTACCTTCGTTGTTGTCAAGGACTCAATCGTAGGTTGATAGGGTGTTTTATACAACAATGTGGTGCCTGATACAATTAACAAAATATTTTTTCTTGCAGTTATTCCGTCGCCTAACCGGTTTGTCCCAGAAGAAGAATGTGATTGGCCAGTACTCGTGACACCTGATACAGCTACGCTATTCGTTCCTGTGGAGCAAGATTCTGAGTTTCTCAACCTTCCCGACAAAGTTCACGAACACGTGTTATCTTTCCTGACTTACGAGGAAGTAGCAAGCCTGCGATTGGTGAGCAAAGACTTCGCTAGAATATGTGAAAGTTGGCTGAATTTGGGATTTAGTCGTATTGGTCCGAGACTCGACAGCCGAATACGACAACTGAGGTCATGTTCAGTCTTTCCATATCAGAGCTGCATCATTTGCAAAGCACTGTATGTAACGCTGGTAGAGTACAGGTAAGTTGAAAGTAAGTTCACAACTTACTTATAAAGAGTTTTTGCTTGTTTAAATGGTGTTTGTTGCGGTTTGGAAAGATTCACATTCGGAGGAAGGAAAAGCTAAGTGAGATAGAAAAATATTGGGTTAATGGGAAATTTTCAACCTGAACCCTTGGATGTTGGTAGATTTGGCTGAACTATGATTGCTGATTTCCTAGGCTTGTTATAAACGCTGTAAAATATCATAACAACAATAATTTGGAATACAAACAGAAGAGAAATGCAGTTTTTCGGTATGGAAGAACACGTTAAGTTATACTAGGCCTATTCAGAATATAAAAGCAAAGCAAAGTCATCTCCGTACAGGCCATGAAGGCCTTTGGAGGGGTGGAAGGTAAAGGCTTCCACTATCCGTAACCTCGGCACTTGATGGGGTAGAGTGGTTAGCTCTACGGCCGGCCGCCTTTGCCCCCAGGAATTAACCTGGTACTCATTTTTGGTGTAGGCTGAGTGAACCTCAGGGCCATGTGCACCTCCGGAAGTGGAAATCTCGTTTCTTAAATGTTACGACTTCCTGACGGGGATTCGAACCCATGTCCTTCCGGGCGAACCGAGCACGCCTTTACCGCCTCGGCCAGGCAGCCCCTTATTCAGAATATACACTGATTTATGAAGCACAGGAATGTAATCATCTCGGCCACGCATCAATTGCTCACGCCCGATGTTCATCGGGAAGTTCACTGCTTAAATCTTCAAGACCCTATTTTAGGCTCCCAATATTAGGATATCAGATCTTGTCCACAAAAATACACCCGACATTTTGTAATTCAATGAAATGAGATATTGACTGTCGTTGACTTACCAGCAGCGGAAATGAAACCAGGAATATTTGCTTGAAATCATTCTTGAGTTGTCGAGGCCTTGTGCCGTGAAACAGAGTGCTGTTTACAGAAGGGTCATAGACACCGTTCAGAATAGGTCTGTCAGTTTTGATCTTTCTGATTTGAATAAAAACGAGGTTATAGAAGATGCCATGAGTTCTAAATTGCTTATTCAATGCACCTGTTGCTGTATATTGAGGTAATTTTTCAAGAAAGTCTTACATCACAGATATAAGAAATCTACAGGTAAATACGCAGGAAATTAATTATTGTTGCTTTGACGCAACCTTTCGGAAAAGTTTATTTACTGTACTCATGCAATAGAGGTTATTATATTTGGAACTGTGGATATAAATGAAAATCGTCGTCGTTTTGACCTCTGTGAAATATAAGTTATCACTTTTAGTATGTATGAACTCGCTGAGGAGTAATTTTGGGGCGAATCGAGACTTATAGCATTAAGAAACTATTTATATTATGCACATTGGGTATTCAGCTCGAAAGTTGGTTCGATCCTCAGCAGCTCTACCATCAGCTGTCGTAGATAGCCTAGGTGTCACTGAAGACATTCTAGGGAAATGAAGAGTGAGCGAGTTGTCCGTTGCTTTCCTCAACAAACAAGAAGTTACTATTGCATATCAATTTGCCAAGCTCACTCATATGCACGCACCTCTTCTTCTTCTTTCTCTTCTTTTCTAGCCTATTTCAATCCACTGCTGGATATAGGCCTCTTCCATGTGCTTCCATCGTCTTCGGTCTTGAGCCACTTGGAACCAGCGTGTTCCAGCCAACAACTTTATGTCGTCGAGCCATCTCTTCAGGGGTCTTCCAATGCCTCTCTTGTGTCCCCATGGTCTCCAGTGAACAACCCTAGAGGTCCACCTGTTGTAGTCTTGTCGAGCTACGTGTCCTACCCATTGCCATTTTAGTCTTGCTACTATCTCTAGGATGTCTGTTACATTAGTTCTTCTCCTGATGTCCTCTGAACGGATCTTATCCCTAAGGCTGATCCCTATAAGTGATATTGCTCTATTCATAACAGGAGTGGCTACATAAGAAAAGGCACTCCTATCATCAATCATACCTCAGTCACTTTCACTTCATCAAAGTCAGGTCAATGAAAGTAACAAATTTGACCTACCCCATACCAGAAGACACAGTACATTGTAAACTCTACGTTTTGCTAGCAAAGCCATACAAGGGAATACGATCCGACGTAACCCAACATATTTAGCGTCTTACCTGGACTGCGCCACAATCAGACATTTATTTAATGTACAGGAGATAGTTGAGTTTGTAATATGTCTTCGTTATTGATGGTTTTGTACTTAAAACTTAAAACAATAACCACTACCATCAACTTGTGTACCTATCAATTAAGTGAATGGAGTAAATTTATGTTAAATAATCACATGCGATAAAGAAGACTTTTATTCATACACAAACCGTGAAATTCACATATTATTCTAAGGCAAATGGCAAGTAGGCTATTTTTATTGCTCTCTATCAACAGTGAAGCAGGAGTTAAGCAGCAAACAGAAAACTGTAGGAAATACTGACTAATAAAATGGTGTATTTTGTTTTAACGGGCACAGAGCTAATCTTTAGCACACATGAAATAATACTAATTATCGTGTACTACTAAACAAGAGACGTTAAATAGTTTGAAAAGTGATAGTATTGTACATTATGTGTATTAACACATGAACCACGATGTAACAATTGGTAAACTACACATGTAGGCCTACAGTGCATCAATTTGGACTTTTTTTGTTGATATATCTTCAGGGCCAACGGCCGTAGCCGTGTTGAAACACCGGATCCCGTGAGATCTCCGAAGTTAAGCAATATTGGGCGTGGTCAGGAGTTGGATGGGTTGCCACGCGCTGTTGGTGGGGGTAAGGGAATGGAGGAGCGGAAAGGAACTGGCCACCCTACCGCACGTAAACTGCGGCTCAGGAACACCTCTGCGGAGGTTCGGACCTGCCTTCGGGCAGAATAACCCTTACCTACCTATATCTTCAGGTGTTGCCATCCGAACGATCAGTCTGTACGTATGTATTGAAGCTGTTTCCCAGTTCAGTTGTGAACGTGTAACTTACAATTTAAATTTACGTTGTCCTCTGACTACGGCCAGTAGAGATAATTCTCCTTTGTGTCCAAATGGATGAAGAGTTGCTATAGAACAAAAGGACGATAAACATAAAGCTGAAAATTACAGGCCAGTTAATTTGACATGCACTGCATGTAAGCTTTGGGAAAACATTATTTCTGATTATATTAGACATGTTTTCGAAATGAATACCAGTAACTGGTTCGAGAGAAGGCAGTTCGGGTATAGGAAAAGTTATTTCAGTTAAACTCAACGTGGGGGATTCCAGCAATTTATAGCAACTATCTTCAATTCAGGAGGTCAAATGGACTGAATGGACTGTATAGCGATTGACCTATCTAAGGCAATTAATATGGTAGATCATCGGAGACTACTGGCAAAAATGAGTGCAATTTGACTAGACAAAAGAGTGACTGAATGGGTAGCTATATTTCTAGAAAATAGATCTCAGAGAATTAGAGTAGGCGGAGGTTTATCTGACCCTGTAATAATTAAGGGAGGAACTCCTCAAGGCAGTATTATTGGACCTTTATATTTTCTCATATGTATGATATAAGTAAAGACGTGTAATCAGAGATAAGGCATTTTTGCAGATGATGTTATTCTGTATAGAGTAATAAATAAGTTACAAGATTGTGAGCGATAGAAAAATTACCTAATTAATGTTGCGAGATGGACAGTAGGCAATGGTATGATGATAAACGGGTTAAAAGTCAGGTTTTGAGCTTCACAAATAGGAAAAGTCCTCTCAGTTTTAATTTACTGCGTTGATGGGGTGGAAGTTCTTTATGGGAATAATTGTAAGTACCTAGGTGTTAAGGAAAGATCTTCATTGGGGTAATCACATAAAAACAAAAACCTACAACCTGTTTTCCAGTCATTGACGGGGTCAGGGATGTAATGAATGAATCACATATAGGCTATTAGTACGATGGGGTCGCCACTCTCAAAGCGATGACTGATAGATGCTATGAAATGAGAATGGAGAAAGTTCCTGCAATCACCGAGCTCGATGGCTGCAGTCGCTTAAGTGCGGCCAGTATCCAGTATTCGGGAGATAGTAGGTTCGAACCCCACTATCGGCAGCCCTGAAAATGGTTTTCCGTGGTTTCCCATTTTCACACCAGGCAAATGCTGGGCCTGAACCTCAATTAAGGCCACGGCCGCTTCCTTCCCACTCCTAGCCCTTCCCTGTCCCATCGTCGCCATAAGACCTATCTGTGTCGGAGCGACGTAAAGCAACTAGCAAAAAAAAAAAAAAAAAAAGTTCCTGCAATCAAAGATGACAGGAAAAATTGGAGTACCCGGAGAAAAACCTTTCCCTCCTCTGATTTGTCCAGCACAAATCTCACATGGAGTGACCGCGATTTGAACCACGGTATCCAACGGTGAGAGGCAGGCGCGCTGCCGTATGAGCCACGGAGGTCCGTAATTACATAAATGGTACTGTAAATAAAGGGTACAAATCTCTGCACATTGTTATGAGGGTATTTAGGCACTGTAGTAAGGATGTAAGGGAGAGGGCATGTAAGCCTCTGGTAATACCCCAACTAGAGAATGGTTCCAGTGTATGGGACCCTCATCAGGCTAAACAGATATGTTCATTCTTAGTATGACTAAGAAAGCCGCTGACATTAACGAATATTATAGATGATCCTGTTAAGAAGCGTTGTTCTTAGGTGAGACAAACTTCTATTCTAATGGAGAAGTGAATAACAGAAATGTAGTACATCGTACTTCCGAATTAATCGTGTTGAGTAGCTCAGACTGTAGAGCGCTAGTCTTCTGAGCCGAACTTCGCAGGTTCGATCCTGACTCAGGCCGGTATTTGAAGGTGCTCAAGTACGTCACTCTTGTGTCGGTACATTTATTGGCACCTTAAAGAATTCGGGACCAGATTCCGGCACCTTGCGTCTCTGAAACCCGTGAAAATAGTTAGTGACATTACTATATGTACGAATACTTTTCATCGTGAAAAAGGAAATGGACTACAAGAGTGATGGTTACAATGATTTATGGACCATGTATGTCACGGGCTAACTATACTTTGAGAAATTGTCGAGGAAGGGAATCGTCTGGCCCGTTACAAGTTCAAAAATGTTGACGTCGGTATGAAATTGGAGCACGTTGGGAATGGGTCATGTGTGACTGCTCCTTCCCAACGGTCCATGATTAGAGCTGGATGGGTTCTAGATTCCTAGGATTTTGGCGGTTAGGGGAAGATCCGTGGAATATATTCCACCTACATGCAGTCACGATCTGCTTTGCTTGTGATACTAATATCGCATCCCAGCAACAGTAGTGGCAAAATTCTAAAAGGGTTCTTTTTTGGCTTTACGTCGCACAGACACAGATAGATCTTATGGCGACGATGGGATAGGAAAGTCCTAGGAGTTGGAAAGAAGCGGCCGTGGCCTTAGTTAAGGTACAGCCTGGTGTGAAAATGGGAAACCATGGAAAAACATCTTCAGGGCTACCGATAGTGGGATTCAAACCCTCTATCTCCCGGATGCAGGTTCACAGCCGCGTGTCCCTAATTGCACGGCCAACTCGCCTGGTAGTTTTTCTTTTTAGTTATGACATCTAGAAAACTTATATAAGTGTAACTTCCTTTTTTTCTTTCTTGCGAAAATCAATAAATGGCGTTATACCACTGCAACATACTGAACATCGTCAATCAAGAAAATTGACACTCATTAGTCATCATCATCATCATCATCATCTGTTTACCCTCCAGGGTCGGATTTTCCCTCGGACACAGCGAGGGATCCCACCTCTACCGCCTCAAGGGCAGTGTCCTGGAGCTTCAGACTCTTGGTCGGGGATACAACTGGGGAGAATGACCAGTACCTCACCCAGGCGGCCTCACCTGCTATGCTGAACAGGGGCCTTGTGGAGGGATGGGAAGATTGGAAGGGATAGGCAAGGAAGAGGGAAGGAAGCGGCCGTGGCCTTATGTTAGGTACCATCCCGGCATTCGCCTGGAGGAGAAGTGGGAAACCACGGAAAACCACTTCCAGGATGGCTGAGGTGGGAATCGAACCCACCTCTATTCAGTTGACCTCCCGAGGCTGAGTGGACCCCGTTCCAGCCCTCCTACCACTTTTCAAATTTCGTGGCAGAGCCGGGAATCGAACCCGGGCCTCCGGAGGTGGCAGCTAATCACGCTAACCACTACACCACAGAGGCGGACGACACTCATTAGTTCTGATTTAATTCTTTGAAACTCTGTGAAATTGTAATGTATATAATATACGCTAAATTTTATCATGTATACATAGCTTGATAAAATATCCTTGATTCGATATGGTGTTTTAAACTTCTAAACTTTGCTTTCTCGGAAACATTTATTTCTTTGGTCTTGCGGAGTTGCGATGTATTGTGATAAAGATCTTTATGATAATATAATCGCAGTCCACGTTCCTGATTACCTAACAGACAGACGTACTTTCTTCATATCCGGACACAATGTAGGATGGGTTAAAACATCTCCAGAAATGTATAAATAATAGTTGCAAATATTTTAGATGTAACTTGTAGAGATTTCATTCATTAGCATAAATGAAAAATATTTATTTCTCTTTCCAGCCCGCCTGGTGGCCATCATTGTTAAGGCGTTGAAGTGGTTAACTGGTTCAGGTCCCGTTGGTCGAAAAAATTTTCACCGTCAGAATGTTGGCCGGCAGGGTAGGGGACGTCGTGATATATAATTTCTAATCACTAGATTGCGTGACAAAAGCCTGGATTAAATTCTAAACCTCTCCACAGTGCTCATATGGAGTGAGAGCAGATAACGCTGTTGATGGTGATTCGTCCGTCGGATGGAGACGTTAAGCACTGAGCAGACGCCTTGGTGCTATTCGACAGGAGTAGGCTATGAGCCGGAACCAGATTTCACCCACTCCCTCATGTATCACGTCATTCATTTCATCTCGTTAACTCCTCTAACGAGGTTGACGTCAGGAAGGGCATCCGGTCATAAAAACCCTCCACGACAAACCCCACCCCGTAGAGAAACGGGACATGGGTTGGACAAACTATAGCATTGTAGTTCCCTTTTCCCACTGACTCCAGATTTTAAGCTCGTCTGTTTAGAAAGTGCGAGTCAATATTCTAGAAATTGTTCAGCAATTTTTTCTTTGTTTTCAACTATTTTTTTACAAGTTGCTTTACGTCGCACCGACACAGATAGGTCTTATGACGACGATGGGACAGGAAAAGGCTAGGAGTGGGAAGTAAGCGACTGTGGCCTTAATGAATGTACAGCCCGTGTATTTGTCTGGTGTGAAGTTGGGAAACCACGGAAAACCGTCTTCAGGGCCGCCGGCAATGGGGATCGAACCTACGATCTCCCAAATGAAGGCTCACAGCTGCGCACCCCTACGAGCATGGCCAACTCGCTCGGTCAACTAACTATTGATAGTCAACGATCCTTATGTATTATTCCTCTTAAGTACCAGTGCAGTCTCCAGTAACTGAGATAATGCTGGAATTCAGACGTTTAACATATACGACGTAACGAGTGAGCGTCTAAACAAAATTTGACCGGGCGAGTTGGCCGTGCGCGTAGAGGAGCGCGGCTGTGAGCTTGCATCCGGGAGATAGTAGGTTCGAAACCCACTATCGGCAGCCCTGAAGATGGTTTTCCGTGGTTTCCCATTTTCACACCAGGCAAATGCTGGGGCTGTACCTTAATTAAGGCCACGGCCGCTTCCTTCCAAGGCCTTTCCTATCCCATCGTCGCCATAAGACCTATCTGTGTCGGTGCGACGTAAAGCCCGTAGCAAAAAAAAAAATGGAGTAGTTCTTTTTATGATGGATTAGATTTGATGAATGTTCAAAAGATGCTATTTCCACATCCAAAAAATACATCAGTATTTCGTGCACACGCAGTATAGTAGTCGAATATTCTCGATATCCATGAGCAATCCAAACCAGGAAGACTTCATTCCTTAAAAGTTGTACGAAACCCGATCATAGGTACGTTCCCTGTGCCTTTTATTTTGCATTTCTTGCGCTTTTCCCAGAACGTTTGGCGCCAAGGTCTCTGAACTATGGAGCGTGGGTTGGCTACCACGGGGCCCTTAGCTGAGTCCTCACATTGCTCCCTTGGTCAACTCTTGTTTATTCCGACCCCGATGCTATTAGGCTTCCGAGGGCTGGGGAGACTTTCATTTTCAAAACCTTCGTGGCACTTGTCTTTCTTTAGCCGATACCTCCATTTTTCGAAGTTTCGGATCCCTTCCTTTTTTCTCTGTGATTGGTGTTATATAGAGGATGGTTGTCTAGTTGTACTTCCTCCTAAGACAGTAATAACCACCACCACCACTCCAGAACTTTATTTAATGGAAATAGCACCTTTTGAACAGACACTTCTCATCTGTAGTGAAATGAGCTTGATATCTTTTGCAAAAATTTAAACTGAATGCTAATGAGCCGTTGAACAGACCCTTCGAGATCATTCGAGTTTGTCGATAATGATGATCGTTAATGATAAATAGTATATAATCATATAAAAGGAACCAAATTTAGTATGTAATAAATTCACTAAACTTGAGCGGATATTTTGGGAAAATTTATGAAGAAAGTTTAACTGTGTGAATTGTAATAAAGGAGTAGTTTTGAGAGTCCCAGACATCATTATATTTGTTTTAACCGTCGAATATAGGACGTGAACCTAACGATTTATGTTCTCATTCCTCTCTAGCTCAATATGACGATGCGTCAACATTCAAAGGTGCTCATTCGTGAGGTGATGGTTGTAATCACCCCTTTAAACTGTAATCAAATGCGGAGTAACATCTCCGACACTTCGAAGATGGAAGGTAACAACGAAAGATAGGGAAAGTCTTAGAAAGGCGTGGAAGTGTAAGACACTTCGAGCTTCTCAAATCTTAGAAGTCGAGATACCGAGTTCATATCGAAAATTCTATATTTGTATTTGAGTACAGGAATGTAGAGGTTCAATTAAATATTTTCGGGAATAAAAGGAATGGGTCTACAATATTGATGGAGTTAAACAAAAATTTGTACACATTAAAGTACAGTCATAGATTTGGTTACGTTTGTTTTACTCAATGGACTGAGATAGGAAATGTACGAAACGTACTGTTGGGTTTGTGTGGCGGCTGAACACAGCATCAGTTATTTATTTTACGTCCCACTAACTAGGCTACTTTTACGATTTTCGGAGACAGCATCGGTGCAAATAATACTCCTCACAGTGAAAGTTGGTGGGTCCTTGTTTGATTCGAGGGTGAACGTATCATGTACGAAGGAGAATAATTATTGACTAGCTGTTAACTTCAGATCGACGTTCAAATCATCACCAAATGCGATAGGTAGTAAATGGTACCCGTTCTCACGAAGTTTGGATTCTTATAGAAACGTATAGATGAAGCTAGAGCCAAAACAGACACGAACAACACTGGCTATCACGGTTACAATGATGCCAGGAAATTTTACTTCCACTTACTTGTGCCAGGCTCCTCACTTTCATCTATCCTATCCGACCTCCCTTAGTCAACTCTTGCCCCTTTTCGACCCCGACGCTATTAGAGCATTCGAGGACTAGGGAATCTTTCATTCTCACGCCCTTCGTGGTCCTTGTCTTTCTTTGGCCGATATTTTCGAAGTGTCGGATCCCTTCAATTTCTTCTCTCTGATTAGTGTTATATAGAGAATGGTTGCCTAGTAGTACTGCCCCTTAAAACAATAATGACCACCACAACCACCTGATGCTAATTTCAGATGATCCCCCAACCCAAAAACATATCCATGTTAAAAACAGCAATTTATCAAGATGTTTGGTCCGATAATTGAAAGCGAGGAGCTTCATAGCAGTAATTAGAAATAGTACCCAAGTCTGATAAAGGCTCTGTGACCACTCGTAAGTTAAACGCGTCTGGGATTGATCTGTAGCTGCAATGAAATGCGCATAAACTCAGTGAAATATAGCCGAAATGTAGGACACTGTTTATGAAAGTTACGTGTAACGATATTCTTAGATTAAGGAGACTCCCATTGTGACTGGATGATAAGATATTGCCGAAGAATGAAACACATGAAAAACTAAGCAATACAGTACATAAAGTAGCTAGTTAATGATCTATTGAAAAGTGATATTGAATACAGTATTGCCTACAGTGCTTACTGCATACATTACTATCATTTCAAATTGGTCATCAGGCAATGGATAACCCAGTAGGCTCATTTAATTTAAGGTGAACTTGGTGACCTCGGGATCCCTGCTGAGTCTCTCATTGTTGCCACCCACTTGCGCAGGAGCCTGTGTTTCATTTAAAAGTGGATATTCCTCAGTTATCTGTAGTTCCCGTCTGATCCTGGCGGTATAGGGTTTGTAATAGCTAGTGAATCCTTCGAATGCTTTCCGTTTATAGTTATACTTAAGCCACATCTTCCAACAGAGAGTGAATGTATGATATTTTTTATTTAATGGGGAAGATATTCTCGAGTTGGGGCTTACACGAACTGTTAAACTACCATTAAGTTCTTTGTCGAGGTGTTCCACATCGCAGATTCACTGATTTATACTTATCATTATTGTGGTCATTTTTGTTGTTGTTCAAAGTATTGATGTTTACCTGATAAATAACGATTCAACTCTTCATTGTGCTTACAGCTATAACACTGTCTTTGAACACAGCACCAACATTCTTTCAAACCATTTAAACATCTTACATGGATCAGACAACAATCACTCTTAAATTTTAGGAACACCAATCAGTGATAACATTTGAATTGTGTTGTTAATTTCTAATTTTGTTTCAGGTTTTTGAAATCAGCATGTTGGCGTTACCTTCAGATGATGAGGCTCACTTTCTTTGCTGGCCGTTTGCTAGATCAGTTCTATACTATCATAAGACTGAGTTATAAAGATTTAACTCAGCAAACATTCAAGCATACCGACAATAGTTATGGAAAATATAAAGACTTAATTTCCAGTGATATTACTGATGAACTAGCCTTCATGGTAGAAAAATTCATAGCTTTCTTTGACACAAATATTGAACCGGAGATAGAACCTTCAACTACGCTAATAGGTGTAAAAATTCTGGATATTTTGGATTGCTTCTTGGGATCAAATAGCGATCTCGAATTGACATATGACAATGAATCTTGCACAGTGCGAGGACACTATATCTGTCCTCTCTTTGGAATCCTATATGGTGCCCTCGATAATGAGCCTGCTGTGAAACACATCTGTTCAGAAGTGGATATCAATCTCTGGTTGGCGGACTTTCGAGAACTGGCAAGGAAGAGTAATCAACGATACATAGGGAATATGATTAGAGACTTCAGTTACAGTTATAATGATTTTTCGGAAAAACCATATCCTGTCAATATATTTTCAAGTGCACAACGTTGTAAAGGAAAAATTCGATCGGGTGACGGTAATTCTATAAGGGAAAGAATTGAAAGGAAACTCCACAACGGGCGCGATCGAGACCGTGATTCATGGTGCCTTAAGTCGGTCATTAGAGTGAAATTTCCAGAGTGGCAATGGCCATTAGAGCTGAAACACTTGAGAAAAACTCAGCCAGAATGTGACTTCGAGTTTGAAAGTGACATAGAAATGGAACGATACTTTGATGATCTTGTCAACTGGGCTTTTTCATGTCGAATTCCTCCCAAAGATAAAGAAAATATGTATAAGGAAGACTATTTTGATCAGTTCTGGTTTCAGTCTGAAGTTTGTAGAAGCCTGAAATTCGAAGAGAATTACTCATCCCGTCCAATTTTTACCCCTTCAGTTTCGGGTAGTTTGAAGTTATCATTCCAGCCAAGTCGATTTCGCCAGCTTAAGTGGCCTTCGTTATTTCACAGTATACCCACAATTCATATAAGAGACGTCTGTATAGGTTATGAGTTTTCCAAGGATGATAAAGGAAAACAAAACCTACATTTCATTTCTGGAAGAGTTCGTAAGAATCCAGGATGTAAGGTAGTGCCTTCTTTGGGACCAGTTGGGACTTCTAGACTGCAACCGCAAATAGCGAGTGCAACATGTTGAATGAAGTACGCCCAATATGAAGTATACTCTCGTTGTACATGAATGACGTTGAAAATAAAGTCATCATTGAACTGTATCATCATTTCGTTTACTCTGTATAACCTTTTATACCATACATACAACTTGTGTTACCAAAATTCAGTACATAATCCTAAAGAATAATAATAATAATCTAATTCACAACTTGTGTCTTCCGTATTCCTCCATTGTTGACTGAAATGATTATTTAACTTGTAAGGTCCCTTTGTAAAGTGTTTAGGGCTTTCGCGGTTCCAAGGCAATCCTTAATAACGTCCATTTTCTTTTCTTTAGTAACGTTGAAGGTGAAGTTTCACTTCTAAGTCTTTTCATATTTCTCCTACACCTTTTTTTGTTTGTGGCCTGAGAGTGAAAGAGAGTCCTCTCGCAGTCCATATTTATTACATGAATTATTACAATCTCGTCTTGAGGAACCTCATTCCGTCGAACCCTCCTTCAACGAATTCACCCAGCAGAGAACATTTTAAGCAAGCGTCGGACCTATGGGAGTAGCGGAGTCCCACTCCCACTTGACAGGCGAGGGACTCATTCGAAACGACTTGACGAATTGGTGAACGAAATAGAATTCGATGGGAAGCTATCAATGTTAATGGGGCTTATGGAAGAAAGTAGGACTGGCTGATTCAGCAAAGAGGATGCATCTGGATGTGCTAAGCGTAAGTTATTTTCGGGTAAGGGGAGATAACGAGGAAGAGATAGGAAATTATAAAGTGTACTTGACGGGTATTAAAAAGGGAAGGGCAGAGTCTGGGGTAGGAATGTTCATCAGGAAAGCTATTGCACGCAACAAAGTTTCTGTTAGGCACATAAACGAGCGAATAATATGGGTAGATTCGGCAGTTGGAAGAATTAGGACGATAATTGTCTCAGTATATTCACAAAGTTAGGGTGCAGATGAGGATGAAGTTGGCAAGTTTTATGAAGCATTGAGTGACATCGTAGTCAGGGTCAACAGCAAGGATAGGATAGTGCTAACGGGCGATTTCAATGCGAGAGTTGGAAATAGAACTGAAGGATACGAAAGGGTGATTGGTAAATATGGGGAAGATATTGAAGCTAATAGAAATGGAAAGCGTTTGCTGGACTTCTGTGCTAGTATTGAACCCATCATCTTTGAGTCATAAGGAGCCAGAATCCTAAATTTATTACACGAGGCACTATATAATTACAACGCGCTAGGTCATGAGGAATCCTAATCCTGACCAGAGACGGGACGTGGAGAGCAAGTGGGATGATTCTCATTTTCATGCAACAAAAATTACGTCTCCCACACCTGTAGAATATGCAGGGATACAAAGTAATTTGGAGCGGAACAATTTTTGTTAAAATTCCGTTTTAAGAAGAATTGGCGACGAAACCGCCGTGGTAAACGTCAGTAAATCGTAAATGAAAAAAATGGTTGTTATTTGTAAAGGCTTTAGGCCGCTAAGTAGCCCAAGAAAGAAAATTGTCGAAAAAACGCGCCTGTTTGTTTAAATGCAGTTAAACCGACCAAAATATAGTGCCTAGCTTATGATTTAAAGACTCAAATTTGTTGACAGAAACCCTTAATGCTTATCATGAGCACCGATACTAAACTAAACAATTATGTGTCAGTTCAGAATCCATAATTACATTTTATATGAAGGAAAACTGTGTCAGTAAACTTTTGGCGGTAAATGAAAACAGCATGCGAGTGGGAGATAAATTTAGAAAACCACGCTGCGCCATGTGAATTTGTCCATTGCGTTCGGTGAATTTGAGCCGACTCCACGCATCTCAGAATAACATTGAAAACTTGTTGGTAATACTAACTCCCAAAAGGGAAGATAGGTTTCGCCGAAGGTAGCTCTAACATTATCTCTAAGTGGAGATAGGTTAGAAGGTAAAGTGACGGTATTCCAAAATGTGGAACCATCATTTAGATTCCGGTTCGGGCAACAGACGGTCATTATAATGCCGAAATCCTGCAGTTGAATTAGCAAAAAGTATTGCGTTTGCGGATCGGTGGTTTGACGAACGTGTTCGGTCCGAGCAAGAAAAAACGTGTGAAGGGCGTTTATATTCTTACGTCAATATTTTCAGATAAATGATATAATATTAAAACATTCTTTACCCACGATAGAAATCCTGATGAATGGAAGAATATGTTTGTAAAGCCACTATCTGTTGAGATGGCTAGATAACAGATTAAGAGAGGCTGGTGAGCCTATAACGATGCAAGGCCACGTACGACTTCCAGGCTACCCTTTGAAAAGTACATTTATTTATTTTATTATGTCACCATTTTTATTTGTGTATCTGTGACGCACTTTGGTAACACTTTATATTTCATGAAAATGTATTCTGGAATTCTTAGTTTTATTTGCAGGGAAAATTCAACTTCTTGTTTAAACGCTGTCCGATAGCAAGGGACTTTACTGCCACAAGTGTTGTGAGCACTTGTTGTTGTTATTTTTTATTTTGATTTGTTGAGCACCAAATGTGCTGGGGATTTACTAACGTGGAAACCTTAGTCATCAACTACTTTATCTTAATTTTATTCAGCCTTCAGCCTAGAAGTTTGGATGGTCATGGGGTCATCAACCTCAGTGACTTGAATTAGGGCCATCTGCCATTATAGCATCATTCTTCTTGCGGTCATCATCCACAATGACTTTAACGTAATTTACAAAGTTAGATGTCGGTCCGTGACATAGTCGCAGGTCACATCGATTCAATTAAGGGCCCATGCAGTACAACCGCTCTATGGCACATAACCGATTGGACTGCCTTAATTATACCAAGAGTCCAAAGCTCGTGTTATGGCGGATTATTATCACGAATCATGTTGGTACATGGAGTCTCACATGGAAGCCGATCTCAGGGATCTCCGGATTTTATTTCATTCTTAAATTAAGACGGTGGTTTATAGTAAGGATGTCCCTGAGGCAATCGAGTTAAGGTCTCCAAAGCCAGCGTCTCTCATCATCGTTGTTATTATTCGTTTGTTTTCTTTAAATGAACAGGATTGAATTCGTTGATCAGTTGTAGTGAAATATCACAAGCTTTTTGATGTCGTATCCTTGCGAAAGGATATAACTCTTCAGGATCTAAATTCTCAACGATATATTTGATACTCATAGCACTTGTGACAATTAACCATCATTGAAAGTGGTCACTTTGTAGACAGGTGACCGCTTCACTACACGGGAGTTGTGAGAGAACTTCCACCCATAACTACACTAGGAGACAGTGAGAGTCCTCATAATTCACGCTAAAACTGATAAAGTGAGAGGGTACCAACTACACACAACTAAGTAACATTTGGCGTGGTCACCTAATAGATGGGTGACCTCTCATTCATATACAGGGGAGAACGGTGAAAGCGTCTTTCTCACTACCAAGCACGCGAAAGTCTGTAGCTCAATATTTGCAAGATATAAAGGTTTTAAAATCAAAAAGCTGCAAATAACATTAGCGCAGCATGAGCACTGTCTGTTGCAAAGGTGACCATTCCCTTGAACGAAAATCACTGTATTCAACCCCTATCCTGCAGCGAAGACTCAGAAATGGTTGGTAACCGGAAACTTAACATTCTTTTTACATTAAACTAGTGGAAAAGGATCACTTCGTTCATCGGTACCCGAAACCAACATTTTCCTCCTGCACATCCCGTGCGAAAAATGTAAGGGAGGGGAAAGTACAGGTTACAAAGGATGGTTGTCGCTTCAGATAACAAATGAGAAAAAAGAACAAAGTATTAAGTACCGATATGTTGTAGTTGAATATTTATTACACCTGATTGAAATAGCCATGTGTCAACCCTTTTGCACTGGTCTCAGATTCTTTTAAATTATCATTAAACCAAACGCGCTGATCAAGTCACTTCTAGTTTATAGTAAACTTATAGTTGTACTCAAATCATTCATGCTTTCTCGAATTAGGAACGTTTGATGTTCTCGGAAAGGTAAGAGAGCTATAAAGCCAGAGCACCAAGGCGTTTTATTTAATGATATATGACCAGCACATATTCATAATGCGAGCAAGGAAATGCGATATTTCAAAAGTCAAACTATTGTCTCATTGTGAATAGACAACATATCTCACGTGTGTTAAAAGCTTTATGCTCTCTTTTTGTAAATGGAATGAACAGGCATGATTGATGATGGTCTTGCATGGAACTGCCTAGTGAACTGTTAGATAAAATCTGAGTCCTATTTATTAACCCTACTGTATGAGCTCATGTGATATGTTATAGCTCACTTCTTGGGCTGCAATATGTAATAATAATTATTGTTATAGCTTACCCGGATTGTAGGTAGCATTTGTCGTGTTTTCTCTTTTGATTCCAACGAAGCATTTAGTGTAAGAATTTATG
Organism: Anabrus simplex; assembly: GCF_040414725.1. Taxonomy (NCBI): domain Eukaryota; kingdom Metazoa; phylum Arthropoda; class Insecta; order Orthoptera; family Tettigoniidae; genus Anabrus; species Anabrus simplex. The sequence goes on from NC_090265.1 coordinate 172,547,425, forward strand.
TTCTCTACAAGTAGCGAACAGGATCTGATTCTCAAAGAGATCTGAACTTGGTATTATCATTTTTACAAATAAAACACTGTCTGTTGTATCGATATATAGAAAGAATGTTTCTAGTATGGCCTAATTGGTACACACACATATATATATATATATACACACATACAATTATATTCAACCATGAATGACCACACTGCAATAATTGGTGCCTATTTACACATCTCTCACTGCAGGACTCCAGCAGGGTAGCCTTTACCCGGAAAGGGCTATAGACCTTACTGACAGGCTCCACAATTCACTTTCGATCCGCACGGCTGCACGCAGACAGGTTTGATCACAGAGTAACCGTAACACACGACGACTGTACCTTGGCTCGACTGCAGAGAAAGTCCGTCGCATACACATTCAACACAGTGAATTCGCGTGACTGCTCCTCACAGTGAACTACTCAACACTGACTTAACAGTGTCAAATAAGAGCAACAAGTAAACAGTGTTAACGAGCACTACGATATTCCTCACAACAATTTAACTACATTAATCTGTCCACACCAACTCTTCCACAGATAGACTCCACGTCAGTCTACTGTCCACGGTAACACACACACAGTACTTCAGTACACACTGTACTATGCTCCAATCTGCAGGCCCATCTTCATAGCTACTTCACAAAGCATATTGATCTTTCTATTTGCTGATTCGACACGACTCGCAAAGAAAGGAACGACAATTGCAATTGAGGTTCACCCTTTTATTCTATGTCCCAACCCTGAATGTTTCTCTTACAATTAGTTATACTTCTATTCTGCAATGACCTTTCCAAATACACAGTTGAAGAGCATTGTTGGTAACACATCTCCTTGTCTAACAGTTCTCTTAATTTCGAAAGTAATCTGAATTTCTTCCTCTAAACTACACCTTCGATACAGTATTGTTGTTGGTCGTCCACATGAAACTTCTCCAAGATCATCAGTAGGGTCTCCCTTCTTAAACTCTGCAAATAAGTCCACTATTTATACGTTCATTACAAAATTCTTATTGCAGAGAATTACGAACTTTTTTTACAATTGGCTTTACGTCGCACTGATATTGGCTACGAAGGGACAGGAAAGGGCTAGGAGTGGGAATGTATCGGCCGTGGCCTTAGTTAAGGTACAGCCCCAGCATATTCCTGGTGTGATCATTGGAAAGCATGAAAAACCATCTTCAGGGCCGCCGACAGCGGAGTTCGAACCCACTAAATCCCGAATACTGGATACAGGCCGCACTTAAGCGACTTCAGCTATCGACCTCGGTACGAACATTTTAGATACGAATAAGCCAGTAGAACACGCTGAATTTGTGGTGAATTTTCAATAACTGTCAATCTCCAAGTCATCGAGAAATGCAAGGAATTCAACAAAAGGTCTATATCCTACATTCATCGATTACAACAAAAGTCTTTGAATCCCTTGAGCACTCGTGACTTTAGGATACTTTGGCTAAGCTGGGAATTCAGAAATATTACGTCAAGATCATATAACAAATCTACTGCCAAAGTTAAGAAAGGGTTAAGTCCTGAAGACATTGGAAGATCTTCTAGAATTTGAGAGGGAATTAGTCATGCAGGTCCTATGCCCCATACGCTATTTCCTTGCCTCTTAGAGGATGTTTTTCTCGTAGTGAAATGGAATTGAATGATAAATATGGTAACAACACTGATCACAAGACACTTTCAAATATGAAGTTAGACATTTTGTCGGAGAGTCTGTTACAAGTTCAGAAGATAATAGACAATCTAACTGATCGCAGAAAGTAAGCTCATGGCTAACTGCTTTGAATAAGAAATGAAGATCAATGGTAACTTTATGGAACATGTACAGTATATGACTACGTATATCTAGGTCAGTCAGTTTCACTCGTTTACGGGAAACAGACAAAAATATCAGAAGTTGGAGGCGTCAGTATTGTTACAATGTTTTATCCTCAAGAGTGATTTTCCCCGTAACATCAAAAGGTACATATTTAACACTTAATGTACTGCTTGTTCCTGCTTACGGTACTTATACTTGGTTTCTAACAAACAGGGAATTAAATAAATTCAATGTTTGCCAGAGAAGACTGGAAAGGAAATTTCAAGGAATTTCCCTGAAGACCGCTTGCGAAACATTGACATCAGGTATAAGACAGGAGTAATGGACGTTGGAAGAAACCATCGGACTCAAAGTGTGGTTGGGCAGGACATAATACATCCCGTGAAGTAAATTAGTGTGATAACTAAATGGCACCCAAGAGACGCTCTTCAATTAGATGTTCTGGTGTCCTGAGATGGATTCCGGGAGATATTTGGATAAGAACTGCACGTGAGAGAGGAATATGGAAGACGTTGAGGAGGATTTTACACCAAGGGAGGATTGAATGGGTTAGAAAAGCACAGGTATATAACAGTCTGGATGTAATGCCAGTTTCATTTGCTCTGTCTCTGCGACACGAGCTTCACATGCTGCTCTATTTACCAGTATAAATCCATTATCTACGTGGCAAAGAGGTCGCTTTCGGCCAGTTTGTTAAACAGGTGTGATCTGTAAGGTTCTATAGGCAAAGGATTCTTTTTACATAGCTTTTACTGATCGTTTAGCATACTATATCTGAATTCTTGATATAAAAATGCGCGGATTGATTTTAGTGAGAGTTCTTTGGCATCGATGGCTTTGATTGCGGTTGTACATCTTTCTCTCTGTTCTGCTTAGTAAAGAGTTTCTATGTTACTCTTTGACTAGTTGCGAACATGGTTTTGGGATCCGAATCATGGTGGTATCACGTCCAATCAACTACTTTCTTGCTTAGAAAGCGAGCTTAATTTGTATTTCCCGTTACATATTCGTACCTAACAGTGTAATTATTGTCTATTATGATAAACAGCTCCGAGTGGAGTAGGCTTCAGCGTAACAGTTGTTAGTTTGGCTTAACAGCTGCTAGTTTTACTAGCCTTGTGTCTTTACATTCGGGAGGCGGAGGGGCAGGTCCGTACCATCGGCCGGGCAAGTTGGCCGTGCGGTCAGGGGCACGTGGCTGTCAGCTTGCATCCGTGAGATAGTGGGTTCGAATCTCACTGTCGGCAACCCTGAAGATGATTTTCCGTGGTTTTCCATTTTTACACAAGGCAAATGATGGTGCTGTACCTTAATTAAGGCCATGGTCACTTCCTTGCAACTCCCAGGTCCTTCCTATCCCATCGTCGCCATAAGACCTATCTGTGTCGGTGCGACGTCAAGCAACTAGCAAAAAAAAAAAGCGTACCTTCGGCTGTACTGGAAATGTTTTCCCATTCTCCTTCACTAAGGCGAATGCCGGGACAGTTCCCATTTAAAGCCACGGTCGTACACAGCTTACCTTCTCCGCAAATCACATCACCGGTACAGATCTCGCTTGCCTGAGAGATTGCGGTACCGTCTAGGAGGCCCACCATACCCTGTTCACCTGTTCGCGAATGAAATAAAAACTTTAACCCACCCCTTGCGACAGCTGTGGAGTAGTCGACGAGAATCTCGGTGAAACTTGCAGCTTAGAACGGTAATGTTTCCAGGACAGGATGTGTAAGGTATGAAGTTTCGCAACTGTCCGTAGCTCCTGGTGCAGCTCAACCGTGAACAGCGCAAGTGTAATTTATGTGCTCTCCAAATATTTCACCCACGTTCGAGGGCTACGGGTGGCTGTGAAAAGCAATTTTTTGCACACGTCGCTGTTGACCCGTCAGCTTTATACGCTGGAAGCTTCGTTGACATTCTCGTTGACTACTGTGTTACTGTCCCTTATTAGAGAGCAAGGTAAGTTTAGTCAAATGTGAAGGATGTGGAACATAGGAATACAAGGAATGCGCTGGAATGCTCGAAGAGGAGTTTGATATCCTTAAATGAAACAGCAGGAAAGTTACATGACTTTTTCTAAGAATGCAAACCAAAAAATTGTGTCAAATTTCCCACTGGGTTCATAAATGTGTTTTTCAAGAATGAAACTCAAATGAATAACGATTAATTCATTTGTATCCAAGGAATAGTTTTCGATAGACATCTGTATATAATCTGAAGTTGAAAAAGTATAGGATTCAGTGTATCGAAAGGGGAAAATGACTCGGGGCCAATGGAACTGTCACAAATCAAATAATATATCTAGATTATGATGAGATGATGCCTCTTTGATAAAAAGAGCCTTCTGTATGTCTCTCAGTCATAGCCATCCATCAGTATTCCAATTCATAGTCTACACGGTTGGCTAGGTAACATCGCGTCACAGTCCGGCTGGATGGTCAGCGTATTCACCTTCGTTCGGAGGGCCTGTGGTTCGATTCCCAGCCGGATCGGAGATTTAAACCCTAAATTGATAATACTCCTAGCTCGAGGACAGAGTGTTTTAATTGTCCCCTGTATCCCAGCAACTCATACACTACTCGCAATTACTGCATTAACAGTTTCCTATGCACGGCAGATGCCGCCCATCCTCTATGGAGGGTCTGCCTTGCAAGAGCTTCACCAGGTTAACTATAGCCACACTAAGTTCTTCTTCATCTTCTTCTTCTTCTTCTTCTTATATCGCATCACACATTTTGTATCGCTAATTTCTTGACGCACATTTTCTAATAATCCCTAACCATAAGACGTATTCATGTCAAAAAGTGGCAAATCCCAATTTCTGATGTCGTGTTTCTGGGGTGTGTCTTGTGAGATAGGCAAACGATTATTTCATTAAAATTATGTTGATCGACAAAAGAATTTACATGCCACACAGAACATAAATATTTATCTCAGAAATATGCGTAGTGTACATAGAACAACGACATGGTCCATCCCCGGATGAAGTACATTACAGTATAAATTTATGCTAACAGTAAACTACTCTAGCTGTTGTGTAACGGTCGGTAACGGATCAGCTTTTGTAATTGCACCAGTAATTTCATCTAGCGAGGATGCTTGGTGGAAGAAGAGGAAAACCATACATCAGCTATTAACATCTCCATCAGAGCAATGTTATTGTTGATTAATTTTAGGGCGGGAACACTTTAGACACATTTTATTTTCTTCCGAATATAAGATATTACGGCATTTGAGGCCTGGACTATCAACCTCACTTCTACTACGATACATTTTTCTCTCATTGCTTTACATTTTACTCTCATTATAATAGGCATCTTCGTTATCTTTCGTATCAACAGAGGCTAATGATAATGTAGTTTTGAAGAATTAAACAACAATCCTGAGACCAATCACCGCCATTGCCAGTTAATTCGTACCATCATGACTGAAAAGTTCTTCCACGAAAAGGATGCTTGCTGTTGATGGACAACACGAGTCTAAATTCCTGAATATCACCATTATTATAGCCCCTGCGGTAAAAAGTATACCAGACATAAAATATTGAAAAACGAATTGTCTATAATGACTGTTAAGTGCACTTTTCGATTGAACAAAAATGTCTTCGGAAATATTTGGATGTTTGTGAAAAAGATAATAATTTGCTATATCTCCATTATTATTTTTCGTGCTGTAAATATACATGAAAGATAGAAGATTGAAAATTCTGTTTTTCAGTTAGTTCAATGTTCAGTTTTGCGATGTAACCGATATGAACAGAAACATATGACATTTTCTTATATTGGCCCGGATTATTGCTATGCCTCGGTATACTGATCAAATAATATATACCCCAGTGTACAACTAGCCTTATTCGTGAACTTAATTACTGAGTTTTGAGAAATTGTATACAATAAGTGTTCCTTTCCCCGCGAAGTCTTAACGGACAGGCAGACAGACAAAAGTCGACCTAAACATTCTCTCAACTTTTTGTACACCTAATCCAAAATAAGGACGAATTATGACACACAAATTGAGGATATACATAATGAATATAACTTATAATAGATGTACAGTTCAGTACAAAAAGTGTCATTCGTTGCCATAGATTTACCAGCGACATAAAAATGGCCTTTAATCTGAGTTACCAACTGAAATATTTAAAACATAAGTATATTGCCGTGTGTTTCAACAGACCGATACCGAGCTGTGCAGAAATTCAGAAGTTATTAAGGTAGATGAAATAAATGAGCAGGGACCATCTGCATAAGGTGATGAATTTCAATTTGAGGGTATTCTTGTGGTCTATCTCACTGTACCCCACAAAATATAAAAGTTGAGTATTAACATCTTCCTCTCTGTGGTTAGGGGTGGTTGAATACATCTATATTACCCACCACATGTTATAAGAGTAGACTAAAATAAGACTACAGGGCCACGAGCTTTCTCTGAAATTGCCTTCACTACCTTGTGACGGCTTCTAATTTTCATTTTCCTATCTCACCTCTCTTGGTAATTCTTACCTTCTGACCCCAGAGATAATTATATGATTTGCAAGGCCTAGAAAGTCCATAATTTCATCACAATGCTTGGCCCTTGGTTTTTTTCTAACGTACGTTCATACCAGTTCTTTTTCTGCTGGTTCTTATAATTTATAAGTGGAAAGACAGCCAGCCGATTTACTAGCCACTGACTGCAAGGTATTCATTTATGTAAGGCTATCAACGTGCTATGCTGAAGATGCATAAATTGTTGCGGCGAAAGTCTATTTATATATATAAAGTAAGAGTTTTGTCTGTACATTGCTCAGAATTTAAAAAGGATGATATTTCTGTATCAGTCGTGCCTACAGTAACAAGGAAATGCACTTTTTACTTTTTCGTAATTTCTGTCTGTATGTATGTACACGCATCACGAGTAAACGGCTGAAGAGAATTTAATGAAAATCAGTATACAAAGTCGAGTAATAAGCCGCTACAATCTATGGCATAAATAATTTTAATCACGCTGACTGAAATGGTAGTTTAGGGGAAGGCCTAAAATTTAATTCTCAAATATGTATGTTATTAGTGGTCACATCTTAATGAAAATCGGTATACAAATTCGGGGAATAAGACGCTGTAATCTAGATTATAAATAATTTTACTCAAGCTGAGTGAACTGGTAGTTTAGGGGAAGGCCTCAAATTTAATTCTCAAATATTTGTTATTAACAGTTGTATCTTAACTAAAATCGGTAGAGAAAGTCGAGGAATAACTCGCTACAATCTAGGCCAATTGTATTCACGCTGAGAGAAATGATAGTTTAGGGGAAGACCTACAGTGGAATTCTTAAATATTTATGTTATCAGTGGTCCTATATTAATGAAAATCGGTATGCAAAGTCGGGGAATAAGTCGCTACAATCTAGGCCATAAACAATTTTATTCACGCAATATGAAATGGTAGTTTAGGGGTAAGCCTACAATGTTTAATTCCCAAATAATTGTTATTAGTGGCCGTATGGATAAATACTACATAACTGTATGTAGTATTATATTTCCGATCATTTATGTCTTATACATTGTTACCATACCGGCTATGATCAGAGATGTTCATGAATTTGGATTTTTGTTACTAAGTCCTTATCAGCGCCGAGTCATGAGAAAGTGGATGAACAGGATTTAATGAAAATCGCCATGTAAAGTCGGACAATAAGGAACTACAGTCTACGCTACAAATAATTTTATAAGACCCTCTAATACAACAGAGTTGAAAGAAAACTAAATGTGAAGGTCTACAATAGAGAAATTGATCAAAAATAACATTACATCGACCATTGTTTGTTGTGATGTGCTTTGTCGTCTGTTGCCACTCATCTCCGATAGGTAGCATTACTGCTGCCTACCGAGTATTTTTTTTTAATTTGCCTTACGTCGCACCAACACAGTTAAGTCTTAAGGCGACGATGGGATAGGAAAGCGCTATGAGTGTGAAGGAAGTGGCCTTGGACTTAATTAAGGTACAGCCCCAGCATTTGCCTGGTGTGCACATGGAAATCCACGGAATGACATTTTCAGGGCTGTCGATAGTGTGGTTCGAATCCACTATCTCCCGGATGCAAGCTCACAACTGCGCACCCCTAACCACACGGCCAACTCGTCCAGTCGTACGAGTGTAACAATCTGCCTAAATATTGGCGGGAAGTAGCTGGGGAGTTAGGTAATTTTCTTCTTTAGCATGCCATTCCTCTCTTTCGTAAATTTTCCGATACTACTGGTACGTAACACACTGGTTCATCATGGCATTCGAGCTATTCAGTCCCTACTCTGAGGCACTGATTGGAACGAGAAGGGTGCATATGTAACGGAGTAATGGCAGAGAAGTATTCACGGCTGTCTGCGACCTGGTCACTCCAGCTCTGGAACTTTGGACTGTTAGATCGGCACCGTAGTACTGTTCGTTACAAGTGCAGTATCGAGTATTTTATGTGATAACTTTACTTTTAATCGCTACATTCCTACTAACGTTTTTGTAATGACCTATGTTAAATTCAGTTAGGAAAACCACAAAGTCAGTTTTTCTGAGAATTCCGTAGCGAAGCACGGGTATATCAGCTAGTACAATATAAAACGAGTTCTCTTAAAACGGCAATCAGAACATTCTTACACGAATGAAGAAGACAAGAGAGGAAAACAACGATAGAAAAGAGTGGCAGGCTGTGTTGACACACGATCGTAAGTGTTATTTAATATAAATACGTCTTGTGAATGAAAGTGTAGGTGTCGAAGGACTCATCACGGTAGTTTACATCCACTGACGAATCACTGTTGCTAATTCCTGCACTGGTACAAAATCAGGAGGCGTCTCTGCGTTTCGGATTTTTTCTCTACCTGTAGGGTCTGTTCCGCTTTGCACTACCTTGTTGGAATTACCACAATCTATTCTTGTTTCTATTTGTCATTTCCTTGTTTAATTTCATAATATACCTGAATATTGCCAATGTTTGCACATGTTTTCCCTTTTTCTGGATTTTCGTCTCACTATTGCGGTAAGTCTTTCAGAGAGTTGTATGCAGTTCATTACATTGCACACACAATGTATTTTTATTTCATTTAAATCTGTGAACACGTTGCTACGCCCTCTCAAAATATATGGCGCCCAGAAACGAATCCTAATCAGTGAGTCAAGACATCCAGATCTTGAGTATTTTCAAGAACTGTTCTCATTGGCGGACATGTTACCTCTTGCCCTATGTATACATACATAGATACATACCGGGTAGATAAAGCTCAATGAGCGTGATACTTACTTACATTTCGAAGGACGTGGGCGTCCGACGACAATTTCTCTGAGGGTGAAAAAGTGGTAAAATTCACAATAAATTGATTGGCTCTAAGTTTTAAATTTTAGAGATATTTATTGGCTTATCCTGTGCTGCTGATGTGACAATAATCCCTGGTTTGACATGTTAATTAATGCAACAACAAAGCAACATTGAGAACAAACAACACGCACTAATGGGGTAACATTGGCCAACCTCCCACTGAATGTTTTATTCCATGGTTCGTGTATGCTTTGTCAAGCCTGGAATTTGATCAAGTGAAACACCCTTAATTATAGATTTAATGAGTAGGTTAGAATTCACAAATTCAGCTCTTCACAGGAGCAACGTTTATATATGAAAGCAAGTCGGTTTGGAGCGACCTATATATGAAGGTATGCAAATAAAAATAGGTGATAATTAATAAGACACTTCCAGGCATCTCAGAAACTTACCACTTGGTATCAGAGAAGCTGATGATCTCAGGATTCCTAGAAAAATCGAAAATTCTCAAAATTGCTTGAGGGGAACACGCTGAGGGCTTCCAAGTTTGGGCCCAGCATAAAAACGCATTCGCATATATTTCTAGAAAGCGATAACCTATATGTTTCGTTGGCTTAAAACGTTCAGGAAATTCCTACTGTTTACCCCCCCCCCTCGCCCCCAAATAAAGATGGTGGCACTACCTGCCACACGAGCTATAAAATTGCAGTTTGGCGAAATTATAGCTCTTAGCCTGTTACCGACGGAAATATTACAAGATGTTTTAATTTTTCACTCTTGACCCCTGAAAAGTATCGAAATATGGAGGCAATTTTTGTGATGGAGCAGGACTTTCCTTCCGAGGTAGTGGTGGCTAAACGTTGAGTAGCATCATAAAACGGATGGCACAGTCTTAGTTCAATTAAGAGTGATCTACAACTTTGGTCCTGTGACCATTTGTCGATCCTCTCTCCCTTATACATTAGATTTGGCTGTAACTGTATTTATCGACTGTACATAAATTTTGTAACTTTTACGCGCATATTTCATAGTTTGACACCTTTATAGAAACGATAGAGTCATCGAATTTGGCACGCATACTGACACGACCAATGGTCATATGCGAGCCGAATTTCATGATTATAATTTCCACATATGTATGGGAAAAATATTGTAAAGTGTTTAAAATGTACCCAAATTTCACCCCACAAATAGAGGATATAGGAGAAAATATTATAGTCTCTACCATGTATGTTGATACAGGGGCTCCTGAATTTTTAATCCGTTTGTCGATATGTCGTACCGTTAAGCATCATTTAAATTGTAAACGAATGTCTGCTATAATGTAAGCGTGCATATACCTTCGCATATCGATATATATTCATTGAATTGTATTTGTAGCGATCTAAAATGTGTGTGTCTGTCATTATTATTAATACTTTACAAAAGTTAGTGACTCTCAGCAGGAGGGCGTCTCCTGATGTAATCAATTCTCTCCACATCTACTTTGACTGGCAGTAGCAATTAGGTCTTTCTCCAACTCTTGTGTAACTGGCATTAGTAAGGAGGGCCTACCATTTTAATGAATTCTTCCATTCTCGGTTTGACTAACAGAAGGAAAAAGAGTTCGCCGTTGTACACAAATTTACCCATTTAGAATATGAATGGAATTAATCAAAGTTTTGGCTGAATATGTGACTGCTGGCTTCAGAACCGTTGCATAGTGGCGTATCTTAGTGTTTTAGGAAGTACTTTTTTTGTTGTTATTAGTAGTAGGAGTACAAATGATGGTTATTATCAGCACGTATTATTATTAATAATTAGGGCCCGGATGTTTATGCAGTAATAGGTTAGAATGCAAACTTACTGAAGCGAATAACAAGTAGAGTCTACCTGCAAGACGGTAATGTTATGAGGTTTGCATAAACATTAGGAGTTCTAATGGGCCGAAACCCTAATGTTTATGCAAACCTTATAACATTACCGTCTTGCAGGTAGACTCTACTTGTTACTCGCTTCAGTAAGTTTGCATTCTAACCTCTTACTACATAAACATCCGGGCCCTATTAATAATCATTGGCCTAAGTTATTATCCTAGCTCCAATACCATCCTAGATCCCCTGGCCTAACTGCACTGTCTTTTGAATCAAGTGATTATATCCTTGCTTGGTACTCAAGCATAAATCATTTCAAACAGTGCTAAGATTTCAAACATAACTCACAATAACTTTCAGAGCATTGCAAGCAAGGGAAAGAAAGGGAATTTAAATTAACAACCACTAACACTCACTATTTACGTAAACAAATACCGAAAATAACTTGCGTTATCATGTCATGGCAAGTGTTCGACCTAACATCCATACAAACGATCCTGTGAGATAATATTACGCACAGTTCTGGATTTGTGCTGCTTAATGAACAGTAATAAACTCGCAGATCACCTTGGGACAAGCTCCTAGCCATACGACACAACAAAATTCTCAAAAAATTGTGCATATGACAGATGGTAGGTAGTTGTCTTGGTAGGCTTATCACTCTCTTAAATAACACAATGGACTTGAATACTTGGGTAAATAACACACGAACTTGAATACTAGGGCCTGTAGATATGCCCATAAGGCTTCCGTTCACACCGCGTATATATATCTGTGTATATAAAATAACTTGTCCTGACTGACTGACTGACTGATTCATCATCGCCGAGCCAAAACTACTGGACATAAAGAAATGAAATTTTGGGGATATATTCATATTAAGATGTAGGTGCTCGCTAAGAGAGGATTTTTTGATATTCCGTCGCTAAGGGGGTGAAAATAGGGGTGAAATTTTAAAAAGAGTGTATCTATATCTCAATACTTAAAAAGTTTACAGATGTAAAAATTGGTATTTAGAATCTTCTTTTAAAATAAGGATACACGTATTTTTTTGTTTTCTGAAAACCCCAATAGGAGGGGTGAAAAAGGGTGAAAATGGGGAAAAATGGGTTGAATGCCTTCAATCAGGATACCGGTACTTATATCTCAGAAACTGAAGATATTACAGACCTGAAAATTGGTACTTTTGATCTCTTTTAAAAATAAAGAAACACGTATTTTTTGTTTTTGGAAAATCCAATTAATGGGAAGGTGAAAAGGGGGTGAATTTTTAAAATGAGTGAATCTATATCTCCAAACTGTTTTTGGAAACTCCACTTAAGGGGAACTCAAAAAGGGGTGAAATTTTGAAATGAGAATCTTTACAGTTTATCTAAAAAAACTTAACGTTACAGAAGTGAAAAATGGTATTTTTTATCTCTATTAAACATAAATTGGTATTTAGAATCTTCATTAAAAATAAAGAAACACGTATTTTTTTGTTTTCGGAAAATCGCAATAGGAGGAGTGAAAAGGGGCGGAAAAGGGGTTGAATGCCTTTAATGAGGCTACTTATATCTCAGAAACTGAAGATATTACAGACCTGAAAATCGGTGTTTGGGATCTCCTTTAAAAATAAAGAAACACGCATTTTTTGTTTCTGGAAAATCCAATTAAGGGAGGGGGTGAAAAGGGGGTAATATTTTAAAATGAGTGTATCTATATCTCAAAACTTTTAAAGGTTATAGATGTGAAAATTGGTATTTAGAATCTCCTTTGTTTTCGGAAAATCCTAATAAGAAGGGAAGAAAAGGTTGAAGAAGGAGTCGAATGCTTTTCATGAGTCTACTTATATTTCAGAACCTGAAGATATTACAGACTTGAAAATTGGTATTTGGGATCTACTTTAAAAATAAGGAAACACGTATTTTTTCGTTTCTGGAAAATCCAAATATTGGGGGTGAAAAGGGGGGGGTGAATTTTTAAAAATGATTGTGTCTACATCTTAAAACTTTAAAATTTACAGATGTAAAAATTGGTAATTAGAATCTCCTCTAAAAATAAAGGAACACATATTTTTTTTGTTTCCTGTAAATCCCAATAGGAGGGGTGTAAAAGGGGGAAAAATGGGTTGAATGCCTTTAATGAGGATACATATATCTCAGAAACGAAAGATATTACAGAACTGAAAATTTGTATATGGGATCTCCTTTAAAAATAAAGAAACACGTATTTTTTAGTTTTTGGAAAATCCAATTAATGGCGGTTAAACAGGAGTGACAAATTGGGGAGAATTTTTTGAAAGACTATATCTACAGAATATCTTGGAATCGTAAAATGTTACAGACGTAAAAAGTGGGTGTTTGGAATCTCCTGTAAATGTAAAGAAACATAGGTGATTTGTTTTTGGAAACTCCACTTAAGGGGAACTCAAAAAGGGGTGAAATTTTGAAATGAGAATCTTTACAGTATATCTAAAAAACTTAACGTTACAGAAGTGAAAAATGGTATTTTTTATCTCTATTAAACATAAAGAAACGTGTATTTTTAGTTTTCGGAAATATCACCTGGGTGGAGGGAGGTAAAAGTGACTGAAAATGGTGTTGAATTCTTTTAATTAGGCTACTGATATATCAAAAATGCAGATTTTACAGACGTGAAATTTGATATTTTCAATCTGCTTTAAAAGTAAAAATACACGTATTCTCTAAAAATCCAATGAAGCGGGGGGGGGGGTGAAAGAATTGAAAAATTAATTGGCTTAATTGTATGAGAATACATACATCTAATAAAAACTAAAGTTATTACAGATGTGAAAATTCGTATTTGGATCTCCTTTAAAAACAAAGAAAAACGCGTTTTGGGCGGGAAACCATCTTGGAGGGCGGGAGTGTAAAGGAGTTGAATTCCTTTCATGAGGACACATAAATCAAAAACTAAAGAAGTTAGAGTCGTGATAATTGGTATTTAGAATATCCTTTACTATTAAAGAAACAAGTATTTTTTTCGGGAAATTCACTTAGGGGGGGGGGGGGTAGCAGTGTGAAATGAAGTGAAAAAAGTAAATTACTTTTATGGGGATACTTATATCTCAAAACTGAAGGTAATAGACGTGAACATTGGTGTTTGGAATCTCCCTTAAACATAAAGAAACAAGCCATCTTTTAATTTTTTTTGGGGGGGGGGGGGGTGGCGGTAAATAAACTTAATGGCGGTGGGGTCTAGAAGGAGGTGAGACAAATTGATTTTACTGTTATTAATGTAAGGATCCTCCGTTACTCAGGCGGCACCGCTCCGGCCTCTCAAAGCTGGGTTCCGTGGTTCAAATCCCAGTCACTCCATGTGACATTCGTGCTTAACAAAACGGAGGCGGGATAGGTTTTTCTCCGGATACTCCGGTTTTCCCTGTCATCAGCCATTCCAGCAACACATAATAATAATAATAATAATAATAATAATAATAATAATAATAATAATAATAATAATAATAATAATAATAATAATAATAATAATAATGTTCCGGACCGTCGTCAAATGTGCGGACCGCGCTGGCAACGGCTCCTGGACGGGTAATGACTAAGAATGCAGTCCGGGCGCGGGTTCAGTGCCGCCAAATCACCCAATATGACACCACGCCGGATCTCCTGAAGGATTTTATCCATATTAAAAATGATTAACGGAAAAGATGGCAAAGATTTACGCACCCAACTGACCAGGAGGAATACCTGAGCCTAGCCCGGGAAGTACGAAATCGATTGTTGGAAAGGAATATTGAAAAATGGGAGGAAACGTGCTGTAAAATAATAGAAAACGAGTCAGATCGGGAATTTTGGAGGATTCTCGCAGAAAACGAGTCAGATCGAGAATTTCGGCGGATTATATATCTAAAACAATAAGCATTCAATTATAAATTTCAGTATAATACCGTAGCGAAGCACGGGTATCTTGCTAGTATATATATATATGAATACAACTTTAAAGTGTATTTTATTATATATGAGTAATTGAATTGTCCAGAATCATTAATAACAGCCTCAAAAACGACTCAAAGGACGACTTGACACTTGAGTTTACGTCCTTTTCTCAGTAATGAGTTCAAATACATTCATATTTTATTTCCTATGGAGAAAGCAATGTTCTTGAACATCTGAGGGAAAGTTTTTGTTTTGTCCATTTGTGTTATGGCTGCTTTTATTGTAAATCCTATGTTCAGAAGACTTGATGATCATGAACTAATCCGCAAATTCTTGCTTGGTTGAACTCAGAACACTAATGAATCATTCAACAATGTATGGAGTAGGGTTCCACAAACAGGTTCTGTAGGATATCAGTCATTTTGTACTCGAGGTTATAATGACGTAATTACTTTCAATGAGGGATGCTCGCCGCCTTAAGACTTATCTGTGTCGGTGCGACGAAAAACAAATTTAAAAAATGAGGGGTGCTCTGGAAGGATGAAAGCAATGCAGAAATTAGTGATAGAGCCAGACGTAAACACCCTCCGTAAATTCAAGGAACTGATAATACGAGGAAGGAAATATCTGATGGAGAGAAACCAGAAACAATTTATGAAATATGATTGTGACTGCGATGACCCAGAATATGGTGCTGGTATTAATTAAAGTAACCTTGAATTGCCTTTTATTTCCTTTGTGATTTAAATAATATATTTAGGAAAATGTACCAGTATTTAAAAATCTACTAAGCATATAGCATAAAATTTCAAACGCTTGTAATATTGGCTTTTTTTACACATTTCGTAGTTTTCTCAACCTCATTAATTAAAAGATGTTATTTTTATTTAGCTATAAAATCATAAATATAAATAAAAAATCGGTGTCCGTTAAAAATTATATCAATTCAGTCTGATTAATATTAAAAGTCTAAAACCTACCGCTGACACAAAAGCCATCAAGCTGTGTGTGTTTCTAAATTTCAATAATGATTTTGTTGATCGTCTTCCCAAAATGTGTACCTAATTTGAGTAAAATTAGCATTGTGAAGACAGTGGGTACCACTTTCTCTTAAAAGTTCCCTACTAGGCCTGTTTTATCGTAATGGAATGATATTCATAAAGAAGCAGGGGAAATTAATTGCAAATGCTTAACATATATCTTCCTTGGACATAGCACATTAACACAAAAAAAAATCCTCCAAAGGAACACTGGTCATCACCTGCCTTTTACTTATTGAATATATTTCACAGCAAACTCGCAGGGCTTTTTCTCACTGAAATTACTTCTACTACCTCGCAAGTTCATTATTTTCGGACTCTTCTACTACTACCTGTACTATTCTTATCGAAGACTTCTTAACGCCGCCTGTAATAACCTCGCAGGTCTTATTACATTGCATAACATCCTAATTCATACCTTACCGAGGCAAATTCTATGCACAGCAACCACACACGCCTTGCTTGTTCTGTGGAAACATCTACCTACTGATGATAGGAGACCCCTGACTAATTACAAACAACCAGGTACACCTAGGCTTAACATTATTTACAACCAGATAGAGCTCCCCAAGTAGTTACATATTCTCAACTTGAGTGTGAAGTTACCTCACGATTCATAATTGTATGGCAAATAAACCACATTATACGATGAGAAATTTACACTTGCTGCACATGGCATCCACACCCGCTTGGAAAATGAAATATACCCGTCACGTAGCTGATCCAAACTCTTAATACAAATGAATCATGAGCTGGGTACTAACATATGACTTGCTATACAGATACAAAACATAACCTGACCACTTTAAATAAAGCAAAATGTACACAGGACAATTCCCAATTGTACATCTACTAATCCACGCTTTCAAACAAAACCTAACTGGCCCAAACTTAGTAGACATAATAATAATAAGAAGAAAAACATAATTACATGTACCACCTACAATCATGAAATATACAGTACATTGTACTCACATACCTGAGGAACATAACTTGAGAGGGTGACATACCTCTGGACCAGGATGTCCTAGCACTGCCCCCAGAGTTTAATTTATTCATCTTGAACATGTTGATCGACATTGTGACATGAAGAGTTAGCTGAACTTTGTGTTACTATGAAGTTCTACAGCCTGTTAATAGATATCACTTTCCTGGTTAGGGGTGCCACCTAGGAGCTGCTGCTTGAATTTTCTAATACTGCCATCTGTAAGGAGAATTGTTATGGTCAGGGTTTGGCAGTCCCTCATTTCTTTCTTTACCTCAAGAGTTTCCCTTACTGAACTTCTGAATATAAATGTACAAATCATAGCCCAGCCCGCCATTATAAAATAATGCAGCCATTGCCTCCCAGAGATTATCTTGACTGGTGCATCGATGAATGAGGGTCTCTCCTCACCTAAGGCAGCTGGCGTGCTGGGGCAACACAAAAGGTAGGTGACTTCTTCATCCTAATCATGTGAATTATAGAATCATCTGGTTGTGATGGGAAGATAACAGCATTCCTCTTAGCATGCGAACTTTATGGACATGGCTTACCTACCGTGTTTTAATCTAGGGAGTTTCTCACTGTGTTACAGTTCTATAATGTAGGTTTTTTTTCAATCTGCAAATGAAGCCACCCTAATGGATGTAAGGTACTAAAAGGAAGCATGAGTGTGTATCCTCGTTTCTCTTTATCACTTTATTTCTTGAGACTAAGTTTTTGAAGATCGGATGTCCTCTTACTACTTTAGTTAGTTTCATCCATACCTAAGTCGCAGCGTAGTATGGCTTATTCTCTGTCACTGGGCCTTCTGCCCACTTAGGTTTTAATATGACAATGTCACAGGATCACAAGATGTTGTTCTGCATCCCTTTCTACTTGTGCTTGGAGTATTTTTCTATTCCCTTTTCATGTAACTTTCTTTTGGCCAATTGTGTAACACGAGCTTTAGCTCCTGTATTATTTTGAATTCTTCCGATCCTATACAACTTGTTGGCATTTCCGAGGAATAAATTCTTGAACTTATAAGAAACAAAAGAGGAAAATGAGAAGTTAAAACACACATTTAAAATTTTAATTTAACATGACCTTGTAGTTTTTTCCTTAACCTCAGCCGTTCGCTGTAACATATATCATTGGCACTGCTGGCACTGATCTGAAAAAAATTGTTCACTTTTTCACTGTGAATATCAAGTTATATAAATTTTGAAACCCTAACATATAATTACAAGCAGTATTCTTTCGTTACTGAGAAACTCAGCACATTAGAGTAATAAGACTTAGCAAACATAGTTTCATTCCACCTGTCCGTGACGAAATTCATCTGCTGGTTGATATCACTTTTCCCTCTGAGGAACTGGAACGGTACAAAGTGAATCAAATGGGTGACACTTAAAATACAACAGACTGCAGTGACTTTCTTATACAAAATTTATTCAGTTACTATATCGAACTGAAAACATCATGCAGTGTGACCCCAAAAAGTTCTCTTTGTCTCTCATTGGAGCACAGAGTGTCGTGGAGACAACCTTTTATACATGACAGTAAGATCGTCCTATTTCGTAAGACGATTCCTTTAATGCAAGAATAATCCCACCAACTGGAAGGGTTACAACATCGTCCCTACTGAGACCAAAATAGGGGAAATAATTAGCGTCCCCAATTTTATTTCTTGAATTTTCAATGTTTCCTGGTTGTATACACGTTCAATTTGAACATTCCAAATTAAATCTGGTATTGTGGTCCCATCAACACCTACTTTAATAGCCCATATTTTCAGTAGCACCACACGTTTCCGCGCCGTCTTGATTTCGGAGGTATCGAGGGGTTTTCGGACATGATTCATACCACTTTACAGACAAATGGCTACTTTCAAAAATGTACTTCTAAGTTAATAAATATGGTATCAATTAGCTATTCATCTAACATCCATAACATTCATTACAAATGTAGTGTAACATATCTACTAGTCTATTATACAGTACGTTTTTTGACACGTACGGCTTCAGATTGGCGACAACATTTTTCACACGACAGCACCGAGATTAAAATACTAGATCATGATGAAGAGTTAAAATTAAAAATGGAGTAACATTTAATTAATCAATACAGTCTCAGTCAGAGGGCGCAGAGTGTGTGTATACATCGTGACTGTACACCGTGCGGATTTTATAACATTCTGAAACCTTCCCGATTTGTCACGCGTTACTTTTTAACTTGCATAGTTATTTATAAGATGTTTATTCACGTCAATATCTGGAGAAGAGCTAACAGACCACCTGTCGGTAGATATGTAAACCGACTATTTCTCTCACCGACAATGCCACGTTCTGGTATTAAGGTTAGGGTGATTTCATTGTCTGAATGGAGTGAACCAGATCACACACCGCCAATCTGTTCTGTCTGAAACATGAAAGCACTCTATGTGCGTTCGATTGATACTATTGTTCCTCTTCCACAGCTGCTAGTACTTTGTTCAGGAATGATTAGACCAATCAGAGCGGATGTACCCAAGCTGTGCTACGAGTGACAATATTCAGTGAAATTATCTTGCAGTTGCGGTGGTTTCCTCGTCACCATATCACCTCGTTACTGTATTTATATGGAGCCCCATAATTAACCGAGTTTAGAATTCAGGATACAATAAAACTTCGTTCATACATGCTCCAGAACAGCCAGGTATTGTGATAGGTCGTTATAGAGAAAGTCCTGGTAACAGCAGGTGTATTAATGCGCACAAACTATACGTATGTACACCTATTTATGAAATTGGCCGTCCCATGAATTCGATTCTTTTAATTTTCACCTCATTGCACAGTAAAAAGAAGTCGCACATTTATTAAAATAACTATAATGTAAGAGAATAACCAACCAGCATATGAACTGGAACGGTAGTGACAGAGATAGCTGGAGTATTTATCAACCAAGCCCAGGTCAGACCACGAGCTATAAGCATTAGTGTTAATAGAGGAGGGTTGCTCAATTGTACTTCCTCTTAAAATAACAATCACTACCACCATCTCATATGAAGTCCCTAATATGTATTTTATTCCATGCGCCCTTTGGTACTTGCCTTTAATGCTCACCATATTATGTGTTATTGTTTGTGCTGTGTGTTATTGTATGTTGATTCATTTGTGGAGTTACAGGCTAACCAACGCTGTAATGTCCGCGTTGTATTAGTAATAAGTTTGTCACCCTGGAGAGACAAGTATATTCGTTAGTGTGGTAATGCTTGTTGTGATATTGTAGGAACTGTTAGTGATAGGCGACGACGTGATTTTCATGACTAGGTAATTAGTTGGAGTATATGGGATGTACTTTCAGATGCCGTTAATAGTACGACTATGTAAAAATAATTCACAAGGAATGCCACCGTCTTCATGTAATGTATATTGTTATGTCGCTATATAGTGGAAATCCAAATGATATCAGTATTAATGTAAAAGGGACAAGTCCCTACTAATTTGTAGTAAAATTATAATACATGTGACAAAGACATTAAATAATAATAATAATAATAATAATAATAATAATAATAATAATAATAATAATAATAATAATAATAATAATAATAATAATAATAATAATAATAATAATAATAATAATGGACACTGCCATTGGTTGAAGGCTAGTCCAGTGAAATGTCGTTCCCATAATTCAATACCGACAGGAGTTATGACCAACTTACGCGATGAAAAGACCTAAGAGTGAGGCAATGTCAAAGAATAACCATATGAAAAAAAATAACAGTAAGAATATCTGGCTATGTTGAACTATGGTAGTGACATTTCATAGGGCAAACCTTCAGGCGATGCAGAGTCCATTCGTGCCAACGCCAGCCACGATTATATAACAACGTGATGAAATAGTTGAGACTTTTCGATGCAGTAATTACGATTCTAAACACTTGAAACCATAGATAGCGCTAGTTATGCTTACATATGAATACGAAATAGAGGCTTAAATCCGCGCGACTTATGATTGAATATAAAAAAGAAATAGAGGCCTAATTGTTAGTAGTACGTAGCGTTCCCGACACCGGAAGAAAAAATCACAAGGAAATGTAACGTGAATGATAAACAATGTGTAATAGAGAAGAAGAATGTATGTAAATGGAACCAACCTTAATGTAGTGGAGGTTAGGCGACGACACGAAAAAACAACACGATTGAACTTCTCATTCACTAATAATTTGACGTGACGGCCACACCATTCACATACTCTGCTATTTGAAATCAAATTGTGACGTACATAGAATTGAAGTAAATCATTGAAGTTGTTCTTGTAATTCGCTGAAAAACTTGTTACATTAATAACACATCCATCGTACGATGCCATGTCAATATAATTAGATATGTTTTCTGTGTCAACAATGGCCAGATGCACTGGATGAGCTGTGTACGAAGAAAGAAGTAGTAGGCTTTGCTTCTATCAATCCTATCATTTCGTGACCAGTAAGCGACATAGAATGCCGTGGTGTATTAATGTGAAGAGAAACGTCATTGTGGTCCAGGGCTAAGTCGTGCGAGTCGTCTGCGAGAAAAATAAACATAGTCCAGGGCTAACCTAACCTAACCTAACCTAACCTAACCTAACCTAACCGCGAGTCGTCTGCGAGAAAAATAAATAACCTAACCTGTCCTAACCTAACCTAACCTAACCTAACCTATGTGAAAACAAGTGTAATTGTGGTCCAGGGCTCAGTACCATTTAGTTCCTAAGTACAGTGGTTGGCAGCATCGGCGAGTCGTGCAAGTCGTCTGCGAGAAAAATAAACACAGGACAGTCATACCGCGCGTAGATATTGCCGATGCAAGCGGTAACCATGGTACTAATGTTGCGTGACATAGACTGAAGTTCTAATTAATCATTTTTATTTATTCTGGAAAGTTAGGGATGTACTCTCTTTCTTACACTTAACCAGTCTTAACCTAGAACACTTAATAATAACAACTACTGATAACCATAATATGATAATGTTAACAATAGAAACAAAAATAGTATTAATAAAAGTAACCACACTTAAAAAAATCATATCATCTATATAATACACATTAAAAATATATGAATAATGAGTACTGTAACTACTACTTAAGAGGATGTTTAGAAAATGTATACATTTCTACAGCACACCGAAATATCGCCTTCAATTGAGAGTTGAAGAGAAGGATTAGTAAGGAGAAGGAGAATTAGAAGAAAATCTGTGAAAGGAAGAGGGAAATAACGAAGTGGCGGTAGGAGGAGGTGTTTTCAAGTCATAATTTGATGATTCATGCATGTTTACCTAGTATTTCGACACATGAATGTTTAAAAGCTGAGCTGCTGGACATGCTTCTGACGTCCACTGGAAAGAGATTCCATTGTCGGGCTGCGGTAACGGTGAATTATTTCGTGTAGATTGCTGTTCTGTGTACAGGAAGGGATAAACGCATGGTGCTGCAGGATCGGGTATTTTTGCTATGGTCTACGGAGAGGAGCTTGATGCGATCCCGGAGGTTAGAGGACCCATGGTCGACAGCCTACACCCCCAAATTAGGAGCCCCTTGCAAATCATGCCTTCTAGGTGCCTCTTTGGAGACCTAAGGAAATTCGTGGATGCATTATATGTCCTGTACATAGAAAAAATGGTGAAAAATGTCAGCCTCTATATTGTTGTACAGTGGTTTCCACGCACGTAATATGTAATATGGGAACCGATGTAGAAAATTAAGTGTGACTTTTTATTAGGTATATCAGCGTCTGTCAGTGATATTTCATATCCATTAACGTCCACTTCTGGCACTAACTGATTACAGAATTGCATGTCTGCTGGTGGAAAATATGCTAAACGTAGGTACAACAATACTTTTTTCTACACCTGTAACACTTGTTGTGATTATCGAAGCATACACCACACATTTGAAAAGGATGAATATTACGATAATTATATCCTAGCTTCTTCATTATAGGTCGCATTATAGCTGACAAAAGTTATAATGGAACGTACGAAGGTTATGAAGAGAGTACGTGTTCCTATTCCCTTAAATTGTTCCAGAAAGACTATAGATTGTATTAAAGATGACAAGAAATATTCTCGGAGTAATATAGATCACTCTAAATTGAAAGAAATATTTTATAATATCATTGTTTTGAGATGTTAAGTAAATAAGATGGCATCCGTAAATACAGCAACGGTTCTATTCACTTGCTACAATTAAGCATATAGTACTGTACATAACCGTATTTGAAAGAACTACATACAGAGAAAAAACGTTATACTCTAGGTTATTAGTTAGAAACACAGTCCACTAATTTGAAAGTCGGGAAGACTCTATAGACTCTACTGGCACATTCCTGAGTGAAGTGATTCACCGTCTTTCTTTCGGCATCTCAATGGCACTGTGGACAGGGTACCTAGTTACATATGAACAAAGAGTCAACACATATTATACTCCAGGTTTAGTTCTGATGTGGTTTAATCTTGACCATATTGCAGGGGAAAGATCAAAACCAGAAACCATTGTTTTGATTGATGTTATATCAAGAAATGCTGAACGAACGAACAGTTTCCAGTTATGCGGCCACTGATAGTATACTACAACCCATCTCAAGAAGTTTGTGAACAATACTTGTACAATATTTATATGATTACCATTGTATTGCCTAAAGAGAGAAGCGTGATATGGGGCGGGTGACTGTGAGCTTGCTTTAGGGCATATCGATGGCCTAGATTGAATACCTCGTATCTCACAAACTTCTTCCTATCCATTATTTCCCTTAAGACTGGTTACGCCTCCCAGCCACACATGGATATGCAGTCCATCAGAACAATGTTCGTTGTGTTCTTTTTTCCTATGCTGGTGTGTGAAGGAAGACGAACCTTACCGTACCGTACTATAGGAAAGTATGTTTGCGTTACGTATTTACTAATTTCTAGAGTATAATATTTATAAGGTTCATTTTCCTTTACTTGTACGCATAGAAACATAAACCCAACGAACATTGTCCCGATGGACTGCATACCCAAATGTGGCTGGAAGGCGTGACCAGTCTTAAGGGAAATATTGGATAGCAAGAACATTGTGAGATACGAGGTATTCATTCTAGGCCATCGATATGGTTTTCTGTTTTCCATTTTCACACCCGGCAAGTTTTACATTATGTACCTTAAATAAGGCTATCTCCATATTATCCCCCGTTCTAAACCTTTCGTTGTTGATAACCTATCCTGGATTCCGTGAAGTTAAATTATTAGGATAAAGAGGATAGGGACAGTTTGTTATCATACCGCAGTTATCATTAAATCCGATCCTCTTTTTTATTCTAACGCAACATATTACTAGAGCACTACGTTTGGCCTTCTTTGTGATAAAGTGCTATAGGCACTGAAATTTCTTTTTCCTTTGTGCTTTACTATGAGACTGTTCATCATCTTAGAATTCACGAAACATCCTTCCATCTTCGCCTCGGACTTCCAGTCTTTGTCTTCCCTTTTCGACTTTCATCACTTGCTATTCTAATACTTCCTTCCTCGTGCATTCTGTTGGAATGAAAATTCAACTCTCTTTTTCATTAATCTATCCATTCAATTTTCTTCTCTTCTTTCTGGCCATTTACTACTTACCTGGAGACGGCATTTTGTATGGATGTACCCTATTTTTATGGACAACCCAATACGGAGGATGTATTCACTGTTTCGTGTTCCTGTGGTGGTTTTTAGTTTGTTGTATCTAAATGAGGATGTGTATTAAGACGGGCTGAAACACGTAGATCCTGAGATAGAGCAATTAACCAGACGAAGTTAAAATCCCCGTTTCGACCGGGAATTGAAGCTGGGTCTCACAAAACCAAAGGCCCTTCAGCCAAGGAGCCGGAATTAATCCAAACTTTCAGTGGCTGTTTTAATTTGATAGGATTCTTATTTATCATTTATTTCCCTTTCTAGTAATGTGCCTTGTGTTATTTTACTCTGGACTCACATTTCCGCAACATACAGTGGTTTAGGGTATGTTTTGCTTTGCTTATTGTTTCTTCCGCGTTCGGGAAAATTACTTACTTCAGTACTCTTACTCCCGGATCCTGCCACAGTTATTTACTGCTCCATTAGAGTAATAATGGCAACCAGGTATTCCGTAGATTTAAACATACTAACCTCAAACTTTACAACAGAATGAACTACAGGTTGTTGGAGCCATCTTCAGGTCACGCAATTCCCCATGATATTCCAAACCAGCAACTGCCGAAATTCAAACCTTGGCTACATGGCTGGAAAGTCAGCAGCTAAACCACTGTACTAATCACGGCTCCGACAACAGTAATGGAGATTTTATAGGAACTTTCAGGGCCCGGATTTTGATGATCTAATAAATGCCGAAAATGACCTATAAGATAACCGAAAATGCTCAAAAGTTAACTTAAAAAAAGCGAGTAAATGACCAAAAATATGTAGGAAAAAATATATTTTTCCAAAATAGTACATGTGTGTACTGTCTACATTATCCTTAACTCATAATGCAGTGAATACAATTAATACGTGTCATCTCATAATAATAATAATAATAATAATAATAATAATAATATGAATAATATGAATAATAATTGATGCAAACACACCTGAGAGAATTAAAAAAATGCATTTCTTAGAAGCAAAATAACTGAGCAACTATATGTGTTATCATTTGGATAGAATGTAATTCGTTCAATCCACTTACAGTACATTCTGGGTAACACGTGTTTGTCGCGACCCACATATTTTTGAATGGTAAATCTTTTATCTGGTGCCCGTATCACTTCGCATATTTCTGAGAATTTCATTTGGCCACTTATTAAAAAAAAAAATTCTCGCTGAATTGTGAAAACATTTCCCTGCAATGGACAGCTTTATATGGCTTCTCATTGGCATCCCAACACTTGAAGTGAATCACACAAGAATAACTTAAACTCACACAGTGTACAGCGGAATTATAAAGAACGCATACACACGTTAGTACTCGGGCACTTCAACAAACTGACTCAAATATGAATTTGTCCGTTGTATATAGAAAAAAAACCTCTATTTCTCTTTGCAGGCCCATCCAGATCAGAAGGATTATGCCTCATTCCTCTCTAGAGACATAGATTTCCAAAAATATGGATAGGCCTAAGAATTGTAAAAGATTACTTTATTTCATAGTTTTGGAAGTGAGTAATGAACCTTTTGATGTTTAAGTATTCCCGTTTATTGAAATGAATAAAAATGACTAAATAATAACGCAGAAAATAAAACAAATTACTTAAAAACAAGAAATTAATGTAAGAAATTGCTGAAAATGACGAAACAAAAGGCATTTTTAAATTATCTAAACGTAAAAACTGGCAAGAATTATTAAAAACTAAATTAATAAATACGCATTTCTGCAATCGAGCGGGGTGGGGGGGGGAATGAACGGGATTCATAAATTATTAGAAATGTGTGCGATCCACCAATTAGAAGATGACACGTCATCAAAGTCCGGGTCCAGGTTATTAACTTATTTCTCATCTTTGTCATCGAGCCATACTTTCTGAACCTTACATTCAATCAATCAATCAATCAATCAATCAATCAATCAATCAATCAATCAATCAATCAATCAATCAATCAATCAATCGATCAATCAATCAATCAATCAATCAATCAATCAATCAATCAATCAATCAATCAATCAATCAATCAATCAATCAATCAATCATTTAGGCATTTTATTCGTAAAAATAAGTGCTTCATCTCATAAGGAGTAAGATGACAGTCAAAAGCGTTGAAGTGTACTGCATTTTAATCACCAAACTACTCGTAGAGATGTCCTGGCAATCGACGAGAAAACTGGATTCAGTTTCACTACTAATCCTGTAGTTAGATTCGAAAGTAATAATGATGATTAGCCATTGCTACTTGATTTCGAAAACATGAAAACCCCACAGACATTACCGCTGTGAGAGCTTACAGTGCAATGCGGGGAATCAATTCCCAGATTATTTTGTATAATTTGTGCACTCTTCGGCATAAATGAACAAATAGTTCAGGCCGTAGTTATATTGACGGTGAAGGGCTTCTCTCTAATTTCTAGAAATAATTTTTACACATCCCATTTGTAGATACTGAACATAATTCTATAACATTCACGATATCATTTAATGAAGATTTTCTTTTGGTTGGTAAGTTTTATCTAAATGGCAATCCATAAATAGTGAAGAAATTAAATTGAATGTTTTCCGTTTTAATGTAATTAAACTGAACTGATAAAGACGAAGTCAAAATGTTCAGAAACTTTGGCTGTGCTTTAGGTGAACGATAATGATTTTAATCATATGCCTTACTCGATTTAATATGACTCCAGCGAGCATGTCCATGGGCTACAGAACGACAGCTGAATCAGAACACGTTCCCAATTACGGCCAATTTTATGACACATCACGCGGTATTTTCAGAGCGTTGTTATTACAACTGTCACGTAACTGTGACACCTAAAATGACGAACACGTGTGATTCAGTTGGATTATCAAAACCAGTCATCACCACCCAAGTACGCTGCTGTCTAATCCATACTAGATTCTGTCTGTCGTAGTGGAAAGTTTGTATGTTCATATTTCGTTCCAATAATAAACTGGTTTTAAAATCCTTGCACTCTACCTAAATGAACATTTTTTTTTGTTTTGAGCATTTTCGAATAAATTATTCATAAGTTAACGACATTGTCTAATCTCGTTTTCGATCCAGATTCTCTCCATTATCCCAATTTCAGTCTCTGTACTTACCTTCTGCTGTAGATTTAAGTAAAACGGATGTTAGCGAGTGAATACTATTGTTCTGCTTACAGTACATGTGATAAGTGGGTAAACGAGGCGAGGCATACGAATTAGGGCTTCTTTAGATGTGAATGTAGAGACACGTTTTAGCATTGTTCACTGATGAATATCTTCTAGCGCGGCACAATTGAACTCATTAGCATCTACTATACGTAATCTTACTGCGTTTTGTCCACCAAAAACATAGCTGAAAAAATAATTCCGAGTGACTATTTCTAGCCTGGCGCATCTTCGTAAGGCAGACACTCCGAAGGGGGCGGCATTTGCCGTGTATAGGATACTGCGTGCCGATCCAGTCGGGAATCGAACCCGAAGCCCTCTGAACTGAAGATCACTTCGCTGATCATTCAGCCAAGGAGCTAAACAATAGTTGAAAATAAGACAAAGTGAATCAGGATTCAGCTATGTTAGTTCTCTGTAGTATACGATATTATCTTTGTTTCATTCTTTCTGCGTGGCCTGCGGTTGGTAGACTGAGTATGGAGGGGCATTGACGGAATTGGTTAAATTAAGAAACGTTAAGAATTGTCAAGACTAGAAAATGCCCACTTAAGCCGGATCTTCAGTTTGGTTCATGAATTAACATACCCAGAGTGTTCTTTGGGGAGGGATGGAATATTTCATGTGATCATCGAATTAAATATGTTTTTGGAGCTAAGGAATCGTAACATAAGACAGTGTAACAGTAAATAAAGGCATTTTCAGCACTTTCTAAACACAGAGTGATCTCTCTCGGCTAATGATTTGTGAGACATAAAGTGAAAATTGTGAATTCACATTTGAAGGGAGCGTATGTAAACATGTGCGAGGATCCTCTCTCTCTGTCTCTCTCTTTCTTCCCTATCCGTCCTCCTTTCATCAACTCTTGTTATGTTCCGACCTGCATGTTAATACCAAGATTTTGAATGCTTTCATTTTACTCATACTTACATAAACTCACCCAAAACCTTAATTCTGTAATGAACCTAAACTCATTTTTTCTGGTTTATAATTGGAATTACGAGGGACTGACAGCCAGCTTCTGCCCTTTAGAGACAAAAATAGTATTCTTAACCCCCCATTGACTGAATATTTTAGGTTTTTAATATGTATATAGACTTTTCGAATGTTTACCAGTGGAAACAATGTGAATATTCATGTTCCTCTTTTATCCAGATTTAGTTATTATCTATCCTTGCAGTTGTTTAAATAAACTAAACATCAGAAATACTCTTAGAAAACATTGTATTGAGCTTTCTTCTTACAGTTTCAGTAATACTTGACTGTCAATCTATCGTCTTGCCGTTCGTTTCTTGCGGTTCTGAGTTCGATTCCTGACCGAGTCATAGTCCTTCTAACGTGAACAGTTAGTTCTCTAAGCTCGGGGACTGAGTATTTATGTTGTCCCTAATATTCCTGCAGCGAATAAGCTGCTCACTACACAATCCTCAACCACAATGTCATGCAGGCTCCTATGCAGTCCACGTGCTACCCATGCACAAGGAGATCATCAGGCTAGCAACAGCCACACGATATTATTATATTTGTGTATTTTCACACGTCACTGGAGCATACATCATCAAAGCCAATGTTGCTGGGTCTAGGGTTAATTTTCGCTCTCTCCCTAACAATGAACAAAAGTTCTTCAGGAATTCATTTAAGAAAATACTGGGTAATAGATGATAGATCAATCACCACTGATCTGCAGTTAGGGCAGTTGACCATGTGGCAGATTCCTGTCAGTTGTTTACCTAGTCATCTCTTAAATAGTTTCAAAGAATTTGGAAATTTATCGGAGACCACCCTTAGCAAATTGAAATCCCCAACTCCTTTCGCTAATAAACTAATATATGCCAAAATTTATCCTCTTGAATTCCAACTTCACTCTCCTACTTTTGGTAATACCACCTAAACGTATTTTTTTACTAATGTCATTCCTCGCCATCTCTCCACTGACAGTTCGGGATATAGTTCTTAGTCGAGCAGCTCGTCTTCTTTGTCCCAGGACTTCCTAGCACAAATTCCAAAACATTTTCGTTACATTAGGCCTATTATTTTGTCGGAAATCATCCAGAACAAATCGTGCTGCTTTTATTTGATATTTTTTTCCAGTTCTCGAATGAAGTAATCATGGTGATGGTTTCACCATAGGAAATCTGTCACCAAGGCGACAGCTCTAATGATTGATTGGTCAATTTTTACCTTCCAAATCTAAATCCATGATTACCTTCAGTAATTATCTACAGTCTCGAAGCACATTCAGCTCTCACTGCACCGGGTTCCCCTTTTCGGGAAACATTGTCTGTGACTGCTTGAATTCTTTTCGATTTCAGTTTCTAAAAGAAGCCAGAACTGCAGTTTTAGGACAATTTCGACCACAACGCATAATACAGCCATTCCTTTAGTTCAATTAATTTCACTTAATTTTCTCTTGGAAGCTTTAAACGTATACAGGGCGAGTCCCTGCTCTATCACCAAAAGCAATAAGGCGTTGTGTGAGGTATTAAAGAAGATAACAAAACCAAGATGTACAATACAATTCCCTACGGGTTTTTTTACTGCAACTGTGTGCTGTTAAGACAGCAGTTGCGCATTCAGGCTTGCATCTGATTATGCTAGGGCAATTGTCAGTCTTTAGTGACAATAATCACATTAAGCAATTTCAGTGTAAATTTGAATAGCATCTGTGTACGATACCTTTCCGTGCAGAGTATGACACGATACTTTTTCGTGCAGAGTATGCCGAGTATAAGAGGTTCTGTGATCGGCTGTGCGAGGAACAATGTCGAGCAGCGTAGTTGCAGCTTCTACATTGGTCATTGTTAAGTAGACATCTTTCAGTTGCTAGAGGCAATGAAATGGACGTTCCCTGCAACTTCGATGAACAGTAATTAAGAAGCAGTATTAGTATAATGCACCGTAATTCTAGGCCTACTGTTCTTCTTGTGATTGCCCCAGTCTCCTACCTGCGTTTTTCTATTCAGAAGAATCTGGTTTTGTATATAGAGTTAAATTAGGAGTTAAATTGCCAGGGAAAAGTAGTTAAAACCTCTCTCATCACCAGTGAAGGAACCAAATCAATGCTAAATTTAGAATTTTATAGAACAAACTGAAGAGTAAATATTTAGAGCACAGTCCACGATGTCACAAAATAAGTCATGCGTTCGGAAATCCCACTGAAGATTTTGTAAATTCTGCACAACACTTTTTGAGCCGTAATGATGACAGCTGAGTTGAATCAATTGCGTTGACAAAATCGAAATGCAGCAAGTATAGCTAAAAATTTATGCTGAGTAAATAGAGGTTTTTCTTTTGCTAGGGGCTTTACGTCGCACCGACACAGATAGGTCTTATGATGACGATGGGATAAGAAAGGCCTAGGAGTTGGAAGGAAGCGGCCGTGGCCTTAATTAAGGTACAGCCTCAGCATTTGCCTGGTGTGAAAATGGGAAACCACGAAAAACCATTTTCAGGGCTGCCGATAGTGGGATTCGAACCTACTATCTCCCGGATGCAAGCTCACAGCCGCGCGCCTCTATGCGCACGGCCAACTCACCCGGTAAATAGAGGTTTCGAGTAGTAGTTCGAAGATATCGCGGTCTTCCGACTGTTGGTAGTAATAGGCATATCCCAATAAGTCATTAATTGGGAACCTTCCGTGGAAATCAAATACTTTTAGGCTACATGAAGCAAACCAAAGTCAGAATGTTGTTATGCTTATGAATTTTGTTTATGTAGCTAGGTAGATGGTATATAGACAGACACACGAAACGCTGACATCGAAACCTGGCGTGCTTTTTATTTTAAGAGTTAATGGGAAAACAGTTTTCAGTCCGTTGTATCAGCATAACAGAAGCAAAGGCCGGTATCGCAAGCTTCATCCATTTATCTCATGGATAGTGTCCAATCGTTGCAATGCAGAAAGGAAGGAAAGATGTGAAATAGTCGAACGTTGTAAGATAATTTCTTACCTAGCATTTCTCGACGCAATTGCCAAGATGTGTCTCCCACTTCTACTAAGAACGCATTTGTTAGCGTGGACCGCTTGGCATCCAATCAGAAGGGATCGCCGAAATTGTATGGTGTCAAATTTCTTTGTGCCGTTTGCAAGGGAATTCCCATACAAAAAACTCCCATAATAGATGACAGAGCGTATCATATATTGTTACAGGATCAATTGTATAATAGAATCCGCTCCCCACCATGTGCGGGTCAGAGAACGGTGAATATCAATCACTCGTCTAATGTTTTTGAAAGAATGTGTACAATATGACAACTCCAAGTTAGCCAACTATCAATGTACAGACCGAAAAGGCGTAATGATGATTGCATGGGAATGTGCGTGGCCCTAAATGAATATCAGGAAGATGAGGCAGAGTCCTTTTCTGAGTAAATACCGCCGAAATAGATTTCGATGAGGACAATTCAAATCCGTTACTATGCAACATTTTTTCAGATCACAAGCCACATGGTGTAAGCGAAGTGATGTGACATCGAGGCTGGAGGATGTAGTGTACGTACATACGTCGTCAGCGTATTTCAGAACGTGCACCGCGGTGCTAAACAGAAGCAGCGGTGTAAAGTGTATACAATATCGGGCTTAACACAGCAAACTGTGGAAGACCTTTAGTCACAAGGTGAGGGCCATTTCATGTAACTAAAAGCTGGAGGGAGAATCAAGGCTGGTATATTGACGTTGTCATAAGCAGAGCTGCTGTCCGGTGAGAGAGCCGCAAGGTGTCCTTTAAACGCAAAAGCATGTTCTATTGCAGTAGTGAATATCCAGAGATTGTCCAATGTTACTTCAGGACTAATCGAGCTGCTTTCCTTTGCATCATTTCCAGTACTCGTGTTAAATAATCTTTGCAAGTGTCCCATACACAAGAGCCACTATCTCATGCCAGGTTTAAAATGGAAGCTAGCAGTATGATAGAACTGCATCCAGGAGCTGATGGTTTAGTTCGTGTTGCAACAGTGAGGACATCATATGGAGACTGCAAAAGATCTATAGTGAAACTCAGCCCGCTTCCAGTGAAGTGATAAGTTAAAACTTAAACATTTAATGTTTATGTGCGTTTCTTCTTCTTGTTTCTTTCTTTGTGTGCGTTGCATGTACTTCATTTCAGTGACTATGTCAAGACAATACCCTGTCAAGTATACATTTATAGATGTAAATTTGTGAGTTTAATCCATATTAACATGGTGATCACTTCTTGGTGCATTGTGGAAGCTTCCTTGAGAATTTTCAGCTTGTTTCCCACGCATTTGTGTGGTGTTTGATCATGTACCATTTGATTCATATAGCTATTGGTTAAAGTGTAATTTAAATTCAATTTATTATGTTTGGTAATTAACATTCTGTTGCATGATAAGTTACATATTTATTTCATTTTAATTGATATTCAATGATCAGGGGGTAGGGGAGAATGTTCATTATGTGTGTTATGCATTATTTGGAATTGTACAGTCTTGTTTGCCAATGTAATAGTTTGTTTTAAGTCCCCAGTTTTCCAACAGGTGGTGGGAAGTGTAGTGTTTTCAAATCAAATGTGTGCGCCTCCGATACCTACCGCTTTGTCTTGGCAACTCTTGTGTTCATCATGGTAGAGAATGGACGCAATGTGATAAAGTGATGTTCATTTCATTATTCAAAGTTCGGCGTGCTGTCAGCATGGCACATTACAGAAATAACTGTATATTTTAGTACATTTTAGTGCTTGTAAATATTTAATCGCAATCTGTTTCATTAAACATGTTTGATCGTTTCATGCTACGTCCGTGTGATTTTAATTCAGTCCTGTGAAGTACATTAATCAGAGACACTGAAGTAATGAAATTTAGACCACCTAATTTAAAATGTTATTCAATCACATAACACACTTCTTTAACCTCTCTGAGTGAAGATACACTACATTCACGGTATATCCTGTCCTTCTACATAAGTGAATAAAATGGGTAATATGACAGCTGTGGTGGTGGTGGTGGTTATTGTTGTTTTAAGAGGAAGTACAACTAGGCAACCATCTTCCACCAACACTAATCAGAGGGAAAAATGGAAGGGTTTTAACAGTTTGGAAAATGAAAAGAGAAGGCCACGAAAGATGTGAAAATGAAAGACTCCCTAGGCCTCGGATACGTTATACCGTCGGGGTCCGAAAAAATAAGAGTTGACCAGCGGAGGTCGATAAAATAGATGAAAGCGTGAGGCCTGGCTTGGGAGCATAAGGAGGAAGCCATAGATTCCTCCATCTCAGTATGGCATATATCACACTCCTTTCAGATACCTTAATTTTACCTTTCCCATTCGACCATCTCTGGCCGATCCTTGTTCTATTTCGACCCCAACAGTATTAGGTTTACGAGGCCTTGGGAGTCTCAATTTTCGAAGGAGAAAGTATCACAAGCTTCAGGAGTACCTATGGCTCAATCTCAAAGACAGTACCAAACTGCGGTCGTGCAAGTGTAATTGCGCCTTGCAATGCATACCCGTGGGCAGTGGGCTTTAATTATTCGGTCTCCGAAAGTTAAACGCTTAACTTAGTGTCCACGCTTCCTTTTTTTTTTTTTTGTGGGTGGGGGTCGAGTAAATGGCGAGTCCCAGGGTGAAAACTATGCCCTCTTACTCATCTGTTTCCCGCTCCCCCCGCGTAGCAATCAGCTCAATCTGCATTGCCTCCGACATGCTATTAGTTTCTAAGATGAAAAGAGATCGCAGGAAAGAGTTGGAAACGTACTGCTGTAGTACATGCCAGTTTGCTTGTCAGACGCGTTACCAGGCTAGGTTTGTGTTCGTAAAGTGGTGTTAAGGCGCTGTATTACGGGTCAGGGAAAACCCACATAGGCGAAAAGGGACCCGATATGTTGGAAAATGAAAAAACATATTCCATTATGGAAAACCACATCACGTGACAGTGTTAAGGTTGTTAGCTCAAGTTAATAATTGTTGGTAAATCTAAGATGCTAAAAGCAAGTTAAAGTTGAAAATTTCGTCACCAAACAAAAAGGAAAAAATAATTCATGCAACAAATGGTTCGGCTGACACAAGGAACTGAGGAAATGCCTGCATTAATTAAGGGTCCGGTGCACGCCACTCTACACTCCGAAGTTGAAGCAAATACAGTAGAGGTAATACAGGACAGTCTGCGAAATATCGAGGGACATCGATTAGAGTTCTGTCTAGCGATGTGACCTGGAGGTACTTAGCATGTCGTAAGACCGCGTGCATTTGTTCGTGAAGTTCTTGGTGTTATTTATGCGTTTGGAGTAAGTTAAAGTCAGTAACTAATAGCGTGTGTCATTATCACCTGTCATGATGAGCGGAAACATATGTGTTGTGTTTCCCTATAACAATTATCTGCAGAAGAATTCGCGGTCTCTTTCCCGTTTCCCTCGTGACATGGAAAAGTAGATGTTTTGTTTACATATATATATTTTTCCTTTGACAAAGAGATTTTTATGGTACTTTCTAAACCTTTGAGCTGCGAGACTCATATTATAAATGGCTCAAAATATAATAAGCTTATTTTATTGTATATAGTGCAGCAGTTAACCTTCAATACCGATGTGTTGTTGTAGTTGTAAACTTTGGGTTTTGAAATGTCAGAGAAGTGACTTGGATGAGGTACATAAGAAAGAAGGGCGTTACGCTTCAATAAGAATTCTAAGATCTGTTCAGATCATTTCCAAGTCAGCGACTTTACAAATCCCCGACTATACAGCGACGGCGGTGTTATATTGTTACTCTAACTGTACGTAAATATTCCTTAAAACATGAATACCGATAAAATTTTCATGCTTTTCTTTCTTTTATCCCTCTCCTCAGATTAAATCCGTGGTCTGCACCAACAAAGAATCTCCAAAGAAATGAAACATCAATTGTTACCACCCCTAACAAAAGCAGTAGTCATTCCAAGAGGAAAAGACAGGAATGTGCCAGGTGACACGTGACAAGTGTCTTGATGTGATGATACAACGTTTTTTAAATGAGCGTAAACGTTTGGGCAGGAATACTTAAGCAAAATGTGTAATGCATTAATGAAGGATCGAGCCCTTTCACAACATTGCATTTCATATCTTGAATACAGCTGTATTTTTTCGTATACAGTGCAGCAATTAATCTTCAGTACCGATATGTTGTTGTAGGTGTGAATTGTGGGTTTTGAAATGTCAGAGAAGTGACTTGGATCACTAATTTAACATCAGTCACTAGATCAGTACCTAATTTCAGTCTATAATAATAACCTGCTAAGCCATTCTTCTTTCAGTTAACCAGAATTGCTTCGGCATCGTTGAAGTTAATATCTCAACAACACTGTCATCCTAGACGTAATTTATTTATCCATTCCCGTATATGAATTACCATTCAGATTTGAATTCGGCGCGAGTTTCCAGGTCACGCCACTACGAGCGCCACATGTCAATTTTTCTCCAAATGTTTACAACGTTAATTCCAGAGATCTCCTGTATTGTCTTTAGTGTATTTGGTTGAAGCTAATTAGGAAGCAAGCTAAAACTGCTGGTATTTTTCTCTTTACTTTCATACCTTCCTTGAACAGTTTGATGGATGGCAGTTCAGATTTTGGAAAGGTCTCTTTAGTACTGAGGCCCAACTTGTAGAATCCCAAAAATATATAAAACATATTTTAGATTCAGGATCAATATTGATCTGACAGTATTAAATTTGTTGCAACTTAAAAGTCTTTCGTTTCCACGCCTTCCATTCCCCTTATCTTCTTCCCATTCTTTTGATGTCTTCATTTTTGTTGGTTCGGCCCTCTTCTATTTTGTTAGGCAATTAGATTAAAGAGGGGATGGTCTTCCGTATTTTTGTTTCTTAAATTACTGATCACAAACCAGTCACTAAATAAATGAATCGTGATGAGAATTTCTAGTTATTTTAAAACATGAGAAAAATCCACTCTGGAAAGAATATGATAGCTGTGAATGGCAAATGGGAATAAGCCAAGGAATCTGACTAAATGCCTATTTATATTAACTTATCCACCGTGAGCGGATACGGATGTAACTCCTTTATCGCTCATCATTATTTGGTGGGGTAGTGCACACAACTTCTCCCTTATAACTGAGAGGGGTTTTTAAAGTTGATTTTCCCTCAATCTGACCACTATCAATGTTAATGCATGCGAAATAAATAAACCAGCAAACAAATGAAAAAATCTCGAGAGAGTAATCTCGCTAAAATTTCTATAATTTTATACTTCTTAATTGAATACAAAACGGTTCAAACGATGTATACGGGAACTGCATTGGATTCAGCCCATAAACCCCCTGGGAACAAATGCAAATCTATTCCTTCCAGTGTAAACCAAGATATGCCAAAATGCAATGGGTTAGAGCAACCCGTCCACTTTTATGACAAACGAGGGACACATAGAGCATATTTCAAACTTCACTTACAGGGGAAAAAGGAAAATAGTGCGGTACTACTTTGAGAAATACCGTGAAAGATGTGTCTTTTGATGTGAGGAAAGCCTCAGGCTTTCGATATCAAGAACTGCTTATGACCTGTCGTGGTCGGAAGACAATACAATTAGTAGGAAGGCCCAGAAAGAGACGAGGAGAGTATACAAGGCCAGCCGAGGAAAATGGAAGTTTCATGGGACCCATGTCAACGACTCGTCTGAACATAATACCAAGTTTAACGCCTGAGAGGGTTTTTTTGCACGAAATGAATTTCCATTTATTCATATCATAATAATTCCTAGACAATTAATTTTATAATATTTTACAATCTGGCACACTTCTACCAGCTACATTTTTTATTTTTGAGGGTGTTGTTCGTTATCATAGTAATTACTGTAGGACCTTTCCTCCAGGGGAGTACAACTGAAATTATGTACTGCTGGGATATACTACGGTTGGTATTTAACATAGACCTCCAGCTTATTAGGTCGTGTTGGAAATCTATCCAGTATAGAACATGTCCGAGAGATGGTAGGTAGACATCAATAATTGACAACCGCACACCGGTTGGAACCTAACCAGCAACGTTCGTATTTCGTGCCTAATGCTCTCTCTCTGTACAGCTACGGTGGTTTTAGTGATTGTTGTAGTTTTTCTTTTATGGCAGGAACAATATTCAATAAATTTGGTATGGCTTCCACTTTCTTGCAATATATATTATGAATAAGCTCATGTCTTATTTATACAGAATGTTAGGGGTATACGTGCAGATATTCCTGTAACAATAGGAAAAGCTGTCAGGAATCACTATATATCAAACTTTTAGTAATCCTCGGAAATCACATTCGTGAGCCAAGGGTTAGATATTTTTACAATAGGTAATATGCCATGTTTTTGCGAATGAATAGCTTTCCTTCGATAACATGCAAGTTACACTCTATCCTTGCCAAACTGGTTTCTGTTTCTGTTTAAGAGCAAATGAACTACGATAACAGCTGAAAGGGCTACAGCTACTGTAACATGAGATGTTACGTAACTTCTTGCCAAACTGGTTTTATGTTTAAGAGCAACTAAATTATGATAACAGCTGAAGGCTTCTGCTGTTTGGGTATCCCTTACTACATAACATTCTCGCCTGATGGTTATGTGGTTGTTTGTCTTAGGGACTTCAGAAACACTTGGTATTCGATTTCGGGCACTTAGAGATGTATCGAATGGTCGGTGATAATGCGGGTACTTTTTCTATCATGTCATTTAGAGGATTGGGACGCGTTGGGTCATCAGCCTCGTATTCTAGTGAGTGTGGTAATGACCGGAAAACCTTTGTCGGTGACGTTAAATATGGTACGATCCCCGTTTTACATTGCTTAAACGTAGAAGGAGACGTGTACGTACACAAAGTTCCTTACGTCAACGAAAGAATGCATGAGAAAGGATGTTCAAATGAGCAGTATCGGAAATGAATTACTGAAGCACTTCGAACGTTTAGTTTCAAACGAACAATTGGTATTTTATAAAATTAAGTAAATAAAACGTACCTAAAATTCGTGCTTCCTGCCGGGCTCAGTGGTTCGGACGGTTGTGGTGCTGTCCTTCTGACTCCAACTTCACTGGTTCGATCCTGGCTCAGTCCAGGCGTATTTAACGAAGCTCAAATACGTCAGCCTAGTGTTGGTAGATTTACAGGCGTATAAAAGAACTTTTGCAAGACAAAATTCCGGTACCTCAGCATCTGCGAATACCGTTAAAATAGTTAGTGAGACTAAAACCAGTAACATTATTATTTCGTGCTTTGAAACGAAAAGAACATGTCTAATGGTAAAACAAAGCATTAAAACTTATTGCTGCTTTCGCAGTGCTTATTAAACTTTTCAGAATAAAAGTTGCCAGTCTGAGTGGTTCAGACGATTAAATCACTGGTTTCCTGGTCCCAGCATAGCAGGTTCGAATCTGGCTCAGTCCAGTGGTATTTGAAGGTGCTCAAATAGGTCCGCTTCTCCTCGGTAGGTTTACTGGCACGTTAAAGAATACATGCAGACAAAATTCTGCATCACCATCATCATCATCATCTGTTTACCCTCCAGGTTCGGTTTTTCCCTCGGACTTAGCGAGGGATCCCACCTCTACCGCCTCAAGGGCAGTGTCCTGGAGCTTCAGACTCTTGGTCGGGGGATACAACTGGGGAGTATGACCAGTACCTCGCCCAGGCGGCCTCTCCTGCTATGCTGAACAGGGGCCTTGGGGAGGGATGGGAAGACTGGAAGGGATAGGCAAGGAAGAGGGAAGGAAGCGGCCGTGGCCTTAAGTTTTTTTTGCTAGGGGCTTTACGTCGCACCGACACAGATAGGTCTTATGGCGACGATGGGATAGGAAAGGCCTAAGAGTTGGAAGGAAGCGGCCGTGGCCTTAATTAAGGTACAGCCCCAGCATTTGCCTGGTGTGAAAATGGGAAACCACGGAAAACCATTTTCAGGGCTGCCGATAGTGGGATTCGAACCTACTATCTCCCGGATGCAAGCTCACAGCAGCGCGCCTCTACGCGCACGGCCAACTCGCCCGGTGGCCTTAAGTTAGGTACCATCCCGGCATTCGTCTGGAGGAGAAGTGGGAAACCACGGAAAACCACTTCCAGGATGGCTGGGGTGGGAATCGAACCCACCTCTACTCAGTTGACCTCCCGAGGCTGAGTGGACCCCGTTCCAGCCCTCGTACCACTTTTAAAATTCGTGGCAGAGCCGGGAATCGAACCCGGGCCTCCGGGGGTGGCAGCTAATCACGCTAACCACTACACCACAGAGGCGGCCAAAATTCTCCAACGAGACGTAAACATTATTATTATTATTATTATTATTATTATTATTATTATTATTATTATTATTATTATTATTATTATTATTATTATTATGACTACTCGCCAATAATGTCTGCCTAGAAAACGCTCCTCATCGTTTATAACGCTGGATCTCAACAGTTGTATAATGTCCTAAATATGATGGCATTTTAAAATTGATTTTTACGTCGGACCGACACAAAAAGGTCTTATGGCGGCGATGGGACAGAAAAGCTTGGAAGGAAGTGGTCGTAGCCTTAATAAAGTCACATCCCCAGGCAGCATTTGCGTGGTGTGAAAATGGGAAACACGGAAAGTCATCTTCAGGGCTGCCGACGGTGGAGTTCGAACCCACAATCGCCCGAATGCAAGCTCACAGCTGCGCGCCCCTAACCGCACTAGGCTACCATCTTACTCTAAGCTCTAATGCCGGGCCGAGTGGGTAAGGCGATAGAGCGTTGGAGTTCTGATCCCAACTTGGCAGGTTCGATGGCGGCTCATTTCGGTGCTATTTGAAGATGTTCAAGTACGTCATTCTCGTGTCGGTAGATTTATTTGCATGTAAAGACCTCATGCGGTACAAAATTTTGGCACCTCGACGTCTCCGAAAAGCGTAAAAATTAGTTAGTGGAAACGTAAAATTGTATTATTATTATTATTATTATTAGTAGTAGTAGTAGTAGTAGTAGCAGGTGTAACATAATTATTACGGAAGCTGTAATTAAGCGGGTCAATTAAATCATCATTTTGCCTATCACACTTACTGTCCAATAATAAGCCTTCTATTACAAATACCTGGCAGCACTTCCACGGTAGCTTCGAGCAATTTTCAAGCACGGATGCAACTACGGTTTTTGACATGTGTGTCATTAATAACAATTTCAGTGTCCACCATCCTTTCGTTGACCTGAAAATACAGTATTATGAACATAGCATAGAAAAGTCACATAACCTATTGTCAGAAATTCAACGTAAACTGCTACAATAACGGCTTCGTGGCAAAATGGTTAGCGTGTTGGCCTTTGCTCCCGCGTTCGATTCCCGGCAGGATGTGGAATTTTAGGCATAATTGGTTAATTTCGCTGGCACGGGGATGGGTGTATATGTCGCCTGCATCATCATTTCATCCTTATCACGACACGCAGGTCGCCTATGGGTGTCAAATTAAAAGACCTGCATCTGGCGAGCCGAACTTGTCTTTGGACAATCCCTGCACTAAAATCCATACGCCATTCCCATTTCTCCACTGAATAATGTCATTGACATCTCATAAATCACACACAACTCCACAACAGTTGATTCGCATATATGTAGTGGTACGGATATTCGACGTTACATACTCTACGTAAACGAGTACAAAATAAAACTCGGCGGCAACAAGAAAATGTAAAAAATTGAACTGCCACGGTAAGGATTATGTATACTTTACACACAGGAGTACCCTAGACCGGTTTTGGAGTACAGCAAGTGGTCTGCCACGTGAGTTAGCCTCCCCTACTTACCAAGCAGTTGGGGGAAGAGCAAAACAACATGAGTTGGGTTGGCCTGCGATAACAAACAGGTTCAACAACCCCTGTACTATGTTACTGTAACTCCACTACAGGAGTGGAAATTCAAGTTCCCATGGAAGGAATTAGATATTTTTCCACCAATAGAGCATATCAAAAATAAGATCTAATTTTTTATCCACTACAGGAGGACAGAATGACATAACCGGCGTTTCCTACTACGGCGGATCAAAACACATTAGGCCCTGAAATGTTTGGCTCAATTATGGGTAAACTAATAGGACAAGGTAAGAAGTACATAGCATATATTCTGAGATGTATTTTTCTTTACCGACTAGCAAAATATCTACACGAACATTCTGTATATTACTACTCAGAGCCTCTCACATTTTGATCATATGACCCTTCGTTCAACATGGCGTTACTTCCTACTACGCGTACCAGTCCTTTCAGTTTATTCCATATCCAGCCTGCCTTGATCAATCTAATTCTTTTCCGATTATTTTCTTGTGAGAACTTCCTGGTTACGATGGATGTTAGGAATCATCTCAGTCAGGCTATCAAACAACGTTGCAATTAAATCAGATGTTTAAATAATATGTAAAGTAAGTTTGCATTTGAAATATATATGTATTAATAGACCATGCAAAATATAAACAACTGTTTTAATTGCAGAGCAATTTCACCACTCGGTACGAACCTTGTCGCCGTTAGTTTGCATTATGGAGGGGTTGAATTCGAAACACGTTGTCAGCAGCCCTGGAGATGGTTTAATGGGGTTTCACATTATTATTATTATTATTATTATTATTATTATTATTATTATTATTATTATTATTATCATTATTATTATTATTATTATTATTATTATTATTATTATTATTATTATTATTGCCAGTGATTTAACTTCACACTAACATATGGAAATCAAATACGACAGCCTCGTGTCGGTAGATGTATTAGCACATAAAAGAACTCCTGCGGGACTAAATTCCGACACCTCGGCGTCTCCGAAGACCGAAAAAATAGTTAGTGGGACGTAAAGCAAATAACATTATTATTAAACATATGGAAAGTTTTTGGCGACTCAAAGGTGGGAAAGGGCTAGGGTTGGTAATAGAGCGGCTGTGGCCTTAATTAAGGTACAGTCCCAGCATTTGCCTGGTACTGAAATGGAAGTCTATGCAAAACAATCTTCAGGGCTGCCGATGGTGGTATTCAAATCCACCATCACTCGAATGTAAGCTCACAGCTGTGCGACACTAAACCCGTGACCAACTCATTCGTTGAT
Source organism: Anabrus simplex (assembly GCF_040414725.1). Classification (NCBI taxonomy): domain Eukaryota; kingdom Metazoa; phylum Arthropoda; class Insecta; order Orthoptera; family Tettigoniidae; genus Anabrus; species Anabrus simplex. Next base: position 172,590,157 of record NC_090265.1, read on the forward strand.
CGTCGGCTGTTTAAGAGACCCTATTACTGCGAGAATTTGAGAATGCTCTTTTATATGTTACGCCATAGCACACAGCAATGGTTACGGTATAGAAGCGAACCGTTGCCAGTTCCCGTAGAGGCACTCAAGCTGATTGTATTCATTTAATATTTATTTATTTATTTATTTATTTATTTATTTATTTATTTATTTATTTATTTATTTATTTATTTATTTATTTATTTATTTATTTATTTAGTAGTAGTCAGATACAGGCAGGATGTACACCGCTTACACTTGACTGTATAACAATATCAAATATTAAAAATAAGAAAACAAACAATAACATTTTACAAAGAAGGGACTTAATAGAAACAAGGTCTTTAGAAATTAACAAGGGCTAAAATCATATAATAATGTTCGTGTCACTAGCAATGTTCTGGCCATGTTGTCAACAGAGAATCCAGAGCTTATTCTCTTTGTACACGTTTCATACAGAGCATTTGCTGTTGTGGGAAGGCGATAGAATGTAGCGTTACTGGAGCGTTATGCGCACACGAGGAATAGTGGTCTATTTCGGGTCCTACGTCGATGAACATGTAGCGGGAGTGAGGTAACAAAGATGTTCATTTAAGAGTACCATTAACAATGAAATGAAGAAAGCAGGGATCTGTACAATGTAGACGTTTACTCAGGTCCAAGATGTTTAAATGTGACAGAATTTTGTTGGTACTATATTGTCTCAGGTCGGCGTTACAAGTTTTCACAATGTACGCAAAGAATGAGAATGCGCGGTTAATTTTATTGACATTTTTGGGGGCGGCTGATGATCAGATAGGGGAGCACAAATCAATGATAGGAAGAATTTCAGTAAACCTGAAGAAAAGTATAAGATACCTCATAGCACAGGATATAACTCATCAGCGTATAGTAATATTTAACATGGAATCCTCCTTATATCATCTCTGAGGTCGTCTTCGACAAGAAAACAACAGTAGAGTTGGTGCTCTGAAGAAAATGGAAATTGCAACAAACAGAAGGAGTGGTGCTACATTGCTGCAACTAAACATGCAGGACGAGTGTTTGGTTATGATTTAATGATTACACTTTCAGGTCCCTCTGACCGCAAGTTTGGACAACAATCAATACAGGATGTGCCCACCACGAGCTGCAATACATTGATGAATTCGTCGAGGCATGGAGTCAATAAGACCCTGGATTGCTTCCTGAGGAATTGTGGCCCATGCTTGCTGCACTGTACGGGTCAGTCGTTCCAGAGTTGTGGGTGGCTGAGGACGGTTGGCCAGTTGTCGACCCATCATGTCCCACACATTCTCAATAGGACTGAGGTCCGGGGATCTGGCGGGCCATTCTAAGGTTGTGATGTCGTGGAGAGCTTCTCTGGAGATGCGCGCAGTGTGAACCCGGGCACAGTCCTGCTGAAACATCCCATTAGCAATGTTCGCCATCATAGGGACAACTACTGGATTGATTATCCTATCAACGTACTGTCGTGCAGTCATAGTGCCCTCAACAAGCACTAATTGTGATTTCACATTAAAGGCAATAGCTCCCCAGACCATAATGCTTGGTGTTGGCCCTGTGTGCCTCTCGACAATAAGATCTGGACAGCCCCTCTCCCCGGTACGTCGGCGCACACGATTCCGGCGATCACTGCGGGCAAGACAGAAGCGCGATTCATCACTAAAGACGACCCTATGCAATTCGTCGACCCACGTCGATCTTTCTTGACACCAGGCCGGTCTTACACGTGTTGTGGGGTCAATGGAACACCTTCTGCAGGGACACGGACTCGTAAGCCAGCTGCACGCATACGATTACCAACTGTTTGTTGTGTAACGTGGGGTGCCACAGCTGCTCGAATTTGCGCTGCTGTTGCATGGGGTTCCATCGTCAGGGCCATCCGAATGATGCGGCGATCCTCTCTCTCAGTTTTCTGTCGCGCTGGGCCTGTGCCAGGTCTACGAGTGTGGGTACCTTCATTTGACCACTGCTGCAATACACGTTGTATCGTAGATGCCTGTCGGCTAACACGTGCAGCGACAGTCCTTAGCGATATTCCAGCCTCACACAGCCCAATTATTCGAGCCCTCTCAAACGGCGACAGTTGTTGATAGGGTGCTCTTGTCTGTCGTCGAGGCATGTTTGACGGGGAACACTTCACTGCACAGACTGCAAGTCAGCTACGCTGCACCAGAGTCCGTATACTGGAGTTGATTCCTCCGCGACCAATCACGTGGGGAGACCTGTAGCAACAATCCAATGGGTCTAAAACTTTGATCGTTTTCATACCTACATGGCGCTGTTCCATATCTTGAAAATCAACACAAACGACCAATGCCTTCATGGTGCCGCAATTTACATTTTATTAAGTGTAGAATTCCTCCTTGTGGGAGGCCAGAGGAGACATTCAGCCCTGAGGGGATAGAGTCAGGAAGTATGCCAGATTAAGATATTTTTTATGAAAGTTAAGGGATTCCCTTGAATAGTATTCCTGAGAGGCAGTCCGTTTCTAACTTTAAATACCATGGAAATATCATTTCAAAGGGCAATACAGTTAACCAAGAAATACTTAATAGGACTCAGAAAGCTTCCCAATTTTATTTTCAAGTGAGAAATGTACTCTGGGATGTCAAAATACCCCAGAAAGCAAAACTGACCATGTTTAATACCTATTTCATTCCAATTCTCACACATGGACTCGAAACATGTACACTGCATAACAAGGCAAATAGTAAAATCCAGTCAACAGGAATGAAATTCATCAGAACAATGAACCGAAAGACCAGGAAGGACAAGATTAGAAGTGAAGCAAACAGAAAGTAGGCTGCATCAAAATATCTGTTACGGAGTGATTAGGAATACACAGTCTGTAATAGTTTGGGCATGTTATTAGGATGGACAGAACGAGAACAGCAAGGAATTACTCTGGTAAAGAAGTGAAAGGGGAGAGACCAGTTGAGAGGCCAAGGAATAATTACAATTTGTCTTACGTCACACCGACACAGATAGGTCTTATGGTGACGATGGGATGGGAAAGGCCTAGGAGTGGGAAGGAAGCGGCCTTGGCCTTAATTAAGGTACAGCCCTAGCATTTGCCTGGTGTGAAAATTGGACACCACGGAAAACCATCTTGAGGGCTGCCGACAGTGGTGCTCGAACCCACTATCTCACGGATGCAAGCTCACAGCGGCGTGCCCCTAACAGCAATCCCAACTAGCCCGGTGAGACCAAGAAATAGATGGATAGACAAAGTGAAATCGGAGATCAGCAAGAGGAATGCCAAGTAGGAGGACATAGAGGAGCAGAGACTATACTTTGACAGGAAGAAGTGCCGAGCGCTTGTAAACCACACCCAGGAAACTGGAGCTGGAAAATTATAATGGTGGTGGTGGGATAGTTTGTATACGAGCAAATTGTGGGGTATGGAGTCAAATGCTTTTGCCCAATTAGTTTAAATTATATCCAAATGCTATTTGATACATTCATTAAAGTACGAGGAATGAGATAAAGTGCGAAAATACTGTGTTCTTGTACATATACTCGAGACATCAAACATTCGATAGTTCACTATGGACGGTGTGTCTTCGAGAGTATGTCAACCATGTTTAGAGTATGATTCAGGAGTGATGACGTCTTACCTGACGTCATAGCGTGTTAGAGACAGGGAATTCTTATAAAAATATAGTCCGAATTTTCGTTATTGTACTCGCACGATGATTTTTTTTTTTTAATTTAGCTATTCACTAGGAATAAGGGACCTTCGTGACATCATATTTATTAGGTCACAAGCATTTTAGCCGGGCTGAGTGGCTCAGACGGTTGAGGCGCTGGCCTTCTGACCCCAACTTGGCAGGTTCGATCCTGGCATAGTCCGCTGGTATTTGAAGGTGCTCAAATACGTGAGCCTCGTGTCGGTAGATTTACTGGCACGTAAAAGAACTCCTGTGGGACAAAATTCCGGCACCTCGGCGTCTCCGAAAACCGTAAAAGAGTAGTTAGTGGGACGTAAAACAAATAGCATTATTATTACAAGCATTTTACAAATAGTACTAACTCATCAGTTGACAATATATATTTATTTACAAGGAGTAAAGGTTCATTTGGGTCATTAACAGGTTCGCCAACACTGTGTATATACTATGTCTGAAATACCATAAAAACCGGCAGTGTGGTGTCGAATACTGTTAATAAAACAGCGTGTCCGTGTGCCGCTTTTTCAAATTTTGGAGCTTTGAGAGTTCAAACACGTGGTTAGTCGAATTGCGGTGTTATCAGTGAAAGGTTGTGGAATTGTCGTTTAGGTACATAAATCTACTTGGTGTAATTAATTATTGTGCATGAGGAGAAAATTTTCCACTGGGGTGAGAAAATTGGGCAATTCCATTTTTAACAAGAAATGTACAATAATTCAAACGTCCAGTGTATTGGAAGTATTGTATTACAATTTAATTCATTTTACTAAGTGAGTGAGCCTCCGTGGCTCAGGCGGAAGCGCGTCGGTCTCTCATCACTGGGTTCCGTAGTTCAAATCCTGGTCATTCAATGTGAGATTTGTGCTGGAAAAAGCGGAGGCCGGACAGGTTTTTCTCTGGGTTCTCCGGGTTTCCCTGTCATATTTCATCCCAGCGACACTCTCCTGTGTCATTTAATTTCATCTGTCATTCAATACTCATTGCCGAAGAGTGCGACAGGCTTCGGCAGCCATCAGAATTCCTTTTCTCGCCGCTAGATGGGGGCTTCATTCATTCCATTCCTGACCCGGTCGAAAGATTTGAAACAGGCTGTGGATTTTAATTTTCATTTACCAAATGAATAAAAATTAACCTCGAGTCGTTTCTGAAAGTGTTACGCCAGAACATCGTAAGTACTCGTATTAATGTTTCAGGTTTTCAAGTTCTAAAAATTGTAGTTTTCTGAATATATGTCGGATTATTAGTATTTATGTACAACCTTCTCCTGTCATAGTATTAATAAAAATATTATTTGTTACATATAATTGCTTTGAAACGATTTTAATCTGTTTTATATTCAGCACTTTGCTATATGTGTGATGTCACAGAACAGTATGGCTGCCTTCCTATGATGTAGAAATGTTAACCAAGTGATATCATTCTTTTAGCCACACTTTGAAAGTATGAAAATGGCTTATTCGATTGAAATAGGGATAATACTTGATTTTTGCATCAAAGTTTTTTTTGGATATGGTAAAATTCACCGAATATTTTTAAACATTTCTAGTACCCGTTCTGGCAACAACCCGTTTCTTTACGAACCCAAATGTTCCAATCCAGTACTTTAATAAATGATAATATCAGTCAGTCAGCTAGTTCATAATGAAATATTGATCCAGTAACCATGGTGACAATCAAGATAGCCTCCAACTTATAAAAGAAAAATTCATAACAGTAACCTGCTTGATAGGTGTTGTAAAAGGAAGGATGAGGCATCCTTCCCTTTATAGTGCCGCGAGGGCTTTTGACAGTTTAATGTGATCTTTCACAAATGAAATACTCGAACTATCAAGAATGCAAGCATGTATGTATATATGTACATATTCATATGCGTGTGTTGAACCCATTACCTTAGGACCGAGCGAGTTGGCCGTGCGGTTAGGGGCGCGCAGCTGTGAGCCTGCATGCGGGAGACAGTAGGTTCAAACCCTGTCGGACTGTCGGCAGCCCTGAAGATGGTTTTCCGTGGTTTCCAATTTACACACAAGGCAAATGCTTGGGCTGTTCCTTAATTGAGGCCACGACCGCTTCCTTCCCATTCCTAGGCCTTTCCTATCCCATCGTCGCCAAAAGACCTATCTATATCGGTGCAACGTAAAGCAAATTGCATAACCTTGGGGAAAATGTATCATTATGTATGTGTTAAAACTCAGCGTCATAGGCTTCGTTAAAAAGCTATGGCTTAAGTGCGGCCAGTATCCAGTATTCGGGAGATAGTGGGTTCGAACCCCGCTGTCGGCAGCTCTGAAGATGGTTTTCCGTGGTTTCCAATTTTCACACGAGACAAATGCTGGGGCTGTGCCTTAATGAATGCCACGGAAGCTTCCTTCCTACTCCTAGCCGTTTCCTCTCCCTTCGTCGCCATAAGACCTATCTCTGTCGGTGCGACGTACAGCAACTTGTAAAACAAACTGCTTTTACGAGAATGAAATTCCGTTCCTTTTGTGTCTCTTTAACCGGAAGAAAAAGCGTATTATTATTATTATTATTATTATTATTATTATTATTATTATTATTATTATTATTATTATTATTATTATATGTGTCAGGTTCTCTCTCTTTCAATCGATTCAGTTAGACCATTCTTTTAAACTTTTTTCTCTTCCAAGTATTGCTTTATTAATTGCAAAATGTTTGTATATCTTCAATTTCGCTGGGCATCAAGCTGTTCACATCAAGTTCCTAGAGTATATTTAAATAATTTAAAACACTAATTTGTTACCTGTGATTTATTAATTCATGATTTTTGGAAACTTGTTCTAAACACTCTCAATACGATTGCTCTTTGTGGTGGCAGGGGTTCCAAATAATTGAGCCTTATTTATGTCTGGATATTACAACGAGAATCTCTACGTAAAATGAGAGTGAGTTCTCAGATAGTTTGGTCGGAACCTTCCATTTTCCGAATGCAGGAAATAAGCCACTCAGCCCAAACCGTGCAGCCAACTCACTCAGTTTCGAACTATTCATTTCGCGGTAAAATTAGGTACTAATACCACATGTTTTGAAATAAATATTTGTCCATTATGACTATGCAGAATTTGGAGGGAAGAACAGTAAATATTTCGGGAGGCAATAATATGTTCATTTTGTTTTCTTGCTATTTGCTTTACGTCGCACCGACACAGATATGTCTTATGGCGGCGATGGGATAGGAAATGCCTAGGAAGTGGCAGCAAGCGGCCGTGGCCTTAATTAAGGTACAGCCCCGGCATTTGCCTGATGTGAAAATGGAAAACCACGGGAAACCATCTTCAGGGCTGCCGAGAGTGGGGTTCGAACTCACTATCTCCCGACTACTGGATACTGGCAGCACTTAAGTGACTGCAGCTATCGAGCTAGGTATTATGCATATTTTGCAGTACAGAAGTCATGTAAACATGTGCCGGATACGCATAAGTAAAAAATTGTAAAAGTTTGCGAGTCCCTTCATACATTTTAAGAATTTGAAATCAGAAGATTGGTATCTTCACTGGATTAGAAGTTATTTCACAATAACATCTCAGGCGAATAACCCTGTATAGATAATAATTATAATAATGAATTATGTTCCTTTGGAACTAATCCGGCCTTAGGGCAATGTTTTGTTGTGATAATGTTCTATTTTATTCCCTCATATCACGCTTCATGTATGGAGTTCTGTGTAGCAACGATCCGATTGTGGCTTTGTTCAGCTGATGATCTGGGTGGACGCAGAGAACAAAGGACACAATGCACATTGAAATACCTCGTATTTGTTAGAACTATCGTCTGTGATGATTCCAGTATTTATTCAAATTTACCGAAACATAATTCTACTGAATATGTATCGATTAAATTAAAAGGCTGACGCAGAAAGAATGATATAGCTTTGACCTGTTAAACATAAAAGTCAACGTACTATGAAATGACTTAGAGCTTCCATTTACATTATCTAACCGAATAACTTGGTAATAATTTATACTATCTGTGAGCCGTAACTACTGGGTGGTTATAATTTCTCTATGCGGCATGCTAGCGGCTTTATTGCACCCTTCTAGAGCTGCTTCGGTGTGGACATGAAAATCACAATTGCCACGGCTGCCTCTGAAAAGAATGTACTTACCGAAGCTGTGAGATCCATCACAGTCGCGATCAGTTCCTGTCGTCGATTTAGGGTTGCATAAGGTATAGCTCAACTAAGGATAGTTATCTAACTAAATAAAATCATGACACAGACTGATTTTGAAAATTGTAAATAAATTTTATTAATCATAATTAAGAAAAATGAAGAAATGTAATTAATCCATATTTAGTGAATGTGATGTAAATTCCACATTAAATCTTTAATGTTACGTTGTCACAATATCCAATAGTAATGATTATAAAATAAAATATGTTATCACATTACTGATTAACTCAAAAGATAAATCATTTGTTAATTAAATTGTATAAATTTATAATTAATTACCAAATCTGTTAGTTAATTTTGTTTAATACATGTATAAATGTACACACTTGCATGGTAATATTGTGTTATTAACATGTATAAATGTAATAATAATAATTGGACAGTAATAATAATAATAATAATAATAATAATAATAATAATAATAATAATAATAATAATAATAATAATAATGAAGTATGAACAACGTACACACGCTTGTGAACGTACATGCACCAATTAACCAGGCAAACAAGAAAGACCCAGAAGGAACAGACAAATTCTGGGAGGACCTGGAAGATGTTATATCAAAAATTCCTGACAAACACACAATCATTTTGCTTGGAGACTTCAATGCCCAGATTGGCAAAGAAAGGAAATTCCAAAATATCGTTGGAAACTATCCAGCCCACAGACGAACCAACCGAAATGGGGAAAGGCTTATAGAGCTTTGTAAGGCATTCAATCTTGTTCTTAAGTCAACAGCCTTCAAACATCTACCAAGAAAACAAAAGACATGGATATCACCAAATCCTCACTTGGGAGAATTTCAAATAGATCATGTTGCCATTGCACGAAAAGCAACACAAGAGATCCAAAATGTTAAAGTCCTGAGAAGTGCTAACCTTGACTCAGACCACTATCTATCCAAGATCAAAATTAAGCTTCATCCAAGAAACACCAAAAGAGTTAAGTTAAAGAAAACTAGCAAATTTGATACAGAAAAGCTGAAAACCAGCGAAAAATTCACTCAGAAACTTCAGTCTTTGGACACAGAAAATTGGGAACAACTGAAAAATGCCATTGTTGAAACGGCTGAGGAGACAGTATTGCTAAAGAAACCAAAGAAGCATCCGTGGTGGACTCAAGAATGTGATGAAGCCATAACACAAAGACAAATCGCTTGGAAAAGATGGAATTCCCTGAAGAATCCAGAAAGATATGAAGACTTTCTGGAGGCTAGGAAACATGCAGCGAAAGTGATCCGCCAAGTAAAGCGCGCATTTGACAAAAACCAACTGACACAGATCGAGCAGGACTTCAATAATAATGATACTAGGGATTTCTATAGAACCTTCAAACACAACCTCACTAAGTACACCCCACCAAGTCCACACTTCCGAGATCAAAATGGAGAAGTTGCCTACAACGACAAGGATAACTGCCAAATCTTGGCTAAATATTTTGAATCTCTTCTCAACTGCGAAGAACCAGAATCAGAATTCACCTTTGAAGAATCCAGACATCCCAACCCAGACTCTTCTCCCCCCACAAAAGAGGAAATCAAACAGATAATTACATCATTAAAGAACAAGAAAGCACCTGGAGAAGATGCGATAATTGCTGAACTCTGGAAGGCTGCAGGTGAAAAGGCGATCGATAAACTAACTAAGATCATTCGCTAGATCTGGGAAACAGAGAAGATCCCAAATGATTGGACAGCAGCCATGATTCATCCCCTACATAAGAAAGGTGACAAAACAGATGTAAACAACTATCGCGGCATCTCCCTTCTCGCAGTAACATACAAAATTCTCTCCAAAGCCCTTCAAACTCGGGCAGAAGAGCAACTTGATTCACAGTTGGCTGAATACCAAGGAGGCTTTAGAAAAGGACGATCTTGTGCAGAGCAGATCATGAACCTTAAGTCTGTCCTGTCGTACCTAAAATCCAGGAATAAGAATTTTGTAGTTACTTTTGTTGACTTCCAAAAAGCCTACGACTCCATAGACCGACACACACTCCTCCGAATCCTGAAGGAAATGGGCTTAGACAACAAAACGAGAGCTATCATTCAACAGACCTTAACCAGCACTACGTCCAGGGTGAAATTCAGGGGAGAAATTTCGAACGTCTTTGAAATCAAGACTGGTGTTAGGCAAGGGGATGGACTATCACCGCTTCTCTTCAACTGCGCTCTGGAGAAAATCATTCGGGAATGGCGCAAGGAGATGTGCAAGGAAGAGGTTGAGAATGGCCTTAGAATAGGATATAAGAAAGATGATCTTATCATAGACTGCCTAGCTTTTGCAGATGACCTAGCGATCTTTCCTGATTCCCTAGATACTGCTGAAAAACAAATTAACCAACTGAGAATCCAAGCAGCAAAAGCTGGCCTCCAAATATCTTTCCAAAAAACAGAGTTTATAACCAACATCAAGCCAGCCCCCAGAGAGCTCATTGTGGAACAGGGAAAAATCAAGCAGGTGGAAAAGTTTAAGTACTTAGGCGAGTGGATAGTACCTAACAACTCTGAGAAAGAAGCAATCATGTGCAGAATCAACAAGATGGAGGTGGCATATCAGCTGTCTAGGAATGTCTACAACAAAAGATCAGTGTCCATCAACGCCAAGCTTAGGCATTATTGTTCGGTTGTACGCCCGGAAGCACTGTACGCAGCAGAATGCCTTGCAATGAGCAGAAAAGGTCTGATGGAGAAGCTAGAAGCTAAAGAAAGAAAAATCCTGAGAACGATTCTTGGACCAATCAAAGAAAATGGTGAGTACAGGAGACGACACAACAGCGATCTGTACCAGCATATGGGGAGGGTAACGGACACGATTCGGAAAAGGAGGATTAATTTTTATGGCCATATAGCACGCATGAGCACACAGAGACAAACCAATAGGATCTTTTCCTAATTTCTTAACAAGAAAACCAAGGGACCCTGGTTTATCGAAGTTGAAAAAGACCTTCAAGAAATAGGAATCACACTCGAAGACATCCAGAAACGTGCTTCTCTCCAGAAAAAGCTCCAGGGATACAAGAGGTTCCAAGAAAGGCCAAAGTTGAAAACAGGCAAGAAGTGGACTGATGAAAGGAAGGAGGCTCACAGAACGAGAATGCGTGAGTACTGGGGAAGAATTAAAGCTCAAGGATGCAAACGGTTGAAATAACGTGGTTCACAGCAGGCCGAGACGAAGAAAGAAGAAATAATAATAATAATAATAATAATAATAATAATAATAATAATAATAATAATAATAATAATTGGCCACTGGTGTCCACTATAATTCATTACCACTGTGTATATGAAATTTTATGATTCAGAACATTCATATTTCAATAGATCACACCTCTGGTGATTACAATTTACTCTCATTTACATATTTTTATTAAATACTTGTTTTTAATGGCAGTTACCATGACATGCGTCTATTCAAAAGAAAGAGATTGCTCACTGTGTAAAATAAAGAAAAGTCAACTGCCTACAGAATATTTTACAAATTAATAATAATAATTTCTTTGCCAACTATAATTCATGTTCCTTTAACATACAATTTGAAATACATAAATGTTAGTTCAGACCATCCAGTTCAGTAACACATCAAATTCATGGTGTTTGAGTTGTTGCATTAGGATCTAAAACACTTCCTTATATTGTACTCGAGTCCCACCTTAAAATTAATCTACTGTAAATTAAACCAAAGAGAAATAATTCTCCCACTTAAAAAATAGATCCTAAAAGTACTATATTATTTACAACAAGAGACACAGCCAAATGTAATAGCCTAACACGATAAAAGTTTTTGATTCAAGTAACTATCGCTGATTATTTACTAATATTCACTGTAAGTCATATCTACAACTTTTCTCAAAGAAAATCATCATATCAGATTATTGCATTATTTTAAATAATTATTGGTTAATTTCAGTGTCCAGTAATAGTAACTCACCGAAACAACCATTGACCACGACCATAAACCAATTACTCTCGTGGCTTACTGAGTCTGATACACAATGAAAATCATTATTTCAGCTCATGAAATGAGGTTCATATCAACACTAAGGACCGTAGCACAAAAAATGCCGAAAATAAAATAATTAATAATAATAATCATCATAAAATGTAGTATCACGCAAAAAGTAGTTCCTGAAGGTAAGCAATATCTAGCAATCTTAATAAATCAATCTGGTGTTCCACGTATCAACACCATGTTTCAGTGGCAATCTAAATATTCAGTAGTCTTACGTATCAATATTCAATGTTGCGGCACAATTAGCCTACAAATACATCATTAGGTCCTTCTAACTACTTAATATCTTCGATTGGTTCATCAGCATATCTGCCTCTCAATACTATGTTACTTCGGCTTCATAATGAAGGCATTCATTTGATATCAGCTGCATCGCTGATTTCTCTACATTTATCAATCAACAGCTAAGTATAATTTCTCAATTATCCTTCGAGAATAACATCACATATCACACTATTCTGTTAACTAAGGACTTCAACAAATCTCTGACTGATATCGTCACTCTACATCGCATTTCATTTCAATGACAAATAGTTCTTACTCGAGGCTATAATTTTTTATAATAATAATAATCACCCAATTGATTGCTGAGATTCCACTACAAAAAATGTAACGATTACTATCATCTTTACTGAGATTATGATAGTAACTCAGATAATTCCTGATCAATATCGAATTGAGTTCCCACAATCTTAACTCGCTATGCTGGATCACATAAATAAAATGACACTATTAATTAATTAATCAATTAATAATAAAATTATTTTCCAACGACGGTCCTATAAATATCTCGAAATAGATATGTTTACGACAACACATTAAACTGAAATTGTGCTTCCCACACTTATAAAAATCATTACAAATAACGTGAAGTAGTACCATATTAATAATAATAATATCTAGGCACATTCACGACGAGAAAAAAATACCCTAAATAATTTGACTGTGCCCTCGTGTCTAAATCTACGACTCGCGTACCTACATCTAAATCACAATAATGATATGTTTTAGACTCTATATAATAATATGAGAATAATACTCACATATAGCAACTACTCCACCCGTCAGAGAATCCTGCCATAAGAAGTTAGTATTCCATGTTACTTCCGTTATTATTATTATTATTATTATTATTATTATTATTCATTTTCTTGATGTGTCCATATTGCTTAATCATTAATTATTAAACACAGAAAAGATTATATTTGATGATTTACACTTTCACACGATATTTTCACTGTACTTCTTGTATATGATATCAGAACACTAATCATTTAATATGTACACATCCTATCTCGTGCTCAACCACGAAGGACTGTTAATAACATTCTTCGTCTTAGACGTCTTTTCGTTTCATACATACGCCGTCAAATATCTGGTGTTGTCGGCCTTCTCTGGGGTCTTGACAAAATAAAAGTTTAAGATGAGAGGGTGCGTTTAGCCTTGAGAGTGCCGGCTGGTGAAAGTGGAGATAACCCCAAATAACTCCTTGCCAGCTGACTGACTACAGCAGAACAAGGAAAGTGTTCTCAAGACTGCAGTGATCTCCTTGCATGTTAAAAATGTTAAAGTTCCGTCACTAGTGAGCATTACAAACTCGTATTACAACTGTGTTGTAACTACTTCGCACTCAAAATCTCGTGTGGCAATATGTAAATGGATTCATAGAATATGGTTTTCCATTGTTTAGCTCCCTGATATACTGAAAAACCCTGTTATTGGCACTTAGTGTTTCTATGACTTAACTTTGTGTGTATAAGTAGACAGATACACTTTGTTCACTGTAAATAATTACGAGTACGGAGCGATACTCAACACGCGTCTCATCATCACGACCCCTTATAAGGAACTGCTGTTGCGAATTGCGGGTTCTGCAGTGGTGGGAGTTACTTCTCGGCGGAAGGATACATCCTATTGTCACACAAAAATCCTCATTGGAGTGCGTCTCCTAATAAAAATATTCGAGAGATGAAATGCATTACTCAATCAATTATACAAAATGCGTGCTAATATACTGGTATAGCGTGATCCAAAAATTGTTCGTAATATTTTTTATAATCTTGATAGCGTTAGTCGGATTAATTCTCTTCGCGCGCTATCAAAACAACTCCATAGTTGCGGGAACTGCCCATCTCTGTTGCTAACTGAGGGTTCTGAGCGCAATTAATATTTTTCATTACCATTAATGCGTTTGTTTGGTCCTAAAATTACTTCACCAACACCAATATCCTGCCCTTATTGCAGATAGATTAAATATTTCGTCCCGCTAATTTTGAAATTATTTGAATGGTGAAACCTCATTGGACCAAATATATTCGCCAGTCACTTGTATGGACGAGTCCATTGCAGATCAAGGGATTTCAGGTAGCAATATTCGTCACTTTCCTTCTCACTTATCCAGTGGAATTTTCCACTGCTACTGCGAAATTTCTATTCTGATACAACAGACCGGGTGTTCACTGTTTGCCTTACAGAGATATCGTTTTCTAGAAAAGAAAGGAAGCTTGGGCTTCTTCTAATTCTTTGTTCATATACAGTGGCCTCCAGAATGTCCCATAATTTCATGATTTCGATGACATATATGAACATGTCCCATCCAATATCAAGTATAATTAGTTAAATATCCCAATCAGGCTCAAATGATGGGTGCATTACCAACAGGGAACTTAATTCAAACGATGCGAAGGACATGCGGGAAAGAAATAATGCACAAGCAAGTCCAATGGAGCACTGCTGTTAATGCTCTGTCATATCATGCAACATGACTGGTTGTTATGTACGTATCATCCGTTAGAGTACAACGTCTACCGAGAGGTTAGGGTCACGCAGCTGTGAGCTTCCATCCGGGAGATAGTGGGTTTGAAACCCTGAAATTGGTTTTCGGTTGTTTCCGATTTTCACTCCAGCCGAATGCTAGGGCTGTTCCTTAAGTAATGTCACGACTACTCCTTTCCCACTCCTAACCTTTTCCTATCCCGTTGTAATCTTAAAACCTATAGGTGCGTCGCAAAGCAAATGGAAAAGAATTAAGAAAAACCGCATTGTGTGCTGGAAATTGCGTCCGTCAGTGTACAAGACAGTCTGAAAGCGTAAGAGAGAACGCTGCACAGCTGCGCGAAGCATCTCCATTAGTACGAGGTATCACTACTTTAGATCAGCACGTGTGTGAGCATACCCGCCAGTCAGGTATGGTGAACTATGCAAATCTTGTAGCCCTTAATCAAGTCATTTTTCCTACCGGGGTATTTCTTCCTACAATGAATAGTTTACTGTCATTAGTGGCTTAAGTAGGGAAATTTTAAATGTAATAATCCGATATTTGCAGACTGTGAACCAATATGAATTTCATAAGATTTTATATTTCAACAGAAAGCAGCTCTTAGTTTTACATAACAGTTGATTCCTGATCTAGCCACGTTACCTCCTCCGTTATACTCAAGATAAGCGATAGGGATATAATTCTGGATTTCCAAAGTCCCACACATGATGATCCTTCATCTGATATAGTGTTTACAATTCATAATGTCTTCTTCTATGTGCTAAAACATTATTTTAGAAAATACCTGGGAAAGAAAACACTTAACGACTGATTAAATGGTAACCCTTTCGGGTATAATTTGTTGTTAAATATTTTCTTATTCAGGTCATTGCTAAGGTTCATTTGATCATAAATCGGTTCCAACAGACTGAAGAACCTAACCATTATAGATCATCGTTGACCTTGATCAAACGATATTAACTGGGGTTTGAGCAATGCTACTAATAAAACTTCTTATGTAATCAGTCCCCGTTATGATTCCTATGTGAATGTTTCACATAGCATTGGCTGTTGCGTATATATCAGCGGGACTGGAAATATTAATACGTAAGAGCAACATCTGGCTCGATGACGAATGCAACGGTAAACTTTAACATTCCTCATTTTCCTTGTACGACTCTTCAATAACACCTAGATCATCTACGAGCGCTGTTTGTGGATCTGTTAAGAATCCAACCAGCCTTTCGGCTCAGTATTCAGTCAATCAATCAATCAATCAATCAATCAATCAATCAATCAATCAATCACTCACTCAATCAATCAATCAATCAATCAATCAATCAATCAATCAATCGCCACTGGTACTGAATGTACGTACGTACTGTACATACATACATACATTGCTGGGGTGTGAATCGGGGCTGCCTTTGTGAGAAACTGATTACAGTGCCTCTGGTCTATCACGTAGCTTGGACCGAGCCCCTCCCTTACCGAGAACAATACCCCAGCATATACACACACATCGGGAGATTATGAGGCGTGAATCGCGACTAAGAAAGACCAGATAAAACAGCCTTGAACTGGAAATGACCCTCATTACCAATGCAAATAAATATGGGACTAATACTACTAGCAATGAAATTAAGGTTAAAGTGGGTCTATTGATATAATGAAATTAAAAACAGAAGCAAAGAAATGAAGCAAACACATTAACACTATAAATAACCAAAGGATACATACATGAGTAGAGTCTGTCGAGTTGATGTGGTAACTTCATTTCGTGAGCAAGGCATTTTTCAACTTCCAGATAAAATTACACTTACGACGGGCTCACCGCTTTAAAAGTAATCTCATTTCATTTTCTGCCAATTTAAATATAATCCACACGGGACAATTAGATCGTTCCTTCCGCGAGATTACAATCATCCTTCACATACGCCTCTTTAAACTCCGCCATCTCACAACAATTACCCAACAACGATAAGCTCCCACGCATCATGGAGAAGAAAAGGCCTCGAGCAGATAATACAACGGAATGTAGGTATCGTCATGGCACAGAAGGGGAAAATCTCTGGACCAAGGAAGCAATGATCAAAACCCAAAGACAAACGCTGACGTGCCCATAGCCTAAATATAAGGAAAACAAACATGGCGGCGTCGCGGGCAAGCCAGCGACCAAGATAGCCACAAACCTAAAATAAATAACACCGCACCCCAAACAAACGTAAGGTACAGAAACAAGATCAAAAATTAAAATTGAACCGAGGGATACGTGATCCTTTCATTCCCCTCACTCGTCAACACACACCCAAACATCCAGACATTGCCGGAATCGGCAACAATATGAGCTCAACTCCAGTAAACGGTCGAAATCCAATTCAAATACTATGACTCTCACGGTCATCGACAAGGGTCTCATACATCTCGGAAGGAGCGTGCACGGCTCAAACAATTCAGCAGTGGGATCAGAGAGGATCCCGTAGTCATACATAAAATCATCAGGTTACGCACCTCGTACGACATGAATGGAACTTCACGTCGACACAGGGGCGTGTATTCTTTTAACGGCGTAACACTTTAGAATGCAGTGCACATAATTAAAATCAATGTGAGACCCAGCTATCAACATAACTCAATCACAATAAAAACAACAAGCACGCAGCCCATTCACGCAGCAGAGCAGAAGGATGAGTATCAATCAGCTTTGAATAAAAGCGAAAAAATCCACGAGAGAAACGTAGAACCAATATTAAAACAAGAATTACCATACCTGAAATATTATCCGTCAAAATTAAAGGAACGATGGTAGTTTAAGCTATGTTTGAACCGATTAAAAACCCATCTGTAGCTTAAAAATGCCACTCCGATCTGCGTGGGCTCAATTTTATATTCTTCTCTCTACAAACAATGCAAAGATTCAATCCAAAGAGATATGACAACTATCTCGTCGGAAAGAATGATGTCCCGTGTTCACAACTGAGAGAGCTGCCCTCTCTAGTGCAATCTTGGAAATAGTTCAGTCAATCAATGAGAAGCCCGGAAAAGGCCATTGGCAATGACAGAAAGATAACTTTTATGAAGCTGCCATTCAAGCATGACTCAAGCTTCGTATTTCCATACCCTTTTTTAGCCCTTCCCTTTCATTCACTGTTTTCTTCATTGCTCGAAGGGTTGGAGTTCTGCCTTATCTTCTTGTGACTGAGATGAAGATGGGTTAATTATATAGTTGTACTTCCCCTTAAAACATGCATCACTAAAACCAGAAAAAGTTCTAGAAATAATATGCTTTTGTTGGAAGAATTAAAACAACACTTTGATTAAAGAATAAAATGTTGTAAATTAACTAATTTCTTCATCAGAAGTAGGTGTTAATTACTATAAAATGGTTTAAATGACCAGTACTTACCATTGTATCAATTATCTGTATTTAAAAGTGCAGTGTTGGCTAGTGAGTACATACATTTGATAGACTGAGTTACTTACTTGATAAAATGGTCACGTAGGCCCTAACAACAAATGACGAAATGGGAATTTGACATTGAACAACCTATATCTTAGGACTAAGGAACTGAATAGGCAAATACGACGAAATCATCAGAATTATTCCACACAAATTAGTGATATATGAATAAATGTAGTTGAGAATAATTATTTCAGTAACATTTAAAATGGTCTGAAATAAATTTAACTCTGAAAACTGTTTATTTTAGTACTCAGGAACAGAATAGCCATTTTGTATAAAATCTGCAGCCTAATTATTATATACATAATATTTTAATAACAACAAATATATTTATTTACATGTATATCAATCTTTCAATTATTTCACAGCATGACAGACTGTCTCGGTTGTAGTTGTATGTTGTTTTACGATAACAATATTATTCTCTTCTATCTCATGCTGTGCCAAAATGAACCGGATACGCGATGTTACAAAAGCTCTAGGAATATTTTACTGGACGCTTGATAAGTGATTTGTAATGCGTTATCAGAAGACAGTACTTTAGAAATGTATAACAGTGTCTAACATGACAACTTAAGCAGTTTTCCTGAAATGCTTCGAAAAACTACACTGGTTCTTCGAGCGTCCATTGTATTCTACTAAATGGCATTTGGCTTTAAGTGCCGGGAGTGTCCAAGGACATGTTCGGCTGGCCTGGAGCAGGTCTTTTGATTTGACGACCGTAGGCGACCTGCTAGTCATGATGAGGATGAAATGATGATGAAGACGACACATACACCCAGTCCCCGTGCCAGCAAAATTAACCAATCATGGATAAAATTCCCGACCGTCCCGGGAATCGAACCCGGGACCCCTGTAGCAAAAGGTCCGCACGCTAAACATTTAGCCATGAATCCGACTGTATTCCACTGATTTTTTTTAGCAAAGACTGAAATCACATCTATATTAATGTATTTCTCTTTTAAGGATTCCACTTGAACAATTCATATACGCTCTGAAATAACATTACGGGTTTAACAACATTAGATTCAACACAACTCGGAAAAATGAAATATCGATCATATGATAACTTCATCAATAAGCGTGGAATAACAAAACCACGATTTCATTACAGAATTTACAAAGTAATAGGACGTTTTCAGCCATGACGAAGAATATAACATGTTTAAAGTGTGGTAGTGGCAGATTTAATACTATTGTCGCCGCTTCATGTGCGATGTTATGTCACTTATCGCAACGTACGTCCCACACATATGTAGCCATAAAACCATATGTAATGTCGTATAATTCTTATATTTTAATGGCTTATAGGTCCGGAGGCTGATAAATAGGATTTATTGTTTCAGTGAATTGAAGTTCTTACTAATACAGTGTATTTCTTTCTTCATATGAGTGTTTTGTTACCTGCCATTCCGTTTAATCTAAGTGTTAAGCCATTGACTACCATATAGTCAATTTATCAGTTCTTGCTATTCTCATATAGTACCAATAGGTGCAAGAAAATTACTAGTAATTAGAAGAGTATTTTATTATATACCAATATATTCGTTTATATATGAGATAATTTTCTTTGATTCGAGTGTTCCTATAAAAAAGAAAATTTAAAATGATACATGTTTTGAAAAAATATAGCTAAATGTCTTCAAATATGGATATATGATTTACAAATCATTATCCTGTCGGTACAATATGAAAGAAAGAACCATTAAATCTCGGCAGTCACTGCATTCCCCTTCGTAGGCTCAGTGCCCGGTTAAATGGGTAAGTCTTCGCTAGGGGACCGGACAGATGGAAACAGCCAGAGGAACCGATTCATATCAAACACGCGTGGAGATTCACGGAGTATAATCGGTGTTTTGTGTGGCTCTATAATGTACACGCTGCATTTTTCGCTTAGCTTGACAGGGAACGAAGGTAATCGTACTCACATCAGCTCTATATGATTCAGGTATATTTGAAGGTAATTTAGAATGAAACTACTCAATTTCAATTTAAATACAATCGTTTCCACTGCATGGCCTGCTCGTTCTCTCGACCTCACCACACTTAACATTTTGTGTGGGAGCACTTGAAGAGCCTGAAGTGAATCGGAGGAAGAGTTAGCCGTTCAGGTGCTTGCAGTTACTTACTCTCTACAGCACATGTTGAATTTTCGGATGTGTATGGCAGGCGTTGGCATGTGAATGCGGCATTTTGAACAAGTTCAAACAAGTTTAAAGTGGAATTGAAATACTATAGTTTCATTGTCAACCACGTCAGAAAATTACCTCAATTATAAATTTAATTTAATTTAATTTAATTTAATTTAATGGTTCTTTAATAAATCATATTTGTTATTATCCTCTATCATCCCTAGAAGTTTGAGTGTTTTTTGTTACACCTGGTATAATACTTAATGTACGCTAATGGTTTTTATAATTATCATTTCATTACTATAGTCTACTAGAATTATCTCGTTCAGGTTAAATAAAACACTAAATATAGTTGAAATAGTGTAAAATTTGTCCATGAAAGTGAAGTATCCCTGACCGATAATTGTTCACCCCTAACATGATCAAATGAAACTTGTACACTTGAACATAATTTGAGATTAAGTTGCTAGAAAAGCAGAGTATACGATTTGCTAATGTCAAAATGTATTGTTAGTTTCTGTCAGGAAATTCAGAGGTGCAGGTGTTGCTGTCAGTATGACGACACTCGATTCCGTCTGGAAGCACATGACCAGAAAAAGATGATACACTTAGGAAATTGGAAATTGCAACACCATGAAGGCATTGGTCGTTTGTGTTGATTTTCAAGATATGGGACGTTGCCATGTAGGCATGTAAACGATCAAAGTTTTACACCCATTGGGTTGTTGCTACAGGTCTCCCCACGTGGTTGGTCGCGGAGGAATCAACTCCAGTATACGGACTCTGGTGTAGCGAAGTTGACTTGCAGTCTGTTCAGTGAAGTGTTCCTCGTCAAACATGCCTCGACGACAGAGAAGAGCACGCAATCAACAACTGTCGCCGTTTGCAAGGGCTCGGATAATTGGGCTGTGTGAGGCTGGATTATCGCTAAGGACTGTCGCTGCACATGTTGGCCGACAGGCATGTACGGTACAACATGTATGGCAGCAGTGGTCAAATGAAGGTGCCCATACTCGTAGACCTGGCGCAGGCCCAGCGCGACAGAAAACTGTGAGAGAGGTTCGCCGCATCATTCGGATGGCCCCGACGATGGAACCCCATGCAACAGCAGCGCAAATTCGAGCAGCTGTGGCGCCCCACGTTACACAACAAACAGTTGGTAATCGCCTGCGTGCAGCTGGCTTACGATCCCGTGTCCCTGCAGAAGGTGTTCCATTGACCCCACAACAGCGACGTGTACGGTTGGCTTGGTGTCGAGAAAGATCGACGTGGGTCGACGAATGGCATAGGATCGTCTTTAGTGATGAATCGTGCTTCTGTCTTGCCCGCAGTGATCGCCGGAATCATGTGCACCGACGTACCGGGGAGAGGGGCCGCCCAGATCTTATTGCCGAGAGGCACACAGGGCCAACACCAAGCATTATGGTCTGGAGAGCTATAGGCTTTAATGGGAAATCACATTTAGTGCTTGTTGAGGGCACTATGGCTGCTCGACAGTACGCTGATAGGGTACTCAATCCAGTGGTTGTCCCTATAATGGCGTACATTGCTAATGGGATGTTTCAGAAGGACAATGCCCAACTGGCCAACTGTCCTCAGCCACCCAAAACTCTGGAACAACTGACCCGTGCAGTGCAGGAAGCGATCTAGGGCCTTATTGACTCCATGCCTCTACGAATTCATCAATGTATTGGAGCTCGTGGTGGGCACATTCGGTATTAGTTGTTGTCCAAACTTGCGGTCAGAGGGTCCTGAAAGTGTAACCATCGAATCACAACCGAACACTCATTCTGCATGTTCTATTGCAGCAATGTAACACCACTACTTCTGGGTGTTGCAATTTCCATTTTCTTCAGTGTAGTTTTCTGTGACAGAAACACTAATGATAACGGAGGAGTGTCTGTTCAAAAGGCGCTATTTCCTCTCTAATAAATCTGTGAAAAACTCAGAGAAGAGTATAATAAAAGGCACTTGTAACGTACCCACTTTCGGCATGGTTCTGCTTTTAAGGAATTACAGCTTCCTGGTCTGGATTGCTCTTGGCATTCGATATATTCAACTAATGTATGGCATGCCTACGAAATACAAATTTAAAGTAACTGAAGAAGAAATAGCTCTTCTTCAACAGACACTCCTCAGTTGATAACATAAACAGAGAAATAAGTTTGGAACGAGCTTCCGTAGTTTATCAAGGATGTCAACATTTAAGAGTATGTTACAGGGCATGTTTGAATATCCTGCCCACTTTCCCACATTACAATCAAATATAACTGATAGAGTCATAGATACCAAAGCAATAGAAAATATAAAAATCGGGAAAATAATTTTAGGTGATCCCTTTGTTATTAAAAGGAGGCTGAAAATGAAAATTTGGGTGTATAATTATTAAACAAAAGTACTGATGGATTAATAGAGGTTAAACTAGTTAAAGATAAGTCTCTGGAATGTAACTAGAAACTTATTTCTAATGTGATAGAAAGTTTGTTATGATTACCGGTAACATACTAATATTTATTTTCTAAAAGCGAACATGGTGGTGGAATAGTGCAGAGAGAGAGAGCAGCTTCCAAACGTAAAAGGAAGGAGTGTCAGAATTGGCTCCAGACAAGGACTGACGTGGACAGGTAAAGATAAAAAACTGAGAGAAAGAAATAATTGTTGAATCCAAGAGAAAGACGTGGGGAAGATTTTGTTAATATCTTGTAAAGACTAGGTCAAACAGCAGGGAAACCTTCGTGTACAATAAAAAGGAATCGTAGAAAAAGGGGGAAAATTAAATGAATAGTGTTTTGGGTAAATTATGTAAACTCATAATAGATCCCAGGGAATCACTGGGCATGTGGAAGGAATATTTTGAAAAACGTAAAATAAAATCTTCCTGATGACATCGCGAACAAACGAGCTCGTGGAAGGAGGACAATGATGTTGGTAAAATTACGCTTGAGGATGCGGAGAGGATGGTAAATAAATTTCATTGTCATAAAGGAGGAACAGGTGAAATTAGATCTGAAATGGTGAAATGGGCAGGGATGAAATGGCTTCACATAGCAATAAGATTAATATGCCTTCTGGTTGAACGAAAGCAGAAATTGTACCTATCTATTGATTGATTGATTGATGGATGGATTGATTGATTGATTGATTGATTGATTGATTGATTGATTGATTGATTGATTGATTGATTGATTGATTGATTGATTGATTGATTGATTGCTGTTTAAAGGGGCCTAACATAGAGGTCATCGGCCCCTAATGGTACGAAATGAGAAGAAATGAAGTGAAAACTTAAAAGTCCAAAATTCTCCAGTGACCAGAATTCAAAGCGTGAGGGCAAAGAATGAATGGAGGACGGATATGAATTTAAAATGATCACTGGATCCGAACCACAGTGCCTCACATGCACCGAAGCTGGCACAAAACAATAGTATTACTGACCAACGGACTGCTTCTCTAGCACAATGCTGAATCGATTTTGCTTATAGTCGAATCGGGTCCAAAATCCAGGTCCTCGGCCCCTCATAACGGTACACTGAAGAAAATGGAAATTGCAACACCCAGAATGAGTGGTGCTACATTGCTGCTATTGAACAGGCAGGGCGAGCGTTCGGTTGTGATTCGATGATTACACTTGCAGGTACCTCTGACCGCAATTTTGGACAACGATCAATACAGGATGTGCCCACCAGCAGCTGCAATACATTGATGAATTCGTCTAGGCATGGAGTCAATAAGGCCGTGGATCGCTTCCTCAGGAATTGTGGCCCATGCTTGCTGCACTGCACGGGTCAGTTATTACACAGTTGTGGGTGGCTGAAGACGGTTGGCCAGTTGTCGACCCATCATGTTCCACACATGCTCAATAGGACTGAGATACGGGGATCTGACGGGCCATTCTAAGGTTGTGATGTCGTGGAGAGCTTCTCTGGAGATGCGTGCATGTGAATTCCGGCATTGTCATGCTGAAACAACCCATTAGCAATGTTCGCCATCATAGTGCCAACAACTGGATTGAGTAACCTATCAACGTACTGTCAAGCAGTCATAGTGCCCTCAACAAGCACTAATTGTGATTTCACATTAAAACCAATAGCTCCCCAGACCATAATGCTTGGTGTTGGCCCTGTGTGCCTCTCGACAATAAGATCTGGCGGCCCCTCTTCCCGGTACGTCGGCGCACACGATTCCGGCGATCACTGCGGGCAAGACAGAAGCGCGATTCATCACTAAAGACGACCCTATGCCATTCGTCGACCCACTTCGATCTTTCTCGACACCAGGCCAGCCTCACACGTCGCTATTATTATTATTATTTTGCGTATGGCATAAAAATACATTATTAGAAATGAACAAAAATAACCAATGAACAAAACTACAAAGAAATGTCTAGATCTTGTATGTACTCAATACATTTTGGGGTTGCCATCAAGAAATCTTCATATGGCCCTCCATATGCTCTGATGCTGCATTCTTCCCTGATGTGTTTAATAGTTTGTCGCGGTGCGCCACAGTCGCATAGCGGTGTGGAGAGCATTCGCCATTTAAAAAGTGAATCCCCACATCTTCCGTGTCCCGTCCTGAGTCGGTTGAGCATTGACCATACCTTGCGAGGTTGATCAAACCCTGGAACTGTCTTATCGATGCATGGCATTTTCAGGCATGTAGTTGGAGCATTTTGCATCCATTCTTCCCTCCAGGAATCGGTGATGTTGAATCCGATGTGATTGATCTCGGCTGCAAGAGGTGGATATCTTGAACGAAGTCGTTTGACTTTGAGGACTGAGATATCAGAGTGTACCGGTAGTCCAGGGTTTGCTAGGATCTTGTTGTGTTATCTGATCAAAGCTACTTTCCTTCGCAGGTTAGTGGGTGGAATGTTACTTAAGACAGGCAGCCAGATGGTGGGAGTAGACCTGATTGTTCCTGTAATAATACGCATAGTACTATTTAGTTGGACATCAACTTTGTTAGTATGGGCGCTGTTCAACCATGCTGGTGCGCAATACTCCGCTGCAGAATATACTAAGCTAAACGCAGACGTCCGCAGAGTTGAGGCGGGTGATCCCCACGTCGCTGTTGTGGGGTGAATGGAACACCTTCTGCAGGGACACGGGCTCGTAAGCCAGCTGCACGCCGGCGATTACCAATTGTTTGTTGTGTAACGTAGGGTGCCACAGCTGCTCGAATTTGCGCTGCTGTCGCATGGGGTTCCATCCGGGCCATCCGAATGAAGCGGCGATCCTCTCTCACAGTTGTCTGTCGCGCTGGGCCTGTGCCAGGTCTACGAGTGTGGGTACCTTCATTTGACCACTGCTGCCATACACGTTGTACCGTAGATGCCTGTCGGCCATCACGTGCAGCGGCAGTCCTTAGCAATAATCCAGCCTCACACAGCCCAATTATCCGAGCCCTCTCAAACGGCATCAGTTGTTGATAGCGTGCTCTTCTCTGTCGTCGAGGCATGTTTGACGGGGAACACTTCACTGCACAGACTGCAAGTCAACTACGCTACACCAGAGTCCATAAACTGGAGTTGATTCCTCCGCGACCAATCACGTGGGGAGACCTGCAGGAACAATACAATGGGTCTGAAACTTTGATTGTTTACATATCTACATGGCATCGTTCCATATCTTGAAAATCAACACAAACGACCAATGCCTTCATGGTGTTGCCATGTCCATTTTCTTAAGTGTATTTATCGCTAGGAAAGTAGAACCATGCTATGTGTAAAGTTGCTGTACTAATCAAAAGTAGCGGAGACTCGCAGTATTCCACGCATTATGGTACTATTCACAGGTAGTGTAATGCGCACATGTACCCGTAACACAGACCAATGTGTTTCGCACATTGCGGCGCTATTTGCAGGCGACGCAAAGCTATGGCGCTCCTCACGTAAGTGGACTAACTACAGGGACTCGTACTATACCGTGGAATTCCTCACATAGTGGGAACTGAGCATAGGAAAGGCAGAACCATGGTGTCGCTAATCCCACGGTGTCGCTCATATAGGGGTACGAATCACAGGTACTGTAGGACCCACATCCTGATTTACACGCTGTCGCTAGTAATCACAAACCTATTGCGTACCTGACATGGTGGTAGTACGCACAAGTAAATGCGACGCATGGTATTCCCTGCGTGATGGTACTAATTACAAGAAGTCTCATGGTTCTGTTTGGATCATCCCTTGGTTGCCCCTTTTAGTCGCCTCTTACGATGGGGAGGGGATACCGTGGGTGAATTATTCGTCTGCGTCCCCCACCCACAGGGGGTGTGTGTTTGGTCCGCAAGAGGTATTTTATTTCCCCCAAGTCCGCCGGCAAGCCGGTTAGGACCCCGCTATCTGCCATCTCGGACGCGCCACGTGGAAGTACCACCTCTCCACCTGCTACGCCAGCGTAGTAGGTTCGTGGAAACCTATCTATAAGTAAGGGAACAGGATAGATTGCAATTACTTCCGAAGTATCTCATTTATCAGTATAACAAATAGTGTGTTTACTGGGATTTTGGAAAGGAGGGTGTGATCGGTGGTTGAGAGTAAGTGAGATAGAAACCAGTGTGGTTTCAGACCACAGAGGTGCTGTCAGAATCAGATTTTCAGTATACGCCAGATAATTGAAAAATGCTACGAAAGGAATAGTCAGTTATGTGTATGTTTCGTAGATCTAGAGAAGGCATATGACAGAATACCGAGGGGAAAGATGTTCGCTGTACTTGGGTCTATGGGATTAAAGATAGATTATTGAAATCTATGAAAGGCATGCGTTTATGTTAACATTAATTGGGCTGGAGTGAAAATTGACAGTAGAATGAGTTCTCGGTTCAAGGTACTTACAGGGGTCAGACAAGGCTACAATCGAAATCGACTTTCAACATATTAGTTCGTGTTACGTATATATAGTATGTGTTGAAGAGATGTTAAGTGCAGAACAAAAATGGCCAATTGGACTCCAGTGGGATCCGAATCCACAACATCCAGATTTCTCGTCGGTTGCTCTACCATTGAGCTATAATATCCTAGGTCATATTTGTGCTATTGGAAGGGATCCCGGCTAACGGTCTGGCACTACCGCAATCACACTGTAGAGTGTGTGCAAGTCGCCCATTTTTGGCCAAGTAAATGAATATTGGCTTCAGACGACTTTTCATTAACTCGACCTACAAGGGGCGACTTGCACACACTCTGCAGTAGAATGGCAGTAGTGCCAGACCTGTAGCTCAGAACGTTTTCGGATCCCACCGGTGTCCGGTTGGCCATTTTAGCTCTGTACTTAACATCTTTTCAGCCCGTATTATATGTACATAACGACCTAACAGATTCAAAATTTGATTTCGATTACAATGCGCTCGTAAAAATTCAATATTCAAGGCTCTAATCGTTCACCATAGCTGTTCATATTTTACATCGATCATCTGCTGAAAGGTATTGAGTAGCATAGATGGATTCAGTTAGCCGAAAATGTTAAGAGTAATCTGGTCTGTGGTAACGAATTGGTCATCACGGCAGATTGTGCCGAAAACCTGCAGTCAAATGTCTTGGAATTTGAAAATAGTGCGATGAGTATGGTACGAAAATTAGCCTTTCTAAGGATAAATTGATGAGAGTAGATAAGAAATCCAAGAGATCTGAATGTCCGGTTGGGAATACAAAGCTGGAACAGGTAGATCATTTCAAGTATTTAGGATGTGTGTTCTCCTAGGATAGTAGTATAGTAAGTGAGATTGTTTTCATACCGAATTTGCATTACGTGGGTGAATCTGGGTGAACTCAGGATATCTAATTCATAAGCTAGAAGTAAGACATATGATATTAGCGAGAATGATTGCTTGTACATATAGGTGGAAACAATAGCAGGTGGGTATTAGGAATGAGGAGGTACGTGATTAGTTAGGATTGAGCTTGATCGATGAAGCTGTACACACGAAGCGGCTTCGGAGCCTAGGAGAATAATTGACTCAGTTGTTGCTTTTTGTTTAAAGAGGTCTAACATCTAGGTCATCGGCTCAATTGACTCAGTTATGGAACGAAAGATAAGTATAGAACCGAGCGAGTTGACCGTGTGGTTAGGGGCGCGCGGCTGCGAGCTTGCATCCGGGAGATAGTGGGTTCGAATCAACTGTCGGCAGGCCTGAAGATGGTTTTCCGTGGTTTCCCATTTTCACAACAGGCGAATGCTGGGGCTGTACCTTAATTAAGGCCAAGGCCGCTTCCTTCCAACTCCTAGGCCTTTCCTGTCCCATCGTCGCTTTAAGACCTATCTGTATCGGTACGACATAAGGCCACTAGCAAGAAGTATAGAGAGACCAAGACGACAATGGTTAGACTCAATTCCTAAAGATTTATGGAAAAGAGTACAGAACTAAACGAGGCAACAGAACTAGTTACAAATATCGTTAACGGATTATGGTGAGAGTTAGTAAATTCACAAAAGCTTGCAGAATGAACGCAGAAAGACATAACAGTCGATAATGTAGATGTATGTACAGTAAGTATGTATGTAATTCACAGTTTTTCAATCTTTCTTAATTACTTCAAAACTCAATGACAATTTTGACTAATATTCCAGGAAACTTCAAGCTCTGTTCCCTCAAACACTTGTTCCTTTTATCCCTCCACTTTGTTCGTTACTTGGAATTACACGTAGTACCGAGGTAGTAGTATTTGAATTACATGGTAAATTGAGTACGAAGTCTAATATATGTGAACTATATTTAAGACTAGCTGATGTACCCGTGCTTCGCTACGGAATTCTACATTGTACACGGAATTCTAGTGTACACGTTGTGAGCAAGATTGTATTAAATTGCATAGTTCTTAACGTTAACCTAGAAACGCGACGGGGAAGTCACCAAACATCTTTTATCATATGAAGACTGAGTTAGGGAATTTTCACTGTAATGGTAGACCCGTTTGCATACCATCAGTCACAATCAGGTTGGGGAGTTTTCATTATAATGGTAGACACCCACTCTCCACTTGCCTTTTTACATCCTCAGAAAGACTGTCTTAGTGGTTTTCCCAACTGAAATGAACATACATTACAATGACGTCAGTAGGAATGGCGCGATTAAAAGCAATGCTTTCATATGGAATACTCCATCAAATGAACCACCACACATTTTCTCACTTTTGACGAACAGGACTGCACTGCCGATCTAACAGTCCAAAGTTCCAGAGCTGGAATGACCAACCTTCAGACAGCCGTGATTCGTGAACACTCTTCGTCTTTCTTCGGCGGGGAGAGGGTCGAATAGTGGGGACTCCCAGGGCAAAAAATATGCCCTTTTACTAATATGTTTCTTAGGAGTAACCTATCAGTCGAAAAATATAAATTCACTACACTGGCCGCGGAAAAATCTATCTGACTTGGAGTCAAATTTTTCCTCCAAGCCAGAGGAGAAACCCCCTCTTCACTGATGATTTGGAATAAAATGAATATAGGAAGAAACTTTTCTTAAGAAACGGCTCTTCTCAGGGTTGAATTTTGAGTTATTTAGTAAATTGTGGTGCTATAATTTGGAATAGGTATAAATTGTTTTCTAGATCAGGCCATACTACTACTACTACTACTACTACTACTACTACTACTACTACTCCTACTACTACTACTACTACTACTACTACTAAGTCAGCCTCTGCCTTAAGTATGAACACTGCTCATTCAAAATAAAGCGTCAGAGAAGGGTTCGAATAACTGGAATACTATGAAGAACCAGTGTGTTACGTACTAGTTGTATCAGAAAATGTATGAACCAGAGGAATGGCATGCTAAAGAAGATAGTTTTCTAACTCCCAGGCTATTTCCCGCCAATATTCAGTCAGGCTATTACACTCGGTACGCAGCAGTAATCCCATCTATCGGAGTTGAGAGGCAGCATAAGAGACAAATAACATCACAACAAACAATGGTCAATGTTATTGTTGATCAATGTTATGCGCTTTCGATATTATAGGCCTTCACATTTAGTTTTCTTCCGACTCTGAAATACCACTCATCATAGTCGGTACCGTAAAACTGAATAAAACATAAATGATTGGAAATTATTCCCTGTAACTTTCGATATGACCAAAAACATAGGTATTTAAAAATTAAATTTTAGGCGCCCTCCCTTAAACTACAATTTCGTCCAGGGTGAATAAAATTGTTTATAGCTTAGACTGTAGTTTCTTATTCCCCAACTCTATATTTTTATTAAATTCTGTTAACCCATTTTCTTGTGGCTCGGCGTCTCTATGGACTTGGCAACAAAAATACAAATTCATGAATATCTGTGTTATCATAGCCGGTACGGTAAGAATATATAAGAGATAAATGGTCGGAAATTTAATTCTATATAAGTTTGGTCATGTAGTATTTATCGATACGACCACCAATAATATAAATATTTGAAAATTAAATTTTAGTCTTCCAGTAAACTACCATTTCTATCAGCGTGAATAAAATTATATAATATTATATTATATTATAGCTTAGATTGTAGGGAATTATTCCCCAACTTTGCATACCGATCTTCATTAAATTCTCTTTAGCCGTTTTCTAGTGATGCGTGTACATACATACATACATACATACATACAGACAGACAGACAGACAGACAGACAGAAATTACGGAAAAGTAAAAAGTGCATTTCCTTGCTACTGTGGACATGACCGATACAGAAATACCATTCTTTTCAAATTCTGAACAATGTACAGACAAAACTCTTATCCACTTTGCATACCGATTTTCATTAAATTCTCTTTAGCCGTTTTCTAGTGATGTGTGTACATACATACAGACAGACAGACAGACAGACAGAATTTACGGAAAAGTAAAAAGTGAATTTCCTTGCTACTGTGGACATGACCGATACAGAAATGCCATTCTTTTCAAATTCTGAACAATGTACAGACTAAACTCTTATTTTATATATATAGATGAATGAGTTAAAATAACTTACTATCTTCCATATACACTTTAACTTAGTTTCTGCTTCAAATAGTAGGTCTTAGACGTTTTAAAACTCCTTCTAAAATAAAAATTGAATTCTAGCACTTTATTTCGTCTGGAGAAACAACAACAATTTTCATTTAAACATTTCCAAATTCGCGCAACAACAAATACATTTATTTTTCAATTATTGTTAGTGCGTACATGTTTCCATGGTTGTTTTGTGAGACAAAGCTTACTAAAATATATTTGTGGAGGTACACAGATTAGTAAACAAAGACCACTCTTCAGTTTGAAATTTGGCTTTTGGTTTAGGCATGTGCAGAGAATATCGGTTATTGTTACAACGCGAGAATTGAAATACAATCCCGCTTTTAACTGCTCAATGGTTTTGCATTGTTACTTAGTCTTGTTGGAGGTTAAATATTGTTTTTTCTTGTGTACGGTCACCGCCATATAGGATAGAAACCGGTACAACAAAGCTTTAATATTTGAATTCCTACAACACGATGTTTCTACGATTTAAGTATATAAAATTAGGTAAAATGTGCTGTAATAAAATGGATACTTACTTGTTCATAAATAATATATGACAGTGGATCTGAAACTATTTTATCACACGGAACCCGACAGAAGGCATAAAACCAACTTACTGCGGAAAACTGCATTGCTTTTCTCATTCCTTTTCCTTGACAGAACATTTTGGCTTCAACTAAACACTTTATATATTTTTTATTCATAATATGACAGTAAGTTAATGATATGAAATAAGGATAAAACTAATGAAACTTATTTATTCTAAAATGAGCTCTATGCTATCTAATACTATTCCATACGTTTATAACTTTCATTTTGAAGCATTGCAATTAAATGTTACAAAAAATTCACAGAATCACATGCTGAAAATTTGGAAAATTTGCTATTATAACAGTAACACTTTTAAAAGTTCAATGTTTATAAAGGTTGTTAACGCGATGAATGTGTCTCTCTTCTAAACGTGTGTTTTTCGAAGTCTGGTGTGATGCCGGATAGCTGGATCTCTATGTCTCTTTCAGGATTGAGTACATTGGGTTCTTTTCTTGGTTTTATTTTGCTTCGGCAAGTTATCTTGTAGAAAATGGTAAAATTTTCTAACAGTTCGGTTTGCGAATTGTGGATATTCAGTTCTAAGCTTCTCCCAAAATTCAAGTAACGTCGATGGAATTAAAGTGTCAGGTAGATCTCTGTCAACTTCTATGTCAATAAACTGTTGTACATCATTTACATGCATATCTATACAATTTACTGAGATTTAGAAGCCAATTATTATAGAAATTAACAAAAATATATTCATATATTGAAGTTTATAGGTTTTGTAGATTTCTGATTCAATTACCGAAAAAGGAGTGGTTTGTAGTTCACACCAAAAATCCAGAAATGTATGGAATCACTCAGTAACATTTTTTCCTCACAGAAGATTCCTGAAAGCAAAATTTTCTTAACGTTGATTCAATTTTGTAATGAATTTAAAGTACAATTACATTTGAGCCGTGAACGGATAGGTTCAATCCATTCTGGGATGAAGATATATCAAGGTATATGACACGTTGCAACCACTCGAAATCACACAGTATTCATGGCAGATCAAATGCAATGTCAGAGAGAAACACCATAACTTCATTCAAAAGGTGAAAAGTCGAACCAAAACTTTACTCCAGGATAACCATCTCGCTTCTATATGAAATAACAAACTCTTAAACTTTCTTTCCGTTTCCTCACAGGTAACAATGAAAACTCGAGAATGTAGGGGTCTTGATTTTGTAAAATTCACTGTTTCCTCTGCTTCATTAGAAGATTCCGTACCGAGCTCGATAGCTGCACTCGCTTAACTGCGGCCAGTATCCAGTAATCGGGAGATCGTGGGTTCGAGCCCCACTGTCCTCAGCCCTGAAGATGGTTTTCCGTGGTTTCCCGTTTTCACACCAGGCAAATGCCGGGGTTGTACCTTAATTAAGGCCGCGGCCGCTTCCTTCCAATTCCTAGGTCTTTCCTATCTCATCGTCGCCGTCAAGACCTATCTGTGTCAGTGCGACGTAAAACAAATAGCAAAAAAAGAAGAAGAAGATTCCGTGACATGTTTTCTGTGCTGATCCTTGTTTGTGAACGGCGCAGCGAAATTTTCCAACTTCGGGCACTGCATTTTTAATCCTAGCAATACATCCACGATCATTCCCAGCAATGTAATAGCACCATTTGAGCAGATCTGAATATATTCGTACCAAGAAAAGAAGTCTAAACGATCTGACACCGAGGTTAGCCGGTTCGAGTCCCGTTGGT
Organism: Anabrus simplex; assembly: GCF_040414725.1. Taxonomy (NCBI): domain Eukaryota; kingdom Metazoa; phylum Arthropoda; class Insecta; order Orthoptera; family Tettigoniidae; genus Anabrus; species Anabrus simplex. Next base: position 172,623,655 of record NC_090265.1, read on the forward strand.
CCAAAACATTTTTACCATCAGAATGTCGGCTGGCAGGGTAGGGGAGGTGGTGGTATACAATTTCTAATCACTAGATTGCGTGCCAGAAGCTTGGATTAAATTCCAAACCTCTCCGCAGTGCTCATATTGAGTGAGGGCATATGACGCTGTTGATGGTGATTCGTCCGTAGGATGGGTACGTTAAGCCTCTAGCAGACCCCTTTGTGCTATTCGACAGGAGTAGGCCATGTGCCGACACCGGGTTTCACCCTCTCCCTACTATCATATATCACGTCATTCATTTCATCTCATTAACTCCTCTGATGAGGTTGGCGTCAGGAAGGGCATCCGGTCATAAAAACCCGCCATGAAAGATTCATCTCACCTCATACCCAGCACCGTTGGACAAACAACAAGAAAGGCCGGTTTCACTGAGAACTCAGCCAAAATATTCGAGGTACCCCAGGATTAAAGGTCAATATTTAGCTATACGACAGGAATGACCATTTGAAACAAAAAAGTTAATATGGAAATATGCCCTATTCCGAATAGTTTTCCAGATAGAATATATTTAATGTATATTGGTTTTCGGGGTAGTGGCGCGCACGCATGTGTCTTGCCCACCCAACCTCTTCGACGTTTTATTCTAGTACAACCTACCTCGTTACTTTCGACCTCTTTGTTCGGTATGTCTATCTGCCATTAAACTAGCCCGTTGAACTTGCAGTTCTGCATGGTGTGTTGTGAATGAAGTAGTGCGAAGTATTGAGAGTGTATCGGAGAGAAGCATCAGTTAACTCTGTTTGTACACGCACTGGCTAAAATGCCACACATCTGCATTAGTGAAGAATATGCAGATATGGTGTATGTTTACGGCTTCGTGGATGGTAGTTGTCTTGCTGCTGTCGAGGAATACCGTTAGCGCTTTCCGAAAGGTCGATTTCCAGATCGTAGAGTATTTACCAGAGTTCTCAACACATTGCGTGAAATAGCTATTCTTCCAAATTCTTCTGATCATGTAGTTCAATAACCTGTGTAGGATGAGCAACACATTGTTGTACACGCCGACTTTCTGCACGTTATGTATGGCGAACATTGCATGAGGAAAACTACCGATTTCAAAACGTCGAAGAGGTTCGGTGGGTAAGACACATTCGTGCGCGCCACTAGACCAAAAAAAAGTACATTAATAATGTGTTCTATCTCCGAAATCATTTGGAATAGGGCATATATCCATATGAAGTATTTTGCTTCGAATGGTCGTTGCGGCCAGTATCCAGTATTCGAGAGATAGTAGGTTCGAACCCCACTGTCGGCAGCCCTGAAGATGGTTTTCCGTGGTTTCCTATTTTCACACCAGGCAAATGCTGGGGTTGTACCTTAAGTAAGGCTACGGCCGCTTCCTTCCCACTCCTAGCCCTTCCCTGCCATAAGACCTATGTGTGTCGGTGCGACGCAAAGCAAAATAGTAGAATGGTCGTTGCTGTCATATCCCTGAATAATGACCATTCTCCTCCTGGGACAACCTGTTTACAAAACAGTCTTCGACTGCATGGTCATTTAAGGACCTACCGACAACAAGAAATACTGATAGTCCAGCAACGTCACAGTCTCCAGCAAGTATAAGTACGTAACACCCACTGCTTTTACATGGGTAATAATTTCATATTCAATTTGTCTAGGCCCTACTTGTGTACCCACATCATTGATTATCCTATTATCATTCGAAAGTGGAGATGACTATAAAATTTGAAAATTTTGCGCCAATGTAATGTTTTATGAATAAAAATAAAGTAACATGGTTTTTTTCCGCCGACATCACGCATAACCATCTCGAGGAACCCCTGAGAATCCTTCGAGAAACCCTGGGGATCATAACTGCTGCTATATGAGATCGATACAGGAAACCATATCTGGCTTCGGGACACACCTTATAAAATTGGGCACCTTATAACTATGTACTGTAGTTGAGACAAAAATTTGAAATACTTCAAAAATTAATTTGGAAGGTGTTTCGAGTGAATCATTATCCTACTGGAAGTTTTCTACAATATTCGCACGTCATAAGTTAATACTTCAGACCTTAAATGATTTATACGCTCAATGCCATACGTTAAAAACGAATTGTTTTACTGACTAGAATATTTTCTAACGATTATTTCTCATTTTGAATCGGTATTCAACACCCTGAAGTTAAGTACCTGATTGTAATCCCATTCACGTCGACAGGTAATTGCAGTTCAGTTATCACTTTAACAGATTAGAAAACCAATTAAGATGCTTGCTTTGACTGTAATGTTGCTCAAAATAGTCACTTAATCGTTTGAGAAGCTCTTTCGATATCATCTCGAAATGTAGGCAATCCAGGCAATAGAAATGATAAAATGTAAAACCATCACGAAGAGTGCATTGTTGGTTCTCAAAATGTGCTGTACGTATAAGCTTACCTTATTCTTCAATGTTTATAAACGAATTCAGCTTTTGTTAAAATAATACGTGGATAATATACCTATTAGGTAGATAGTTATCTATTATTAAGAATATCAATCCAGTATATAATTAATTATTTTTTCTAGTGACGCAATTTTCAATATCGGATTCATTTAATCTTTATAATATTATAATAATGTAGCGTCTGTATATATATTTGTTTCTTTGATTAAGTTTTGAGATCGAAAGGGTTCACGATGTAAATACAATATCAAACATTTTTCGAAATTTTGCCTGCACTCATTCTGATTAGACTGAATAAACGTATAAACCACTCACTTAATCCGTCGTTTATAGAACTTGTCCACACGTGGAATGCTCACTTCATGCTGTAGAAGCCTAGAAATAACGTCATTCACCTCCAGAATATCACTCCTCAGCCAGTGAGAAGTAAAGTGTGAGTTCAGAATTTCCCTGACGTGTCACCAAGACCACGCGTAGGTTCATTGTTGCTTTCTATTGCCAATAGTGGTTGTGTTCGTCACTTTGTTGCCTTGTACTGTTTACGTAGATTACAAAACCTTTCAAACCGAACTCTTTGACATTTGGTGCACTAAAATCGATATTTTGTCTTTTTTTCAGATCTTTGAATTTAATACCATTACAATGGTAGCTGTGGTAACCCCGGCACCACACTGTAATGAGACTTCAAATTTAGTTGTGTACCATTTTTGAGGCGTCAGTAGTAACCCTTAGTGTGAAAGAGCAGGCATTCACACGTTCAACTATCGACCTATATGCATGGAATCAAAGCCATCCATTATACCCAATTCAAGTACCACAAATGGTTTAAGACCTCAGTGAGTGCATTTGGAGGCGTTTCTTGTTCAAGTGGTGAAACATGGCCACTCTTAGCGATTTCTGCGGGTTTATAGTTTCTTTACACCTCTAGTCTCTTCTTAAAGAGAATACTCAACTTCTATCAACAAATTATAGCAGAAGCCAACATAGTTTATGCATCATTGTAGCTAATCCTCAATATTATAACATACTTTCAATACGCGTCAATAAAAGCACGCCAGCTCTGCGGTGGAGGCACACATTGGAATGTCATTCTAAAAATGACAATAATATTCATTTGTTTCTATCAATAGCTTCAATGCACATAACATGATGTTCAGTTTTATTACCATTCAGTCAGCTATACTGAACGAGCTAAACATAAGTCTATAGAATTATTATTGTGGCCACTGCAGCCCTCTGAGTGGTATCAGGATGAAATAGTGGTGCCATATTTTGAAGGACCATCCATATAATTTCGTCTGCTTTACTTTTAATAGATTATATCAAATAATGAATCTAATAAATTAAGCCGTTTGTATGTACGAACTACAACTGCATAAACCGTAATAATGACACAAAGTATGTATCATATTTAAATTTATTTAATTTTTTAGTAAGGTGAAATTTGTTGATGATTAGTACAGTTATGTTGCCTGTGATTGTAATAGAATTCAACATATGTAGAGCATACCTACTTTTTTCCCGTTGAAAAATAACGAACTGATGAAACAATGAATCGTGTTACATGTATACTGCCTGACTGAACGGCTCATACAAAAAAGCGCTGGTCTTCTGAGCCCAAGTTAGCAGGCTGGATCCAGCCTCATTCAGGTGATATTTAATGGTGCTCATACACCAGACTCGGCAAGCAAAAGAACTCCCGGCGGGACAAAACCCAGGTACTTTGACGTCTCCATAAACCGTTAAAGTAGTTAGTGGGATTCATCTTTATTAATGGTTGCCTACACAGCACAGTGTCTCGTCTTCATGGCATTTTGAAGATAAGTGTATAATAACCAACAATGGTAGAAGACACTTGCTGTTCGCCATTATTCCCAATTTTCTTTAATATTCTACTGTCGCTATGAAAACGGCGTACTATATACAGTAATATGATGGCTTTCAGTCCTACATCAACACTACCAGAATCTTCATTCCCAGGTATGGAACTGAATGATTCAGGAAAATATGAGGTTTAACATTATTAATTCAAGGAGGACAGGTCCTGTCTTAAAAGGAGGTTTTAAAAACCGATTTTCTGATGATGATGATGATGATGATGATGATGATGATTATTATGATGATGATTATTATTATGATGATTATTATGATGATGATGACGATGATTATTATTATTATTATTATTATTATTATTATTATTATTATTATTATTATTATTATTATTATTATTATTATTTCGCTTTCATTATAAGGAAACTGATACAAGAAAATTATGTTGATATTCAGATTGAAGTACCGGCATAATACAAAACCTTACACTAAAGCACAGAACAAGAGCAACATGATCAAGGTCAACTGTTCCACAGGGAATGGTATGTTCAGATTACGATCTAAAATCCACCTCTGGAGGCTTCTTAGAAAATATATTCAAGAGATCTGTTTGTTTTACAATTATGTCTCTGTGAGTGATAAAAGAACAAACCCACAGAGTCAACTTTCAATTGTTTATTATAAGTTCCTGTTTATTTTTTCGTAAAAATTCCATAGGGGCAACTAACCCCCAGTAACCTTTGTTACACGCCTAGTTCTGTTCCCTTAAAATATGGCGGATACGACGTACAAATGGAAGTCTTAGTAACGAAATAGAGTAGTCCAACACCCGCAGACTTCTCTCTACTTAATTCACAAGAAATTACTTCTCAATCAATGGAACTGCTGCGTGAAAAAATGTGTTTGTCTTGCTGTATAAACTAAAAAATTCCTTGTACACGGCTACAGTGTTATTCAAAGGAAAAATCATGTCGTGGATACAGTTGTAAGGGTTTTAAAAACCTTTCTAGTCAGGTAATTATTTGCACTAGTAGCTCGAATGATTATTTGGACGTTCAAAAAAAAATTATGATAAATATTTTTTCCCACTTTTCAGAACGTGAACTGAGAATTATGTTACATTAACAGTTATAAGGTGGCCGTCTCGAGGTAGTGTACAGAGCCAAGGCCCAGGTGTCGATCTAAATGCCTAGTTTAATGATGATTAATTAGTTTTGAGAAAGAACGTTAAATAATATTTAATATGAAAACAATATACAGAAAGAGCAGGAGCCATTGCGGGGTCTGTGGATGTCTATGTGGTTACACATCACTTATGAGGGCCTAGAATCGATGTACAGTAGTCACTCCAGATCTTCAGTCAGTTTGTGCGAGTGTATTCCGGTCGTTTGCCCTCTGTCGGAGTGGAAGTAAAAGCAAACAAAACACAAAAATACTGGCCTGTATAGCTATTACAAATATTGGGAATTGCCGATTACGGATCATAAAACTAATTTGCATTTCTTATTTTGTAGTAAAGAGATATAATCTCGGTTTATCAGTACCTGTATTTTTCAATCAAAATCATATTTCTTTACAGTTAATATCTAATTGTGTGTCATCCATATCACCATGATTAACACAAAAGAAATTCGCACAGTACGCCTAGGATGCTATTAGAAATTATGTACATTGCACAACATGCAGCCAACGAACTACTCTGTCAAATTTCGGAGAGCAAGAAGTGCGTGTATCCTTCGCCACTACAGGTTGCTGTCCGTTCGACTTCTTGATCTATGATATAACTTCTCAGTTATTACTTGAAGATATTTCTCTTTTATGACAATATATAGGATGGAGGAAAGCTGCAGAAATCACTAATATCTATGTCTGTATTATATATTCCCCTCACTCACCCACACTCACAAACACACCCACACACTCACCCAAACTCACAAACACACACACACCACCCACACCCACCCACCCACACACACACACACACACACACACACACACTTTGAAGTGAAATCTGTCCACCTGATGCGATTATTGATATATATACAGTACTAGCTGATGTACCCGTGCTTTCCTGCAGAATTCGGCATTGTATAGAGAATTATAGGTTAATAGTGTACACGTTCTGAGGAAAACTGTATTGAATTACATAACTCTTAACGTTACCCTAGAAACGCGACGGGGAAGTCACCAAACATCTTTTCTTATGTGAAGACTGGGTTAGGTAATATTCATTGTGATCTTAGGCCCTCGTGCCTACTATCAGTCACAATCAAGTTGGGGAATTTTTGTTATAATGGCAGACTCTCACTCTCCACCTGCATTTTCACATCCTCAAAAGGACTGCCTTAGTGGTTTCCCCAACTGATATCAACATAGGTCATTAAAATAACGCAAGTAGGAATGTCGCTAAGGGGGTACGGAATGCCCTATGCTTCCAATGATAAAATCGGCTGTTTATATTGTACCTTTTCTCTGAAACCACTGGAGATAGACACTTCAAATATTTGCAGCTTGTAGTTGAATATCTTGGTCTTCTACTGAAACAATCATAATTTTTGTAACGACCTACTCGAGGAAGATATTATTTTTTATTTTTATTTTAGATATTTTTGGCATTTTTAGATTAAAATTTGTAATATACAGAAAAATTAAAAACTGTAGTTTCAGCAGTTGAAAGAGGTATTTATAAGTATGTCCTACAAATTTCAAGTTCATATATTCAAAATTGGCTGAGAAAATGCACCTTAAGTATTAAAAAAGTAAACTTACGGGAAACGGGCTTCAAAGTTAACACATCAATGCCTGCCAGGTCCATAGCTTGGTTTATCTGGATCTTCTTGAAATTCCACTTGTAGTGTCTTCTTGGCACCTCTCCTGTCCTTTCTGGCTTGAAGAGCTTTTTTTAAAATGGCATTTTCAGCATACCTTAATCTTACCAGGTCTCTATGCAACATTGTATCGACAGTATGACACCCAACATTCAACCCTAACACTTGCAAAACTTTGCAATTTGTGATGTTTCTCTGGTTAAAACTTGAAACAGCATCATATACACCAAAATCAAGTGTGATGATACCCACAAAAACTGTTTTGGGTAGGCGGTTCCAGATGACACTATTGACACATTCCTATGGGTTTTCTGTCCTGCCGTGCAGGCATTTTTTCAGGAGATTTTTGTCAGAAAGATTCCTGAAAATTTGTTTGATTTCATCCAAAATGGCTGGTGGCAAAATGTGAGGATGGTTATATTTCTCCCCTGTTACTTTCTCTCTCTCTCTTTCCTAGCATTAATCCCGACTTGCAGGGTCTGCTGCTTTGCTACATCTCCATTTCTGTCTGTCGTTGACATCTTCTGGTGTTAAGCCAACACTGTGCATGTCTGCCCTGATATTGTAAGTCCATCTCTTTGACGGTCTTCCTCGTGGTCTTGTTCCATCTGGGTTGATGTGGAGCGCTGTTTTGGCAACTGAGTCGTCCTGTTTTCTCATGACATGGCCGTACCAGCGGAGACGGGCTTCCCTCACTTTGTCTATGATGGGCGCGACACCAAACCTTTGCCGGACGTCCGTGTTCCTTATGTGATCACATCGGGTCAGCCCCATGGACCATCGAAGCATCTTCATCTCCATGGTTGTCAACATTTGCTCCTGTTGTTTCGTCATGGGGCGACATTCAGTCCCATAGATCGCTGCTGGCCGTACCACACTCTTATAAACTTTTGCCTTTAGATATTGAGGCATATTTTTATCACAGAGGACTCCAGTGACCTGTCTCCACTTGAGCCAAGCTGCATTTACCCTCATCCGAGTATCAGGAGTGGTGTCACAGTTTGATGTGACGACGGATCCCAAGTACTTAAATTGCATGGTCTTCTGCAGGTCTTCTTCGCTGATACTTATGGTATCTCTGGTTTGGGGGCCACATTCCAGGTATTCTGTCTTCTGGATATTGAGGTGCAGTCCATTTTCAGCCAGTCTGTCCTTCCACGTTTGAACCTGATGCTGGAGTTCAGGACGGGTTTCTTGTGCAAGTACCACATCATCGGCTTAAAGAAGGGTCCAGGGATGTGAAGTCTGTATGTCAGCTGTTGCCGTATCCATGCAGAGGATGAATAGCAATGGTGAAAGGGCAGAACCTTGATGAACACCCACAGTGATATCGAAAGGCGGAGAGATTCCAGCAGGACTCCGGACGACACTAGTGGAATTGCGGTACAGAAGTTGCACCCAGCTTACATACTCTTCACGGACGCCATGACAGCGAAGAGCTCGCCAAATAAGTTCGTGTGGGATACGGTCAAAAGCCGTTTCTAGGTCTAGAAATGCCATGTGTACACTCTTCTGTCTCTCTCTGTGCTTTTCCATCAAGAGGCGTGTGGCATGGATAGCATCGATGGTACTGCATCCCTTAACAAATCCACACTGGTTTGGTGTTACAGAGACAATACATCTGAGTCTGCTGTCAAGTACACGTTCAAAGATCTTGAAAGTATGACAGAGGAGTCGTATAGGGCGATAGGTCGAGCAATCACTCACATCTCCTTTTCCCTTCCAGATTGGAACTGTTGTGCTAGTTGTCCATGAGTGTGGAAGCTGTTTCTCGGCGATGATTTGGTTGAAGAGTGAGACAAGGAACTCTGGCTTTCCGAGCATTTTCCAGATTTCCGCTGGTAAGTCATCTGGACCAGTTGCTTTTCCATTTTTCATTTTGCTAATGGCAAGCCTTACTTTCTCGGATGTAATTGAGGGAACAGGGCCTACGATAGGATCAGGACTAGAAATTGGTGGATGCGTAAATTCTTTGTTGCTGATGTTATTAAAGTAATCTGCCCAACGCTGGAGAATGGATTGTTGATCTCGTAGCAGTTTGGCGTCGGCTCCCTTGATGTGCATGACGTGTCCAATGTGCTATGTTGAACGGTGACGGCACTTAGCAAGACGATATATATTGTTTTCTCCTGATGGTGTGTCGAGCTGGTCGTATAGTGACTGGTAATAATGGTCCTTTGCTGCAGCTACAGCTCTTTTTGCTGCAGATTTCAGGTCGTGATATTGATGAAGATCAGTATCAAGACGTGAGTTCCACCAAGTCTTGTAGGCTATCTTTTTCTCCTTGATTGCTTGCTTGACTTCGTCTGTCCACCACCAGGTTTGTTTATCAATATATTTTCGTCCGGGTATGGTTTTTCCCAACGTTTTTGTCGCCACCTGATGTATCTGTTCCACAGCATCTTTCCACATGTCTTGAACCGATTGATCGGACATCGCGGAGAAGTTTGCCAAGGCTGTCATCAACTCGTTTCGTTGGGCATTCATCCGCCACCACTTAATTCGGTCAGGCCCAGTTTTAGGTTTAGGTTTGGGTTGTGTAACATTGCTACGAATATCGAGGACAAGCAATCGGTGTTGAGGGGCAATGCTGTCATATGGAATTACTTTAGTGTCCGTTACCAGCTTAAAATCTTGTTGACGGATTAGCCAATAATCAATCTGAGTAGCATGACCACCGCTTGTATAAGTAGCCAGATGTGTTGGCCTCTTTTTAAAATATGTGTTGGTAACAATCAGATCATGAGCCTCTGCGCAATCGAGTATCCGACATCCGTCATCGTTTCGCACACCAAACCCATGTCCTCCATGGCATCGCATATATCCTTCTTTGTGAGACCCGACATGTCCATTTAAATCCCCTCCAAGAATAATGGACTCATCCTGGGGAATTGCTCGAAGGAGGGCATCCAGACTGTTCCAAAATTCATCCTTCTCATCCTCAGTGCATCCAGTTTGAGGTGCATAGCAAGATACAATGTGGGCAGTGATGGAAGTTGAGTCAATCTTGATAGACATAAGCCTATCTGACACCCTGTTGACACTGGTGACATTGTTGCGGTAGTTCTGGTCGACGACTATTGCTACACCATTTCGTGTACTGGTACCATGATAGATGGGTTTGTAGTCATCTCCGATTTCTTTTGCCTTTGAACCTTTCCACTTGGTTTCCTGGATGCAGGCAAAGTTGACACGTCTGTTTTAAAGCATTTCTGCTAGTTCACGATGTCGGCCTGTCAACGTACCAATATTGAGAGTAGCAAATCTCAGTAGTTGTTTGGGTTGAAGTAGCTTCTTTAGCCTACCCCGTCCATGAGTAGGTAACCCTTGCTCATTTATCACGTCACTCGGGCGTAAGTGGCGCCCGTCGCTTTGAGGGGACGCCCTAGTATGTTCCGAATTTAGAAGAGACGTAGCCATAGATGCGACAAATGATTCCTCAACCGACGGGTCGCTTCGTCTGTCGTTGAGGGCATTTTATAGCTGCTGCCAGCATATAATTAGGCCGCCCCTAACGTGGAGAACAGACGCCTTTTGCAGCCGCCCCTCTGGGGTACAGACGCTGCAGCTCAATGGTATTTCAGCAGCATTTCCTCTGCTGAGGGCCCATTACCCTCCCACAAGAGCTCATCCGCCCGAAGCCGTTGGCTCTTGTGGGGAGTCAGGTTATTTTCCGCCGCCCAACACTCGGCGTCGAGTCCCTGGCTGTACGGTCTACTCGGTTACCGTAGCATGGCAAGCATAGCCAGACAGGATCTCCCCTGTTACTTTACTCCTGTTATATTTGCACCAGTTGTCTGTCCCTGAAGGACACAAGCCATGTCCAGGATTTTCATTACTGGAATAAACGTTGAAACATGATCAATTTTATGAGCTTTCGATATTGTAGGCCTTCACATTTAAATTTCTTCAGACTATAAAATACTACTCTTATCATAATCGGCACGATAAAACTGAATAAAAAATAAATGATCCGAAATGGTATTCTCTATGAATACAGTTATGTAGTATTTTCGAAAGGACAAATAACATAGGTATATACAAATTAAATTTTAAAAAATTCTAAAACTTTTTCTCATGTGCACTTTATCATTAGGATTATTAATAGGGGAGATATCATTTACGGATGGTTTTTCAGTGCAAGTCCCACTGGCCTTAAGTCAAAAGCGGGTGCGTTTAAAGCGTGAACCTTATAACTTGAAAACTAATGGAGATATGTCAACCAAACTTCATATTTAGCATCCACCTGTCCAAAGAGAGGTTTTTAGGTCCATACCATTTCAAATTCTCGGAAAAGGGCTGGGGTTTTATAAGGAACCGAAATAGTGATTTTTAACTCCCACAATATACAGTATACACGACCAACATGACTGGAAATCGACCAACAATGATAAAAATATATTTCTAAAACAAAGTTAAGTCTTAGCCTGCATTCTACGGAAGCTTCCGAGATCTTTAAATATTTCATTATTTACCTCCGAAAATTATCGGAATATTGAGGGTATTTTTATGTCAGTGCAGACCTTCTTTGCGAGGTATTTCGCGGCTAAACGGTAAGTCGTATAACAAAACGGATGGGACAATCTCAGTTCAATTTGTATTGATCTACAACTTTGGTCTTATGACGTTTCTTCGTATCTCTATTCTTTACATGTTAGATTTATCTCTATTTCTCAATTATACCTACATTTTGCTTTTCATACATGTATAATTCATAGTTCGAATAACTTATACGAAAGGTAGAACCTCCTGGTTCCACACAAACATTAGCGCACCCAATATCCATACGTGAGCCTAATTTTATGTTTGTAGCTGTCATATTAGTAGCCAAAAGTAATGCACTGTGAGAAAACATTACCCAAATTTCACCTTATTCAACGTTTCTAACTCAATTTCACCCATACGTAGATGAGACAGGAGAAAATATTTTAAGACCACCAATTTATACGTTAAATGAGACGTCTTATAGTACAATCCGTTTGTCGACATGATGTATCGGTTGGTAGCAGTTAATCTGTAAATGAAGGTTTGCAATACTGTAAACATGCATATACTTCGTATGTCGATCTATATATATTCACCGAAGTCAATTTGTAGCGATGTAGAAAGGGTATGTTTGCCCTTATAATGAATAGTTTACATCGATAGTGACTCTCAGCTGGAGGGCGTCTGCTGTTGTAATCATTACTCTTCATGTCGACTTTGACTGGCAGTAGGAATGGGATCATTCTCAAAGACCTTTCTAACTAGTAGGGAGGGACTGTCGTTGTAATTAATGATTCGATTCTCGATTTGACTGCCAGAACTTAAGGGAGCATGCAAATTTGTTCAAAACTCTCCTAACCGATTGTGTTTGGGAGTAGGCAAGTGTGCCCCCATTATAAACAAATTTACTCATCTAAAATGTGACTGGCATTAGGCATAGTGGTCGTGTTATTATTATGGGCCTGTCATTATAATGATAGCAGCACAAATCACTTTTATCCGGCAGTGGGGAACGTGGCTGCTATTATAATAAAAGCTTCTCAACTGTAATATGTCTGGAAGCAAGGGAGGGTGCCTGCCATTGTAACGGAAACTCCCCAAATCAATTGTGACCGCGCAGTAGGTAATGGGAACTCTCATAATCAAAACTCGATTGTGAACGGCAGTAGGCAAGTGAGCCTGCCGTTATCATCACAACTCCGCAACTCGCACTTTACATTGGAAACAATGCATGTGAACACCCCCCCCCCCTGCTGTTTCTGGATAACGCTAAGAGGCATGAAAAATTTAAAAAAATCTCATTCACTGCATGTACAGTAATTTACTTCGATATCTGGATGCAATGTAGAATACCGTAGCTAAGCACGGGTACATTTGCTAGTCTATGCAAATTTTTTATGAAACATCTGGTTGGAATGCAGCCGAAGTTCTCAAACGGTATGCGCAGAAGTTTCCAAATAGCCGCCTGCTCTCTAGACACGTATTTCGCCGAACGGAGTTGCAATTAAGAGCTAATGGATCGATCAAAGCGCGTACCACATACAAGCAACATTTTCGTAGAGTGGAATGATTGCACGTGTTCAACTTAGTGAGTTATTAAACATTATTTTTTGCACCTTCGGCGCATTTACAAATGCACAGTATTATAGAACATGTCTAGTAAAATGACTGATATTTGTTTCACATCCAAAATGCTGCACGTTGTACGGCTCCTTCATAGGTGATTTCACTGTAACGACTGCTCCAGTGGGTTGGCTGTTGAGAGAGCTCTTGCATTATTGTAGTGATAAAGTAGTGAAGACCTATTGAAATAGCTTAATTTTGTGTATAACTGATTCATTTAGTGCTGTTTATATAGTGGTCTTTAGTGCTTGGTGGTAGAAACTGGGAGTAGTAATAATTATTTAAATTTTGTAACAAGTAATTCAGTTGGTCTTCAGTAAATTACGTTTTCTAGGTTAAGTAGGCTAGCTAGGTGCACCTTGTTTCGAATTTAGGTTTAGGTAATACTTTAGGTAACAATATTAACTTTAAAAATAATTGTAAATATCTGTAGCTTCGTTGGTTGTACTTACAAAGGCAGATTATCATAAGGAATAGTACCGTAACTTCTGCAGCAACTTCTCCGGTATTTCGTATAGGTATACGTTCAAACTATCGCGAAGGTAATAATTTACTACATAAAAAAAACACGATACGCCTGTAAACTTCCATTTAAAAAGAAGTTAAAGAGATTACACGGTAATAGTTAACAGTCGTATTGTTATTGATTATTTTCGCTCCTCATATTCAAATATTGCATTGTTGCTACAGTCGTGAACAAAGGGTGTAGTGTAGTCAAGTAAATATAAATAAAAATCAGCTGACCTTGTATTCCATTCATTTGTACTTCTGAGTAGGTAGTTAGTATCCGAAATTTATATTTCGCTCCCTTGATCTTACAGTATTTATGAGCGGTTAGCTAATAATAATAAAGTTCATATATCCCAGTAATTGCAGTTCAAGTCCCTGGAGTAGTAGTAGTAGTTTTGATAGAAATATTTGAGAAATTATTGTAGACAACCTCGTATTTTTCAGTAGGCCTAATTAAGGACACTTTTTTTTTCTCCGTCCCGTGGAGTAGGGAAAATAATAGTAATCCACCAGCTGTAATAATCACATAACCACATTTCAGTAGAATTGTAGTGAAGATAAGGTATAATATATTAGATAGTATCTTGCCAGTTATATTCGTGTTTTTCTTCGTGTACGGCAATCCTTTTTATACTTAAGCATTTAACCAAACGCAGTGTAGTGTAGTGTAGATACATTGTAGTATAGATACAGTACATTTAGATAGTGCCGTATCTTGCCTGCTATATTCGTGTGTTATCTTTCGTGTATATCTATTAGACCGTAATACTAATAATAATTTGTCTAAGCATTTAGCTTCGTTGGTAATCTTTGAGTACAGTAGTTCTTGCAAATTTCATTTCTGTTGTGCTTAGTAGTGACATACGGTACGGTATCGGTATCGTAATTAGGATACGTCTGAAAGTAGTTTAAAAATTACTGTAGTGTACTGTACAGTAGTATACGAGTAATATCCTATTAGAATTTAGTGTGCTTATTTTATTATTGTAAAATATTTGTGTAGTACTGGTGTAGTAGAGGTATCCGTAGAAACTCTTACTAAAATATTGTTGACATTAGGATAGGCTTAATTGCAGTTTGGAATTGTGTAGTTCTTGTGTATTAATTTCGATATTCAGTAATTAACAGCAGTTTTTATCCTGTTAGGGGTTGTAGGATTAAAAAAATAGAGCACGACTAAGTAGTATTGTAGTGTAGTCGTATATTAATTACCTTATTGTTGTGTACTATCCCAGACAATATATCCCTCCGTTCATTTATTTTTTTACAAATAAGTTATTTTATTTTTTTATTTAAAATTTCCCCCCCGTAAAGAATGGCTAAGGAACGCGAGTATACTTATTGTGGGTGTGGTGAGGCATTGAGGGGTATGAGGGAGGAGTTGGAAAGTTTGAGGGAGATAATTAGGATTCTCACAGAAGACAGGAAGGAAGATAGGACTCCCTCAAACAATGTACAGGTTACAGTAGGTGTACAAGAGGGAGGGGAAGGAAAGGGAGGAGTTGTAGAAGACAGGTGGTCTAATGTTCTAAGGGGAAGGAGATTGCAGGCCAAGGGCTCTATTCAGGATCAGAATTCAGGACAGGTGTCTCTGCGAAATCGGTACGAGTCACTCCAGGTAGAACAACAGAGGAAAGATGAGGGACAGGGAACTGTTGCAGAGATGCGGGGAAGTAGGAGGAAGGGAAAAGGTAGGAAAGGGAAATGTAGAGTAGAGGATAGGAAACGACATGTGGAACAGGGTCATGGGAAGGAGAAAAGGGAGGAGGAAGTAGCTTCTGCAGCTATCAGGAAAGATAGGGCTGACCAGGAGGGCAGGGGATCAAATGAGGTGGGTAGGGTTGAGGCTCTGGTCATGGGGGATTCCATCGTTAGACACGTGGGGAAAGTGTGTGGAGGAAAGGGAACCAGGGTAGAATGTTATCCAGGAATTAGGTTGAGGCAGATGTTGAGGAAAGTAGAAGAGAGGGAGGAGGGGAAGGAGAAGGTGGTAGTGTTTCACGTTGGTACCAACAACGTAAGGCAAGCTGATATAAGTATCAACATAGTTGGAGATGTGTGGGATCTGGTAAATGCAGCACGGGTGAAGTTTAAGAAAGCGGAGATTGTTATTAGTGGAATACTGTGTAGGAGGGATACTGACTGGAGGGTGATTGGGGATTTAAATGAGACTGTGGAGTGGGTATGTGGGAAACTGGGAGTGAAATTTCTAGATCCTAATGGGTGGGTAGGAGATAGGGATCTGCGCTCGGATGGCCTTCATTTAAACCGCAGTGGTACGTATAAGTTAGGAAATTTGTTTGGAAGGGTAATAGGGAGGTACATTCAGGGAAACGGGATGGCCTAGGGAGCGGTGATAAGGGAACAGGGAACTGGAAATCAAGTAGGGATGACATAAAATTGTTAGTGTTGAACTGTAGAAGTATTGTAAAGAAAGGAATAGAATTAAGTAATTTAATAGATATATATTTACCAGATATTGTAATAGGAGTTGAATCATGGCTGAGAAATGATATAATGGATGCAGAAATTTTCTCACGGCACTGGAGTGTGTATCGTAGAGATAGGATAGGAAAGGTGGGAGGGGGAGTTTTCATTCTGGTGAAAGAAGAATTTGTAAGCTACGAAAAAGTTACAGATGAGACACATGAAATTCTAGGTGTAAGGCTCATTTCTAAAGATAATAGGCAACTTGATATATTTGGAGTGTACAGATCGGGAGAGGGTAGCACTGATGCGGATTCGGAATTATTTGATAGGATAGTCAGCTATGTGGGAAACGACATGGAAAGAAATGTGATTGTAGAGGGAGATCTGAATTTGCCAGATGTGAATTGGGAAGGAAATGCGAACGACAGGAAGCATGACCAACAAATGGCAAATGAGTTAATATGGGAAGGACAGCTGATTCAGAAAGTGATGGAACCAACCAGAGGGAAAAATATCCTGGATGTCGTGCTGATAAAACGAGATGAGCTCTATAGGGAAACTGAAGTAATAGATGGTATTATAGTGCTATTAAAACAATGTGCGTGTTCTGACAGCTCTCAGCGTGGTAGTAGGAGGTGGCAGTTACTATGGCAACTAGTACACGCCTCCCACTTCAGCCAATCCCAGCTCGGCATGCACTCTAACTTTTCCTACCCCCGCTGTCTGAAAGCTTCGTGAGGCGGTCGGTCCGAGTTCCACGTTGCCAATATAGTATACCGTAGCACATGTGGCTGGGCTAACAATGTCTTCTTTGAGAGATATCATTGTCTGTATAGTGTGTTTTTTAAATCAACTAAATATTATAGTGCTATTGTGTTCGTGTTAATAAGTGTATCGTTATCGAGGCTGGCATTCTAGTGTAGTGTAAATTATAGTATTGTGTAGTGTAGTGTAATTTTAACACCGTCTCATTTACTGAACTCAAAATGTTGCAACCCGTTCAGAGCGCCGCTAAACAACGAGGGCGACCTAGAATTCATTCACCTAGAAAAAAGGCAAGCGTAATGGGGAGGTATGGCTTCGCTATTCGTGGTCAAGCTCGCGATATGGTATGTGCCTTACGGGAATATTTTGAGGCTGAAGGGAAAAATGGAGACCCACTGACAGACGTTAACAAAGTTGTAGAAAGAACAGCAGCAGCTTTAAAATTTCTCAAGCTACAGTAATTAGAATAGGGAAAGAAAAAGAAAAGAAAGAAAAGGAGCCTTGGGAAGAAGGGGAAAGAGAGGGAGTGGATGTAATTGGACCATCACATGACAGGTTATCAACACCGGGCAAAACCCGACTCATTAAAGCCTATGAGGAAGGGGAATGAGGAGTTTGTCTTACGATATTTGAGCTGATAAAATTACTGCTGAGCCATCTTGGAATAATAGCAACGATATTTAACGTTTTTCTAACTCTTGCATGATCGCCGTTAATGGATATTATTTTCCGCAGAGCCTAGCGCAGAACGAGAGCTGTTGACTGTGATGTAGTAACTCCTGCCGGATCATGTGGCAACACAGCGCTCCCAGTCCTTTGTTCGGCGCCACGTGCTGCGAACTGTCAGAACACGCACATTGTTTTAATAGCACTATAGTGATCATGAAGCTGTTTTTGTGGTAGTTAAAAATAAATGTGATAGAAAGGAAGGTCTTAAAAGTAGGACTGTTAGGCAGTACCATATGGCTGACAAAGCAGGTATGAGGCAGTTTCTAAAAAGTAACTATGATCGGTGGAAAACGGTAAATAAAAATGTAAACAAACTCTGGGATGGGTTTAAAGAAATTGTTGAGGAATGTGAAAACAGGTTTGTACCTTTAAGGGTGGTAAGGAATGGTAAAGACCCACCTTATTATAATAGAGAAATAAAGAGACTAAGAAGAAGGTGCAGACTGGAAAGAAATAGAGTTAGAAATGGCTGTGGATGTAAGGAGAATTTAAAGGAACTTACTAGAAAATTGAATCTAGCAAAGAAGGCAGCTAAGGATAACATGATGGCAAGCATAATTGGCAGTCATACAAATTTTAGTGAAAAATGGAAGTGTATGTATAGGTATTTTAAGGCAGAAACGGGTTCCAAGAAGGACATTCCAGGAATAATTAATGAACAAGGGGAGTGTATATGTGAGGATCTTCAAACGGCAGAAGTATTCAGTCAGCAGTATGTAAAGATTGTTGGTTACAAGGATAATGTCGAGATAGAGGAAGAGACTAAGGCCAAAGAAGTAATAAAATTTACATATGATAACAATGACATTTACAATAAGATACAAAAGTTGAAAACTAGAAAAGCGGCTGGAATTGATCAGATTTCTGGGGATATACTAAAGTCAGTGGGTTGGGATATAGTACCATATCTGAAGTACTTATTTGATTATTGTTTGGTCGAAGGAGCTATACCAGATGAATGGAGAGTTGCTATAGTAGCCCCTGTGTATAAAGGAAAGGGTGATAGACATAAAGCTGAAAATTACAGGCCAGTAAGTTTGACATGCATTGTATGTAAGCTTTGGGAAGGCATTCTTTCTGATTATATTAGACATGTTTGTGAAATTAATAACTGGTTCGATAGAAGGCAATTCGGTTTTAGGAAAGGTTATTCCACTGAAGCTCAACTTGTAGGATTCCAGCAAGATATAGCAGATATCTTGGATTCTGGAGGTCAAATGGACTGTATCGCGATTGACATGTCTAAAGCATTTGATAGGGTGGATCATGGGAGACTACTGGCAAAAATGAGTGCAATTGGACTAGACAAAAGAGTGACTGAATGGGTTGCTATATTTCTAGAAAATAGATCTCAGAGAGTTAGAGTAGGTGAAGCTTTGTCTGACCCTGTAACAGTTGAGAGGGGAGTTCCTCAGGGCAGTGTTATCGGACCTTTATGTTTTCTTATATATATAAATGATATGAGTAAAGGAGTGGAATCGGAGGTAAGGCTTTTTGCGGATGATGTTATTCTCTATAGAGTGATAAATAAGTTACAAGATTGTGAGCAACTGCAACGTGACCTCGAAAATGTTGTGAGATGGACAGCAGGCAATGGTATGTTGATAAACGGGGCTAAAAGTCAGGTTGTGAGTTTCACAAATAGGAAAAGTCCTCTCAGTTTTAATTACTGCGTTGATGGGATGAAAGTTCCTTTTGGGGATCATTGTAAGTATCTAGGTGTTAATATAAGGAAAGATCTTCACTGGGGTAATCACATAAATGGGATTGTAAATAAAGGGTACAGATCTCTGCACATGGTTATGAGGGTGTTTAGGGGTTGTAGTAAGGATGTAAAGGAGAGTGCATATAAGTCTCTGGTAAGACCCCAACTAGAGTATGGTTCCAGTGTATGGGACCCTCACCAGGATTACCTGATTCAAGAACTAGAATAAAATCCAAAGAAAAGCAGCTCGATTTGTTCTGGGTGATTTCCGACAAAAGAGTAGCGTTACAAAAATGTTGCAATGTTTGGGTTGGGAAGAATTGAGAGAAAGAAGAAGAGCTGCTCGACTAAGTGGTATGTTCCGAGCTGTCAGCGGAGAGATGGCGTGGAATGACATTAGTAGACGAATAGGTTTGTATGGCGTCTATAAAAGTAGGAAAGATCACAATATGAAGATAAAGTTGGAATTCAAGAGGACAAACTGGGGCAAATATTCATTTATAGGAAGGGGAGTTAGGGATTGGAATAACTTACCAAGGGAGATGTTCAATAAATTTCCAATTTCTTTGAAATCGTTTAGGAAAAGGCTAGGGTGCAACAGTTAGGGAATCTGCCACCTGGGCGACTGCCCTAAATGCAGATCAGTATGATTGAAACCAGCGACTAGGCATCCTATTCATCAATATTGTATGCGGGACATTTATAAGTAGAAAGTACAGGGATGCCATGCACGTATCTATGAAAATATTAATCGCTAGTCTGGGCCGATGTCTAGATGTTAGGACTCTTAAAACAATTATTGCCATCATCATCAGAATTATTACTAAATACCTGACAGTATACAGAGGGTTCACAAATAATCGGTTTATTTGGTGCAAGACTTGTTTAGTATCAACATACAGTACTATTACCATAATGTAAGAAATCTCGTTTAATATATTCTCATCATGATCTAATAAAGATCATAGCACAGGTTTTATTTTTTCCAACACCACATTTCGACAGGCTATGCAGAATACATATGAGGTGAGAAGAGCATTCAGTGACAATTTCAGACTGGGCAGATAGTTTCAAATTGGGTCTTTTTCATTCCATTAAGCGGGGCCTGTTCAAAATCTAATCTCAATTCACTGATTTTCGATCCTAGTCGATAGGTGAGTGGCGATCTGTGCGCTACAGTATAGACTAAAAGTAATGAACGAATATTTTTGCTGTTGTTGCCTATTTTTTGTGAGCAATGGCACTGAAAGTATTGGCTGTACGCACAATCTACCTCGGACAGAACGCCTTCAATCAGGTGGTGGTGATTATTGTTTTAAGACCAAGCATAGCTGGGCAACCATCCTCTATTAAAACTAATCATGAGGAAAATGGAAGGCATCCAACATTTCGAAAAATAAAAGTATCGGCAAAAGAGGGGGAAGGGCACGGAGGGCGTGACAGTGAAAAACTGTCTAAGCCTCGAAAACCTAATACCGTCAAGGTTAGCTTCATTCCCTGCAATGCTACCTCCCTCCATTAATCAGTAGTAGAGTGGTGGTCTCTGGGTATAAAGGTAGTGGTAGTTGTATTTTTGAAGGGTGAAAAACAGTTTCTTTGTCACTATATGTCGTAATGTGTAGATATGAATAACAGTCGGGGGTGCCGTTTATGTATGTCCCCACCTCTAGAGGGGAATGTGAAGAGAGTAATGTTGAAATACCTTTTCACGATGAAGAAAGGAATTCGAAACATCATATCTCTCCTTCTTTATCTTAGAATTACTGCACCCTGTTTCATACCACCCAACTACTCTTAACCCTCATTTATTATTCATTTATTTATCGTATGGCATGTATATATATATATATACAGAAACAGGAAAGCAAGTACATTATACTGTATTTTAATGCCCAAAGTTGTTATCAATTCTAGAGCTTCTGTATTGGTCTCTAGAAAATCAAACCAATCTCCAAGGTAGGCTCTTCTTCTACACTCCTTTACAATGTGTTCGATGGTTTGAAAAGAAGCACCACAGTCACACTCGGGGGATTGTATCTTTCGCCATTTATACAGGGATGCAGCACAGACTCCATGACCGCATCAAATACTATTAAGGATGGTCCAACTTCTTCTTAGGAGATCAGACCTCGAATTAGGTGGGAATAAAGGCCAGATATTTTCACCTTTTTTGTGATCCATTCTTGCTTACATTGGGCATAGGGGTTGAAATTGTCTTCTGTGAGCTTCTGAGCGAACTTAACTGGCGGATGTCTAGATTTCAACCGGTTCCTCTGAAGGTCAGGAATAATGGAGTGGATGGGCAAGTCAGGGTTCTAATTTATCTTGGAGTATTCTCTCAACAGTGCTTGTGCTCTACGGAATGAAGGAGGCATGATGTTGCTCAGAACAGGAAGCCAGTGGGTACGAGTTGATCTTATTACGCCTGAAATAATCCTCGTTGTATTGTTGAGTTGAGTGTCTACAAGTTTCACATGGCAGCTGTTGATCCACACAGGAGCAAAATATTCTGCCGCTGAGAAAACTAAACCAAGGGCAGAACATCTCAAGGTAGTTGCAGAAGCACCCCAGGTTGTGTCACACAACTTCTGCAGAATGTTGTTATGACTCCTCATCTTTGCTGCTGTATTTACTAGATGTTGCCTGAAGGGGAGTGTCCGATCTAATATTATACCTAAGTATTTTGGGTAGTTATTGTGTCTGAGGGCCTTACCGTTAAAATACACTTGGAGAGTACAGCTTGCCATTTTCTTTATTTAGATGAAAGCAGGACACCTCTGGTTTGCTGGTGTTTGGTTGGAGTCCCCATTTCCGAAAATAGTCGCTAAGAATGGAAAGGCCATTCTCCGTTTCTTCCAGACTACTATGGTTTGTAGCTAAAGCTATATCATCAGCATAGCAAAATTTTCTAGATTTCTTTTGTGGCAAATGTGATACATACATATTGAACAGAAAAGGAGCCAAGACTGATCCTTGAGGAAGGCCATTATTCAATCTTAGCTTTGCTAGTCCTATTCCCTAGGACAACCTGAAAGAGTCTATTATTAAGTATGTTTCCAATTAATTATACGTGGTTTTGAATGGTAATACCTGAAGAAGTTTACACAGCAGCCCTTCTCTCCAAACCGTGTCATAAGCAGCAGAACGACCAAAAGAAAAACAGCAAAGGTTTACAACTGTTGCTGAAAGCCTGCTTCAATGCATTTTGCGAGTGCAAGAACTTGGTCACAACAGCTACGATTCTGCCTAAAACCAGCTTGGTCAATAGGAATATGTTGATTAATTACAATGCTAATTATATTGTATAGTGGTCTTTCAAGGAGTTCATAGCAACAACTGAGGAGAGTGATTGGTCTGTAGTTTAACCCTCAACTTGTGTTCTATAGAACAAGAATATTCTCAATTTGACTTGCACATACGTCTGTGGTTAGACAGGTTTCGCTTTCTATTTCTACCATGAAATCAACAATCCATGAAAGCAGACAACATAAATGTGATTCCAGTCCAACCAAGAAAGAGGTCTTCACCATAACTGTTACTGGAGTAGGCCTGCGATTTCTCTAACATAGCCTTAGGAAGCTATAGTTTGTTTTTCAATCTATGGCAGGTAGGCGACATGTTCAGACAGTAAGTCGAATATTAAAGGAAATATTGGCATTTAAGGAGGATGAAACTTGGTAAAGTAATACATAACTGAACGGGATGTTGCATTCTGGGTAATGATTCGAGTTAACTACAAGGACTCAGAGAATACAACTAACTGAAGAATGGTGCCTAAATTGACTGTTTATACTGAAACAAATATATCAGGTAAATCAGATATTAGAGGCATTATAATGTAATGAATATTGAGATCTCTCAAGCAATACTGAACTTCGTTCCCAATACATGAACCGTAAAGACAATGCAATATTCCTGGATCATCATTATTAACTATCAGCTTTAATATCCTGCAAGTACAAACAACACACACAGAACGATACAGAAAAATAGACGCTCAGCAACATATGGCAGAGTCCCATATGATACCGTACCGTACTCTGAAAATCAATGTCCCATCAAATTGAAATGAAAACAGATATCAGCTATATACATTAGTAATGACTGCCTGTTCTGCTTGCTATTCACACTATTTTTAAATGACTTCAAACGTTTCATTATTTATAACAAAAAACGGAAGCCAGTCGTGTGAAGTTAGATGATGCAGGAGACATTGTGGTTATGAAATAAAGTCTCGAAAACTGAATATGTTACAGACATGAAACTTCACCTTTAAAAAAAATCCCGTATGTTTTGATTTCGGGAAATACTCTTAAGGGGATACAAAGAAGTATAGAAATTATTAAACTCTTCTAATGAGAATAATTATATCTAAAAAACTGAAAATGTTACTGACGTGAAAACTGGTATTTGTAATCTACCAGTACTTCAAAAATAAAAACATGTAATTTTCGTTTTCGGAACATTCATTTAGCGGGGTGAATAGAAGTGAGAATGTTGTTGAATTCTCTTTATGAGAATACTTAAATATAAAAAACTGAAGATGCTTCAGGCGTGAACACTGATACTGGAGCCTCATTTAAAAATAAAGAAAATGTAAAACTTTTGTTTTCGAAAAGTCCATTTAAGTGGTTGAAAAGAAATGAAAAAGGTGATGAATTCTATTTTTATGAGTATACTTACACTTCAAATACTGGATATGTTATAGGCGTGAAAATTGGTATTTAGGATATCTTTCAAAAATAAAGGTATTTTTCGGACAATCCACTTAACGGGAATGAAAAGGGTTTTGAATTATTTTAATGATACCTTTCAAGAACTGAAGATGTTACACACATGGAAATTGGCATTTGAAATCTCATATAAAAATAAAGAAATGCGTACTTCACCATTTCCGGAAAATCCATTGAATGGGGATGAAAACGTGCGAAAAATTCGGAGAATGTTTTATGAGGATACCGATACGTACATCTCTAAATCAGATGTTATTCTGTGGTTGTTTGGTTCTTACTGGATCTCCCGTCCTGAACTCATTCTGAAGAGATGCCTATTGTACGTTTCCTATAAAACAACACCTTATTAGCCATGTGATGATGTGGAGTGTCGATGGACAACTAAGTGTAATTCAGTATACCGGTTGAAACCAGCTCTCCTAATGGAAGAAAATGTCAAGGCGACCACCAACCCTCAACGTAAAAATGTACAAAGGAACTGCACATTTGTAGGACTAATCAGACAGTCACCAAATCAAGACGCACGGTTCAATCTCCTGCACGTTTCCATGAAATCAACGCGGGCGAAGCCGCGTGTAACAGCTGGTCAATATATAAGATATTAATCTATTATGTGCCACTTTTTGTGTGTGAATACCATCTGTGTGTCTGACGAAATTTGGTATAACATCTTATGTGTGTAATTGTGTGTGTGTGTGTGTGTGTGTGTGTGTGTGTGTGTGTGTGTGTGTGTGTGTGTGAATATCATGTGTGTTTCTGAAGGAATTTGTCCCCAAATGTATTTCGTTGGGATAAATATTAGTTCATCAACTAACATAAAGGGATAAATTTCAGCATTATGCATGGTTCAGGTGGCTAATGGTGATTACACGGCTGATATCGAACAGTAACTCTTCGAATTTAAGATGTTTTCTGTACTTAAACTATGTGAATATAATTAAATCTAGGCTAGTTGTCCGTCGTTTTAATATTAATAATAAGCATGCTTTTGCGTTGTAATATTGTCTCTATTTATGCTCTATGAAATGTCACGTGCATTTGACTTTATTTTAATTTATTGGAAGTGGTGAGGACAAAGTGGATTGATAACGATCATGATTAATGATTAACTACGTGGATTTAATTTACTGTATTCATGTATTTAATGCTTGATTAGGGATGCCAAGTGTTTTGCAAATAACAATAATGACGATTATAATAATATCACTAAAAGGAATAATCATAATAACGTTTGAACGATGTTCGCCAAGGTAAAAAATATCTATAGTTTGTAAATGGTAAAGCCACGTGATTATTAAAAGAAATTTTTAAAATAATTGGGATTAGAATTTTAATAATGACTCAAGAAATATTATGAACTGACGTAAATAGTGAGAGTGGGATTTGCGGGTGCTGTGTGCTGAAATACATTTTATAATAATATGTGTTGTTTAGTTTAAGGAGAAGGAGCTATAGGAAAATGATGTGTGTCCCAGATATATTTAAGAGATAGAATAAGCTCACAGCGACGATGATTTTCCCATGTGTTGATTAAATTTATGTGCCTCCAGATGAGAGTGCATGGTTTTATTTTAGTGAGATGGGAAGTCTCCGATATATAGAGAAGTTGAAGAAGGGACAAATAAGAGGAGAATTTGACGAAGAAATGTCATCCTCAGGACAAATGCTCTCCATTAGACCGTACATGAGGATGTATGATAATCCCTACAACATGTCTCAAATTCTGATCTCGAGTTTAGGAAATTTACTTGGCTCTGATCAACAATAACGTGTGCTCATTATGGTAGCAGGAGAAAAAGTGTGATAATTTGATGCCCAATATAATATGAGGGTAATTTTAACAAATATCAAGTAAATATTTTCACCAATGTAAGTAAATATGTAGAGAATTGTTTTGCCATACTAAATTACTATGCGAGTTAGAGTGAAATTGAAGTGTTTTGATGTTTTTATTAATTTATGATGAGTTATAATGGTTGGCCATGATAAAAGAATGTCAGCATGGTCAACTGTAGCCTTGAGTGAATTAATTCTTTTGTCACCGAGGCATACCTAGTTTGCATGCTATTTCCATGTGATGAAAATCAAGCAATAATAATCAAATAATTTTCCTCAACCAGGATTAATCAGATCATAAAATCAAAACAGTAGTGTATTTATATGTGTTTCATTTCTGACCATCGCCGGTTGCATGCATTATTCAAGGGTTTCTTTGTGATCAATGTGCATTAATTCATGTTTGATGATTATGGATTTTATGTTGTGTTTCATTAAATCAACGTTGTAAATGGGTTAGAGAGTCCACTAAGCGGTGATTATTGTACAGTAGAAGGTAATAAGGTAGGGTTTAGTTCGACAACTAGCTTGGATTAATCCAGTGTTGCGAATACATAGCATTATTACAACAGGGTAATCACTGAACAGATGTTTATGTTATTTTCAAATGATGAAGTTTTAATGCTTGAAATTGTGTTAAGAGCAATGTGAAATGAATAATTAATTGTTTTTACTAATTAAACATAATGATGCTAATATCTGTCCAGTTGATATTTTTTTATTAAAGTAAGGCGAATAGCCTTAACACACCAAAACAATGTGAACAACTGTCGAGGCAATGTAATCAATTTGTGCAAGTAGGACTGGAAAAGAGAGTGTAATCATGGCAGTAATTGACCAGTGAATTTTGGATTGCCTGCCGAAGATGTCATGATATATACAATTTTCCTTTAATTTGGTGTTTATAATGTTAATTTTTTATTTGTGATTAAACTAATTTTTGAGGGAATTATTTGTTAGACACAACATATTTGTTTCTACGTATCTGTTTTCTTCCTTATATATGATCGGGTGAGAGAATGATGAAAGGAACTGTGCCCTCTACCACTACTGGCAGAGTTCTCCTCGTTGCCCGAGATCCAATCTACATTCAGTCTGATTAGATACGCAGCAATATCGATATTTCATCCATGCTCTACCTATAAGGCGGAAGAAGAAGTAATAAAACGAAACCGAAGTATGTTACATGTATACACGTTTGGAGCAAAAAGTGGTCAATATATGCATTTATATTTTGATTAAGTGTATGCCATGCTAGATTTATAGCATTCGTTTGTGACCAGATCTATTAGTTACATTACCACCAATTAGGATGCACTTTCGGTGAATTTTCATCTAATGGACCGTTATGAATCAAATGGCTGGTCTGAAACCCTTCCTGAATCGATTCCTATACCTAGCTTGTTCTGTCGAGGTGTTTTACGTTATATTATGCATTCAGTGAAAATGAAATGAAAATGAATGAAAATGAATCAATTGGTCTGCTTTTGGTATATATATCGTCGCCGCTTTGGCAAAACCGCGAATGTGACAATGCTCTTCCTATCCCTTAAGACTGGTCACGTCTCGCAGCCACATATTTATATGTAGTCCATCAGAATAATTTTAGTTAAATTCATTTTCCTATGCGGGGTGTAAATGTAAATGTAGCTTAAATATATGGTGGTGGCGGTGGCGATTATTGTTTTAAGAGGAAGTACAACTAGGCAACCATCCTCTGTGTAACACTAATCAGAGAGAAGAAATGGAAGGGGTCCGATACTTCGAAAAATGAAGGTATCGGCCAAAGGAAGACAAGGGCCACGAAGGGCGTGAAAATGAAAGACTCCCTGGCCCTCGCAAACCTAATAGCGTCGGGTTCGGAAATGAACAAGAGTTGACCAAGAGAGGTCGTATAGGATAGATGAATGTGAGGAGCCTGGCTCAAGTAAGTGGAAGCAATGCCAGGACTCAGCTGAGGGCCCCGTGGTAGCCAACCCACGCTCTAAAATTCAGAGACCCTGGGGCCTCTTTTAGTCGCCTCTTACGACAGGCAGGGGATACCGTGGGTGTTTAAATATATGAACCCTCGGAATAGGTAAATACGTTATGCAAACAAATATTCTTACAGTACGGCACAGCAAGATTGATTTTCCTTTACACACTCACATAGTAAAATGAACTCAACGAAAACTGTTTTGATGGACCGTTCATCAATATGTGGCTGGGAGGCGCGACCAGTCACAAGGAAAGTAAGGGATAGGACGAGGATTGTCACAGCAGCAGCGACGATATTGAATGTAAGGGTATAATTATGTTGATATGTATCGATGTTGCATCTTAAATACGTCTGACTTGTTTCAGTATTAAAATGAACATAAAGAATCCTCCCATGAAATCTAGTACTCGCATCATCCTAAAAATCCAGTAACTGCTGTATTTACTTGTGGAAAGGCTCCGCACACGCTCATTAATCTTAGTAATAAGTAATGACAAATAACACTTATCAAAGCAAACCATAAAATAAAAATGCACAGCTGTAACAGTCGCCTCATAATATTCACTTGCACCCGAACAACGAGTTGATACATTAAACAGACATCAGCAACTACATGTACGGAATATTCTCACTCTCATTTAAGTTCCAAGTAAAAACTGCCCAAAAAGAGATGGTGTTTTGCACAAACGTTAGATTCATTTATCACCAATTTCAGCAAGGGATTTCGCCAGTATGATGAATAAATTGTTGTGTTACGTTGTAGATGAAGACTGATGGTAACTAGTGTATATGCTTCAATTGTATGGTCTAATATCTCCATCTGCATTGTGTTTGTTAGCATTGAGTATTGTGCCTCTGAGAATGTGTATAGACAGCCAATCTGAGCGAGGTGACGACGATACCAAACACACCAAACTTCAACATCCAGAAAGTCAGTCTAAAATTATATATGAAACTTGTTTCTGAAACAACTGTTAGTAAAATAAGTGTTTGTTCCAAAGTTTGCTAATGTTCCATTATATTTATAGTGCGTGATCTGCTGTTCCAAATGCTGTATAAATTACTAACTCTTACATTCGGCTCCACCCGTTTCGACCTTGTTTTGGAAAGCCAAGCGATTATGTACCTTGAGTTACGTAAAATAAGGCATTATTGTGGAACAGAAAAGTGTGCCATTTTAGGCCATTGCATTGAAATGGATTTGAATAAGACTTGGGTAAACCTTGATTGTCGGATTTTAGACGGAACCTTCTAGGATATATCAGTTTCAGTTCTGATGAGTGTTAAATTTATACAGCTCTTTTTGTTTATTTATGTTCGTTTCTTTCTCACTCAACGGCGAATTATTGTATTTTAAAAAATTGAGTATTATTATCTGCAGTTTATTAATATTAGATTTTGTCCGCATCTTCAGTTGTATGGACATAATAACTCTGCTCCTAACATTGTTTAAGAGAGATATATGCAGTACTAATTAGGCTTACACGATTGAAGACGTGGAATCATGAAGCGATTTAGTTGACGGCTTGCTTATACGCATATGGTCTCTTGGACTTTTCATTGAGCAATTTATTCCCGATAACTATAATATACATAGATTAGCTGATGTACCCGTGCTTCTCTACGTAATTCTCAGAAAAACTGCCTTTGTGGTTTTCACAGCTGAAGTCGACATAACATTAAAATGACGTCAGTAGGAATGTAGCGATTAAAAGCAATGGTATCATACGAAATACTCGATCAAATGAAAAACCACACTGTTAACGAATGTGCAACGCTGCCAATCTAACCATCCAAAGTTCCAGTGCTGGAATGACCAGGCCGCAGACAGCCGCGAACATCCGTCTGCCATTATTCTGTTAAATGTGCACATTGCTCATTGTAATCAGTTCCTCGGAAAAGGAATTGAATAGCTGCAGTGCTATGATGAACCAGTGTGTTACGTACCATTAGTATCAGAAAATGTATGAACCAAAGGAATGGCATGCTAAAGAAGAGAGAAAGAGAGAGAGATCTAACTCCCCAGCTACTTCCCGCCAGTGTTCACACAGACTGCTATTCTCGGTACGCAGCAATAATACCATCTACCGGAGACGACAGGCAGCAGAAGACACAAAGCATATCACAAAAACAGTGCTCAATGTAATTTTATTGTTGATCAATTTTATGAGCTTTCTATATTGTAGGCCTTCACTTTTAGTTTTCTTCCGACTCTGTGATATTAATGCATCTTATAAAATTATTTATAGCGTATGCTGTATTTCGTTATTCCCCGAATTTACATACATATTTTTATTAAAATCCGTTGACCCATTTTCTCGTGACTCGGTGCTGATACGGACTTAGCAACAAAAATTGAAATTAATGAACATCTCTGTTATTATAGCCGGCAGGGTAAAATGTGGAAGACATAAACAATCGGAAATTTAATACTATGTAACTTAAGTTTTGTAGTATTGATAGGACCACTAATAACTAATATTTGAGAATTAGATTTTAGACCTTCCCCTGAAATTATATTTCACTCAGCGTGAATCAAATATTTTTCCCAGATTTAGCGACTTATTTTCCGATTTTACGTACCGATTTTCATTCAATTCTCTCCCGCTGTTGTCTCGTGATGCTCGTACATAGACACATGCATACATACATGCAGACAGAAATTATGGAAAGTTAAAAAGTTCGTTTTCTTGTTACCATTGACACGACCGATACAGAAATACCATTCTTTTTTAACTTCTGAGCAATGTACAGACAAAACTCCTATTTTATACTGTATATAGGGATTGAAGATATTTAAGATATCTTTAACAATTGAAGTAGCGTTAAGCTGCATCTTAAGAATGTTTTTCCCGTACCTAGTGCAGGGAAGACAGATCTTAACAGATCTTACAAGCTGTTATCGTCAGCAACCTTTTAAAGGTAGGTATGTGCTTTCTCGGTCACTTTGTTAGAACAGTTTATGCTCTGGAATTCTTTTCCATATAGTTTGTGGAGACCTTCGACGTTCCGGGTAGCGTCAAGCAAAGTCTCATGAATGCTTATTTTTTCCGTTCCAAGCCCAAGGTTCCTGCTCTTAAGAACATAAAACACTATTATTTGAAAGGTAGTTATGTGAGTCCTCGGGACTGTTTCGTAGAACGTTTTATGATTTACAATTTCGACACGTGCAAACTGTGGATATCATTAACGAATTAGGCAAACAAATTGTTCGCATGCCGACACTGTCTTCGAGTTGTTTAGCGAAAATCGTTACTACTTGCCTTCCATTCAACGCAGTTCAATATTTAATACACGAAAAACGTCTCGGGAGATTTTTCAAGCAACAGCGAAAATCACATCAGATAATGATGCTACGTCTGATACCTGAATGAATGTCAGAGCAGCATGGTCCAAGTGGAAACAGGTAACTGATTTCCTCTGAAATAAAAATATGCCCAAATATCTGAAGGCTAAAATTTGCAAGACATTGAGGGTGCCAGTTGCTCTCTATAGAGTAGAATGTTACCACTGACAAGGAAATATGGACAGATTCCCCATGCTATGGAGATGAGTATGTTGCGATTATCAATGATTCTCTTGCACCATGTCAGAAATGAAGATGTGCGACGTAGATATGGTGTGGCCCCATTCGTAGAGGAATCGAGAGACTCGACTCCGGCGGTATGGCCATGTTATATAACATTTATGCTCGGTTTTCTTTCAACACAGTCCAATATACGGAGATCTTCCCTTTGAGAACCTCTAGGAAACAGCAAAAACCACATAAACATCTCTCCAGTAGTTCTCGATTATAGAATTCTCTTCTCGTACCTCGAGCAGTTTTTCTACTGTTAACCCTGCCGTGAGCGTACTGGGTCTGAGAGACCCGGTTCGATATGGTTTTATTTTTCTTGTTGCCAAGGTGCAACAAGCGCTTCCGTACCAAGTACCTTCCTAGCTCCTCTTCACCCACGAAACACAATAGACACTCTTCAGTTGTATTTGATAGTACATTGCGTACGGACTCGTTCGGTTTGACTGACCCGTTGCGAATATTTATGCTAGTCGTTGTTTTTAAAACGTTCGTGGTTGCTTTAGTATATTTTGACTGTGGTTTAACAATGGATGAAGCTAATGTCACCTGGATTTGTTCGAAGTTGGAGGAATCCTAAAATGAAGATGATGGAGATGAAAGTGGTAATGTTAGTGATAAATAATAATAATAATAATAATCGTATGGCCTCAGCTACCGTTTGCAGACATTTCGATTTGACCCCATCTGGCTGTCTGCTCGTCAATTTCGACGTTCCGGTTTACTCTGTCTGCCATCTAGCGGACCTAGAGTAAACCGGATCTCTCTTGGGCGTCTATGGCTGAGATTTAATTAATTTTGTCGGGTAAATACCAAATGTATCACCAGAGTTCTTTTACATGCCGACATCGTACGACATGGAGTGTCGAATGGACTTTTTTCCGCCCTTCAAAAATCCGACTACCTCTGCCGGGTTTGAACCCGCTATCTTGGGATCCGGAGGCCGACACTCTACCACGGATCCACAGAGGCAGCTATGTTAGTGAAGTAAAAATATAAAGACATCGTTCGTCTGTCTCAAGTGCCAAAATTACGTTTGTGGATAATGTGAACAACTTTTCTTCAGCATTTGCGTAGAAATGTTTTGAAATAATGTTTGCCATGTCCTTGAATGTGTTCCAATAAGAATTTGATTGTTGTTTGTATATATTATGCCACAAATCCAGATGTAGATGAAAACTTTCGTATTTGTGTTCTGTAATTCCATATGCAAAAACTCAGAAAAATGATTAATCAAAAGAGTGTAAAAATTAACTGACCACGCCTCACCTAATAATCTGCAGGCATTCGGGTTGAGCAACGGTCACAAGATAGAAAAAAATGGTCATCGGGACCATTAGCATCAGGGCATTATTTTACCTACAGGTTAGTAATTCGTTCAAGGTGATATGTGGCCATTAATAGTGCCTAACACGTCAGAAAGTTGAAATCATTTCTTAAAATGATACAAAAACAAGAAACGTTCTGGACTGTAAATTGTACACCCACATAAAACTTGTAAAAATCTAACAATATTTTATGTTTTACTTCAGTCCATTGACCAAAAACAGGAAATACTCATCGTGTATTGAATGCCTAGAAAGTTCGTTTACAGCAACGAAGTCCTCCAAGGACACAACAGAAAATGTTCCCTGCTGTGATGACTATAGGTTTCGCTTCCCGAGCCATTATTATTCCCAAGGAGTGTTTGAAACTTGGAGAGCAACCAGTCCAGTTGGAGGTACAGGCTGCTGTCTGCACAACTTCACTCTGCGAGAGATAAGAATCAATTTCACTTGAAGTAAAATCTTACGTCTAACCAGCAGCACTTGAAATTATACATTATTGTAAACAAATTATGTTAGACTGACTTGAAAGCCCACTCATGATGGACACCTAGAATCACTTAGACCTGTTTGGAAGGATAAAGTCTAAAGAGTCTAAAGAGAGATTTTAAAATGTATCAATAGCGACCACAAATTTAACAATATTGCAAACGTAAATGACACTTCGGAATATTATTGTAATTATGGAAATGTCTCGAACCATTCTGAAGGCGTTAACATTCTGGAGCTTGTTTTCTTGGCCATTTCCAACCACATTTAGACTTCCTAGAAATACTTCAAATTGGCTTAAGTTATAAAGAAATTTATAATACCTTCAATGAATATCAAATTTCTAGGAACGAACTTTTAAAAAATTGATTAATGTAGTACAATGACGAGTCCCTTCGGGTTAATTTATTGGTTTCCATCTCATGTATGGTTTGATTAATTTTGTATGAATTTCTGAATAACCAACAGAGAATCGTTACGAATGGTTTGTGAATAATATAGCAGTAGTGCTTATTTGTCAGTCAGAGTATTAATACCATTTGTGTTTTTCAAAAGAAGTCTACATTTCGAAATATGAAAGAAAGTTCACCTCAACAAAACTACTTATAGTACGCGAACCTTTTCTTCATACCAAGTTCCGATTCAGCTCTAGGGAGCTCACGTATCAAGAAAAGGTTCGCATACTATACTTCTTCAGACTCTAGTGAGAAGAATAGATAAGATAAAACGTATCCGCAGCTTGAATAATAAACTGAATTGAATACTACGGAACGAAGAGAATATCCAAGGAAAGCAACAAAACTGGCTGAAGCGCATTCAACTTTACAAAATATTCACGTAATTAGCGAGTGGGTAAATGGAAATAAATACCCTGATGATGAAACGCAGAACTTGCAAACGCGACGAGCAACGCTGAAAACTGCGAAGTATGTGAAAGGTTGCAGTTAAATATGTTTGGATGTTATTTGGTTTGTGAGTGTGACAATTTCTTCTTTCACCATATGCTCTTAACTTTCTCGTGTTCTGTTTGTTTACCATGGGTATATTTAATTTTCTTTCTTTAATATTCTCTGGTGTCATGAAATTTTTCCTTTTCTACAAATATTCTCCTGTTTCTTTCCTTTCAACAGTCATACCACATAGTTTCATGTAGTTCTTTCAGTTGCTCTTCTTACCTTTGTGTAATGCAATTTTATTCGCATCCCTGTCCAAAATTCTAGATATTTGATACTGTCTAGGTATTGAATCACACGCCTTTTTGATGTTTCCATCTGAAATTCTTGTTAACAAGGAGTGTCCATGGAACCAATCGCAAATAACAATGGACAATTGATTCACTACTGTTCCCTTGGCAACTGAACTATTGAAACCACCATGTAACTTGACAATTCTAGGCACTATTCTTAAGAATAAACGAGAAATTCCACCTGCGTTACTGAATCATTCGGAAAGAAATGTACGCATATATAAGTTTTGACTAAGAGAAAACACTTCTGTCGTACAAAACCAAGCCGAACAAAGTGGCCTTAGTTCTTTCGACCACTCATAAAGGAGCAGAGATCAATCCAAAATCGAAGAAGCCGATTGTGATTGAGGATTATAACGACACGAAAGGTGGTGTGGACACGCTAGATCAGATGAACCATGAAATGAATTGTAGTAGAAAGACAAGATGAATGCCAATTTGTGTCTTCTTTGGTATGTTGAATATTATTCTAGTGAACTATTATGTAATCTACGTTCACAATAAGTTCCACATTAAACAGAAGCCTTTGACTAGGCGGCATTTTGCAAAAGAGCTGCAGTATGAACTTATGAAGCCATAGGTGACACACCGCCTTGGAATGCGCAACTTTCCGCACTTGCTGCTCTCGTCTATGGCAAAATACTTCACGTGAATATGCCTACAGGTGAATCAGAAGGTCCTGAATCAAGAAAATGCAAGATATGTGCCTTTTGCCCAAGCAAGAAACGGACGATGGCAAAAGTGTATTGTTGTCATTGTTCCAGAGCTGCATATGGGGAACATCAAGCAAGATGCTGCTTGGAATGCAACAATGGACGATGAATGTTGTTGAAATATTTGTGTATGCTGACAAGACTTTATCAAAAAATGCATTATATAAAATGCATACTGAAACACTGTGAAGGAGAAACTGAACATTGAACTGACAATGGCCAGTACTGGCAGGTGCCACAATCTTGGAAGTCGTAGGAGGACAGTGGCAGACGCAGTGGCTAGTGGGAAGAGACCCATAATAGTAAAAATTGTTAGGTACCATGAGCGAGAAGCAGTGTGGAGGCTAAACGGGCTTTAAAGTGTACTCAGCTGTTAATAATAGAGTATCTTACTCAGACGAGGAAGGAGATGCTTCACAATGCCAGGGAATGTGCGAGCAGACGAGCCTGGTCATAAGATGGATGTATTATTTTTATGCACAGTGGCGGAAAAAAGTAATTTGTAAATACACCTGCTGAACTAGATTCTGTTCTACAAAGGCTTGGTACAGATATTATCTGATTAGTCCACAATGTCTGTAGTATACCGTAGTAATCTTAGGATAGGTTTATATTATAGTGAGTGTGCCTCAGTTCAGTTAATTTTTAAGATGTGTGTGTGTGTGTGTGTGTATGTGTTTGAGTGCAAGTATAAGTTAGCAATACATCTATAGAGATATGAAGGAAAGAAGCATGTTTTCTCTCCTGGGTAATTCCTTTATTACAGAGTACTGTTATGCCTTCCCCTAAGTGTGACAATGACCTTCATGTAGACAGTGGATCTTTTCCTTCCCCTTCCCCCACACCCTCTGCACTTGCGCCCTTCGCTCCCATCGCATTGCAACACGCTAGAGAAAATATTTGTGATTAAACCCCATTCCTTGAACTGCATGCACACAAATGCACAGTCTGTCCCAGCTCACATTGATGAGCTTAGAGCTCTACTTCAAGACAGCAACGTGCATATTGCTGGAGTCAGTGAAACATGGTTCAGGAAATCCATTCCTAGTAGCATGGTAGATATAAACGGATATCGTCTATACAGGCATGACAGAGATGACAGGAGAGGAGGAGGAGTAGCTTTATAATGTAGAGACAATATCCGTTGTAAATTAGTTTACACTTCTGGCCACTCTGCTGAGCCGAGACCTGAGTTCATGTTCGCGGAGGCAATTATTTCCCCGGTAAAGGTATTAATTGGTGTTGTCTACAGGCCCCCCAGATTAGGGCATATGACTGACTTTGAAGACATTCTACATCGACTATTACCGACTTATGAACACGTAGTAATATTTGGAGACTTCAATACTGACATATTACAGCAGACAAGTGAAACGAAGCAACTGCTAAACATATTCCAGTCGTGTAACATGACAGTATTACCACCGTAACCGACTAACCACACTATCGGAACCACCTCCTCATCGCATACCCTTCTTGATTTAATGGTTAGGAATAACCCTCATAAAATTTTTGCTTCATGGTCAGATTCCTGTTCCATCCATTTCTAAGCATGACTTGATATACCTGTCATATTCTCTTAAAATACCAAAATATAAAACGAAATATATCACTTATAGTGACATTAAACATATAAATATGCATGACTTTAGACTGGATACTTCTAATTCTCCTTGGGAGGACATAATTAACTTAGATGATATTGATATGAAACTACAAAAGTTCAATTTCCTCTTACTTGGTCTCTTCAATAAGCATGCTCCGAAACGTAGAGTTAAAGGATATAGACCTCCCTCACAATGCTAACTGATGACGTTAAACGCATGATGTCCCATCGAGATTCATTACATCGGCTATAATGATGAACCAGCTCTCCTGATGTTCTTGAACAGTATCGGTCTCTGCGCAACAAAATTAAAGAATTGATCCGAAATAAGAAATTATCTCACTACCAACAGCTAGCCAATAATAATATGAATGCACGAAGCACATGGCTAGAGCTTCACTCCATGGGAATAGGAAACTTAAACCTAACCATTGTAACCTAGATTAATCGCTGGACGACGTAAAGAAACACTTCTATGTGGTTAAAGTTAAGCACCAACCAGAGATTATAACTCATACAAATAACAAATTACTGACTAAACCGCCACCAAATAGACCAATGTTCAAATTCCTTACAGTTAATGATACTGAGGTGAAGGGTGAACTGCTTTCGGTCAAGTCAAATGCCACTGGAGTTGATTATTTCGCCATCATCATCATTAAACGCATTCTAGGTATTATTTGCCCAGTAATTACTCACATATATAATTTCTGCCTCAGTTCTGGAACATATCCAAGGATATAGAAAGATGCAATCATAAATCCGGTACCAAAAATGTCTCCAGCTATTTCCCTATCGAAATATCGACCTGTGTGTATACTTCCATTTCTCTCCAAACCCTTCGAACGGATAATCCATCGGCAACTAACGGGGTATCTTAACAAATATTCCTTGTTTGACCGATTACAGTCAGGGTTTAAAAAGGGACACATCACGACCACTGCCCTATTGAAGATTACAGGTGACATTAGATACGTAATGAGTGAACAGAAGGTCACATTACTTACTCTTCTTGATTTTAGCAGTGCATTCGACACTGTTAACTTAAACATATTGCTGGCCAAATTAAAATCCCTTAATCTGAATCAGACTGCTTTACAACTCTTTAGCTATTACCTCGCAAACCGCAGACAACGAGGCGTTATAGAGAATAAGACTTATCGATGGGCAATGAAACACGCAGGAGTACCCCAAGGTTCTGTACTTGGACCATTGCTTACTATTTTATTCATAAACGACATAGAATCTCGACTGGAATAAAGTAATTATCATATATATGCGGATGACCTCCAAATATATTATCACACTAATCTGGGAGATATTCGTCCAGCAACTGATAGAATGAATGCTGACTTACAAAATATATCATCATATTCTTGTAAAAGCTCTATATTAATAAATCCCTCCAAGACAAAAGCTATTATAGTTGGATAATCGAAATTAATAAACATGACAAAGTCTTTAGACATCCCTTCACTCACTCTATATCATACCAATATTCCGTATGATAGCTCGGTAAATAATCTAAGTGCTGTTATAAATGAAAACCTAAATTGGAATGAACACGTCACACGTATCAGTAACAGGGTATATGCCTCACTCCATCCTCTAAAATACCACTATAACATTCTACCGTTAAATATGAAAGTCAAGTTTTAAAAACATTAGTTCTCCCTTTATTCTACTATTGTGATGGTGTATTCATAGATGCAACGAAAGAACAAATTAGAAGAATACAAAGCACCATGCATTCCTGCATCAGATTTATATTTTCGTTACGCTACGACACTCATGTCACACCTTATTAAGAGCAACTTTTCCTCCTGAAATTTGAAGAACGCATAAATCTTCATGTAGCCCTGTTGGTGTTCAGATCACTAACTGAGAGAACTCCCCAGTACCTGTCATCAAACTTTACATACCTTTCCTCTTCTCACCAACATAATACACGCTCTGTCACTACACTTGCCATTTCCTTTAGCAGGTCAGCTGCCTATAATCCCTCATTTATTGCGACGGGAAGTAGATTATGGAAATCTGTTACGAACAACATCCGAAGTAGTAACTCACTAGAGTCTTTCAAGTCCTCCTACAGAAGGTATATCTTAGTTACATAAGCCCACGGTGTGAATCTTGATGAGTGAATGGTGGTGTATGGATGTGTGTATAATTTAGTTATAATTTTTCTTTAAATTAATTCAAACGTATTTATCATTACATTTCATTTGGTAGTTTGACAAATGATATGTTCATATTGGTATAATTATGATTTATTTTAAATTTATGGTACAAATTAGTTTCTTTTAAAATATTTAATATTCTGTACGGTTTTTCTGTACAATGACGTGGTTAAGTGTAACGGAGAACCGTGAGTCCTAACTTCGCCACTATTAAAGACAAATAAATAAATATTTTAAAAATAAAATAAATATGAAGAATAAGTCAGTTTTACATAACAATAAGTTCGTCAAAATGACTATGCGTTAGCTTTAACGTTCCTTGTATACCACGTTAGCTTTCTTGGTTTAAATATTAGAAACCATATCTCTACGAGCGTATTTGCTGTCTCCTTTAAATTTTCATTAAATATTCGATCCGGCCCAGCTGCTTTGTTATTTTTTCAAAGATTGCTGCTTCAATTTCCCTTAGATTTATTGAATTCTCAGTTGTTTGTGTTCTTTTAATTCGGAGGGCTGATTCACTGGATTACCGATTCAGTAATTGTGAGAAATGTACTTCCCATGTGTTTAACGAAATGTTAAACGAAGTCTTTCTTCAGTGCAATGTATGGGTTTTGCTGTGCATTTTCAGCCTGTTGCTTTGCTTGATTTTTGAAATATTCTCACTGTTTTTCTTTCAACAATTTCTTATATGCCCTTCGCTTCTTAGCATAAATCTCTAGGGGTATTGTGCAATTGCTTGTTTAGCTCTGTGTAGCGGATCTAATGTTTCTCTTCGAAAGTTGTAACACTCAGCATCAAACCAAGGTCTCGCTATCCTCGGGGACTTGTACATTCTTGCCTGTTTGATGTATTTTGTGTTATCTAATGCGTATTCTATATTTCCAACTTCTATTTGCTGTAATATCTCAACCAAATCACATTTTCTTGTTTCTAGAATATCTAACTTTCTTGTGGCAATTTGCTTTGACCTTTTTCCTTGTGGGGGAGTATGCCTTTCCAACGTAATTTTTGTGGTTATGGGATATGTTTCTTTAGAAGGGCAGTAGGACTAGAGTGCATTACTTCTTGGCTATATGCAGTTATACTCTTTCCTTTAATCAAAACAAGATCGATAGTGCTCTTCCTATTTGGAGCTATTTATGTTACTTCGGCTATATTTACTAGGTTATATCCTTCATCCTGGAGGAGTTCAAGTATCATTTCTGTTTTCTTGTCTGGTTTGTCTATTTTGCAATTGAGATCACCTCCGATGATAATATTTTCTTTATTTACCGTTAATGATAATGCTTTTATTATATGTTCCAAAGCGTCGTTTGCTTTCAGTGTTGGACTAATGTAAAGTCCTCTTATAGTTATTTTAACTGTCTTAAGGGGAGTTATGACTGAATTTGAAAACTTCTACAATTTACATGCTATTGGAACCAAATTTTATGTACACATGTATTGTAATACAGTTAGACCCTGTACTAAATTTTAGCTGTGTATGTACCTTGGTTCTGAAGTTATTATTTTTTTTGTCATTTAAAATGCACTCATGCGGAAAAGTCCCTTGCGATGAAGTTTTTGTCTGATGAAGCTAAAAATTTGCTGAAATGTAGCTCTTGCATACAGAAACAAAAGTTATAAACGGTTTTGTTATCAGAGTTATAGTTTTCCTTCCAGAAATTCTGAAATCTTCATTAAATTTTTTATTTAAAAATTCACAGCATGACCCAAATTCTACATCAGGAAATCAATAGAAAAAACCAGTCCATGTCAAAACCTATGATAACTTCCCATCCTAGCACATATAAGAGTAGACTCACCAAGTTTCATTCATTTCAGGTCACAATTGTGTCGCAAGGAGCATTTTTAAGACACAAATACATGAGAAAAAACAAATGTGAGAAAAATGCATAAGAAAATCAACTCACTTTAGAACTGTCCTGCAGCATACGTTGCACCTTCAGACCTCCTAAATCTTTCTTCTGTTGATATTTTTACCAGTTTGTGATGTTTTCTCTCCTTTTTGTGTTGTTCACTGGTCCTCTTCCTGCTCCGAGCTACACGACGGTTGTCTTGTGATTTACACAATGACTGGGTGGTTGAAGAAAGAAGTGAATTCCTGATGGCATGAAGTGTCTCAGCTGTCTTGTAGTGTCCCATGTTGAACTCTGAGACTGCCCTGAGTATACCTAGTTCAAGTTTTGACTTGGAAATAAATACTTCCTTCGGACACTTAGACCAAACCATGCTGTGAAGTGACTCGTTGGCATTCTGGGTCTTACCAGCACAACAACGTCGCAACATTTCATCTGAAGCCAGTCGCTGATATACTGGTGCAATCTTGGTCACAACAGATGGCCTAAGCTTGCAAGTCATTCGACTATGACTGTCAACTGGTTTCCCCTCTGCCTGCTGTCTATTAAAGAAGCACCAAGAATCGACACCTTTGGGGCAAGTTATATGCTGAGGGTTGAGATCTGTTGACATGCAATGTCTAAGGGTAGAATAAATTGCCCTCTTCATTTTAGCCACATCTGGGATGTTGTTGACTATGGCATGTCTGAAATAATGCCCAAGCTTGGTCATGGTGGTTTCCGTCAAGCTGCCCTCTTTCCGCCCACCTAGTGTTTCACCCTTTGCCTTCCAATCTCTAACAGTATTGCGAAGAGCAGTGCCAAGGCGTTTTGATACATGATTAATGCACTCTTCCTTTACTATGGTGATACCTGGTCCATATACTTGAATCTGATTTAAATGAACATGAGTCTTAGCATCCCCATCTGACAACATGGTAGTGTAGCGGAACCCCTTGCCAAGTGACCTCCTCCACAGAATCTCTCCAATATCTTTTTCCATAGCATTGGAGGACCCACAATAATTCTTTTCACACTCACTAGAATTGTTATGACCTTCATACCATATATCAAATTCTGAACTATGTTTTCCCAAGTCCCTTTCAGCTACCACACACTTCTGACAGTACTTTGACAGCACATGGTAATCTAGCACAATACCAGTCTGAATGTCAATAGCAAACCCTACTCCATAGTTGGATGTGTGACCACGTTTATGCCAGCTCGCATCATATGATACACAAATATCTAATATTTCATTGTCATTAGCTCCATGAGAACTGCGTACAACTTGTGCAGCCATATCTAGTACTTCTTTCCTCATTAATTTTCCCTCATCAATTAAAAGTTTCAGGTGGGCTGAAAAAGGCCTAGGTCCTAAAGTGTTCATGCCCATACCAACTGAGAACTTTTCCAACCCTCGTTGACCCTTACCTAGAGTGCTAAATGTCTCAACCATAGCATTGTTGACATGGAAAGCAGGCCTCTGTGAATTATTATTTTTCACTCTTGGAGAACTATATACATTTGCAGAAACATAATCACAATTTCTGCATTTAACAATAATTTTAGAGGAAAAACCATGGCTTTCTCTAAATTGAATGAAAATTGACTTGGTTCGACACTCACCACATAGTAGTTCTTTCACAAGTTCACTCCACACATCACTATGTACTAAGGT
This sequence comes from Anabrus simplex, assembly GCF_040414725.1. Lineage (NCBI taxonomy): Eukaryota > Metazoa > Arthropoda > Insecta > Orthoptera > Tettigoniidae > Anabrus > Anabrus simplex. The sequence goes on from NC_090265.1 coordinate 172,666,195, forward strand.
GTAATTTACAGGCGCAACATTAGAACATTTAGAGGTAGGGTAAGAATCAGAAAATGAGTCGATTTTTCTTTCTGAAACAGTAATAACTGGAGGTGGTAAGGTACTAGAAACAGGAACCTCCTCACTAGGCCTAAATGGAGCTGTACATGGCTTTACCTCCTGACATTTCCTTGCTGAATATCTCAATTTTGCAGCCAGACTTCTCCTAGAAGGGCGTTTCTTTTCTGACCTATAAGAAGTTCTGGGCCCTTTATCCATCATAACACAGGATGTCTGCCTAACCTAACAAAGTATATAACTACCAATACACTCGAAACAAAGCACTATCTCGTTATATACACTGAATTTAAAATATTAACACTATATATACACAGTAAAATGAACTTAGGTACTGCTTTTCACTGGATAAATAATTTTATCACTCAGGAATAAGATTTCTCGAGCAAAATGTATACAAATTAAAACAAGAACATGCGTCCACAACGCGATGTAAATAAATACTAACTGAAAAATGTAAACAAAGATAGAAGAGAAAATATGCAACCTTGAAAATACACTTGTGTGGCTCAAATAAATCTACTCTTGTTTTGCAACACATTTTTAGTTCCCTTTGCTGGACTAGTAAATTATTTCTCTTATTTTAGTATTTATTTTGACTACGTAGTAAACAAATGAAAGGAGACTGCGTAGCTGAGTGTCTGTCGTCCTCAGAGGGAAATGTTTCGCGCAATATTCAAAATTCCGAACAAACAACTCAACAACAACGAAGACTGTGGCGTCTCAGTAGAAAGAGGGCGTGGACCGGACATTAAATCCCACGCGCTCTCCCTTTAAATAGCCGCTGGGAGGTTTAAAAATGGCGCTGGAAGGAAATTTATAACATTTTCTGATAGAGAAAACATGGAGCTAATTTTTAAGCACAAAACTCAAAAAGTGATTTTTCGACATAAATTCCACAAATTTCAGTCATAACCCCCCTAACAATAACCATATTTTCATCCACGTAAGTTTATTTTAATTTGAATATATTTCTGTGCATACAAGCGACTCCACCTTCTGGTCTACCTCATTCTCTAGTAGTGGCTAAAGGACGTTTCGAATAGAAGTTTGGAATACTTATTTCTTTCTTTAGAAAAGTTTCGGTTGATATTATGATGCTGATGTTTTCGCAGAAGTTATGTGTGATTGTCGTCAAAAGTGAGTTAAGTCCTTCTACATTCCAAACAAGCAGATTCATCTTAATCACCTTATTTGTGTTTGATGTGATTATTTGATCATATTTCTGCATTATTGTTCATTGGCTTGCGAAATCGAAACTGCCTGACTGTTTTCACCTTTGGCCAGAGTTCTGTTGAGTATATTTTCTTTAGTTCACTTAGTTGTACGCCGACTTTGAAAGCTCTGTTTCTGGGGAGTGTATGGTTCAATTTGGAGTTCGCCCTTTGTTTTATATTCTGTTGTCTCACGTTCTTGTGGTATTGGTATAGGTATGTGTTTGTCAGTAGATTTCTTCACATTTTATCTCTCCTCATATTCCAATTCTTTCCAAGAAATGATTCAATTTTTCTTCTTCTGTTGTCTCTTTGCATCTCCCAACGTAAATAATGCTGATTCCCGATTGAATGTCTGCATTTCCGTTACCCTTGTTCCTCTTATGACATTTCTAGTTAAGTAATTTTTGCGCGATAGTTCACGTGCCTGTAAATTATTTATTAGGCCTGTCGGTCTTTGTGGTTCTTCAGATTTTGCGTAAGTGATAGTAGTGGAAGTGTTAACCGACGTAAATTCTCCAGTCTGTTTCTGTAGAGTGTAATTTTAAATTTGGAGTTAGCCCATTTTTTATCCTCTGTTGCCTCAAGTTCTTGTGATATTGGCATGGGTATGTATTTTTCAGTAGATTTTTTGTTTGAGACAAGCCAATCTGCCATGTGACATTGTGTTTCAAGTATAAGTGACATTTTCTGTAGAAGTGATTTCTCCACCTCATCAATTTTATTTTTAATATTAATGCATGTGAGTTTGTTTTCCTCAACTGTTTGGAAAGCTTTCTTTATTCCCGAAGGACACTGTTCAACCCAAAAGATTAAAGAAGGCCCGTACATTTTACACACATCCATATTAGATCTGCTTTCTTTGATTTCAATGCATTGAATTCTGTAGTAGATATCCTGATCCAGTCTTTGTGGAACCATCCTTTGCAATTTCTTTCGCATTCAATGGTGTTGCTGTCATTTTCCAGAACATTCTTTCCACATTTTTGACATCGATCTGAATTATCATCTCTCTTCTCCAGATATTGTGCTTGCTCGTCGACTGTTTCCATGATCGATTATAATGGGGCGCTGTTATTCTGCTCAGATTTTCTTCTTTTCATTACAGTTTACTCCTTGATAACTGGCTTATTGCAGTTAATCCGTATTGAATAATTTCCTATATATGTTGGACCTATTGCTATGTATTTGAGCAATATTTATCTTGTATCTAATTACATTTTTAGTCAACGTTTGACTAAAACAACACACCTTACATGATGCTGAGGTATTTAGTGAATTGTCATAAATCAACATACATAACATCTATCTCCACTTATTAGAAATTCACTCCCGATATTTTAATTGCATTACGTCTTCTTGGATGAATGGTCAGCATAGTTGCCTTAGATTCAGAGGACTCCGGGTTCGATTCTAGGCTGGCTTGGAAATTTTAACCTTAAATGGTTATTTTCCCTAGGTGCCTGCACTGTCTCCAACATTCCTGCAACTCACACACAATACTCTCTTCCACTAAAACAACACGCAGTTCCCATACACGGCAGATGCAGCCTACCCTCTCTGGAGGGTGTGCCTTATAAAGGCTGCCCCGAGAAAGGAATAGCCACACAAAATTAAATGATTACGATTATAATTTTTATTATTACTATCCTTCCTCTCTCCATTATCAATTTTTCTTACTTCTGATTCATTTTCTAAAACACTTTTAAACAATAGTGTACAGTAGGGCATGCAAACTTTAGCTGCTAATTCCAAGCAAAGTAAATCCAAGCGAAGCCAAGCCATCTCCGCACAGGCCATGAAGGCCCTTGGAGAAGTGGAAGCGAAAGGATTCCTCTTTTCATAACCTCGGCACTGAGTGGGACAGAGCGTAATTAACCTCATACTCAGTCCTGTCGATGTGAACCTCAGGGCCATGTGTCGCTCCAGAAGTGAATACCTCGTTCCTGAAATTTATTTATTTATTTATTTATTTATTTATTTATTTATTTATTTATTTATTTATTTATTTATTTATTTATTTATTTATTTATTTATTTATTTATTTATTTATTTATTTGGGAACCAAAACAGCGAGAAGCCAATTACAGAGTTCCACAGTGAAAACATGTTTACAATGGAGTAGCAAAATGCAAATATTAAAAAAAATAAGTGAAAGGACAGTGAGGAAATATCATCTAGTGATAAAAGTAGGAGAAGAATATTAAAAACTAATAAAACATTAATTAACAATAAATCACAAAGGCGAAAGAAAATAGCGAGGAAAATTAAAGACTGATAGTAAAACGAAGAGAGGAACTTATAGCTAGGCACAGTAGGATAAATAGAGTATGGCACATAAGTAACGGTATAGTACACTAAAAAGAAATAAATATTTCATTATGTACAATAGAGGGGAAAGCGACGAGAAGGGAAAAAATGAGTGTGAAGAAAATGAGCTAGGTTGAGTTAAGGAAGAAAAGAGTAACGGAGGAAAAGCGTCCAACTTCCTGTCAGATGATAAAGTGTCAAGAAGGGTTTGAATGCGGATAAATAAAGTTCTTTGAACAAGAGAGAGGCGGGAATACGGAATATGGTGTGGTGGTTTTATCCTGATTTTGCGAGTTGGGACATGTAGGGGAAAAAAGGATGCAGCTTTAGAAGAACGAAATAAACTGATAACAGCGTTATATAGGAATCTAAGATCGGCTAATTTCCTGCGAGTAGATAACGGGCGAAGGTTTAACTTATCCAGTATCTGATTGCTGATTTAGTTTCGACAATCAGATACTCTGGCTCTAACAATGGCACAGAAGAATGAGTGCACGCAGTCAATGTGATTCAGATTAGTGGGTGAAGAGGTAGACCAAATGGGAGCCGTGAATTCAATATTCGGTAGGGTGCAAAATACATAGTAAGCTCTGAGGGTGTAGATATTGGCGATGTCAGAAAATCTATACAACAAACCGAGAAGTGACAGTGCTCGTGAGGTTATCTTTTGAATATGAGGGACAAATTACTGTCAAACAACACTCCTAAGTAATTTTGTTCTGTTAGAGTTGGAAACGGGTTACCGAGGGGGAGGGGTAATTACTAAGAATAGTGGATTTACGAACCGTGATCGAAATAGAGGAAACTTGGAAGTATTAGCCTTAAGACGCCATAGAGAGCACCATTCGAAGATATAGTTAAGCCCACACTGTAAGGAGTTTATGTGTGATAAAGAATCGATTTGTTTGAATATTTTATAGTCATCTGCAAAGTAGAATTTTACAAGAAACGGAGGATATAATATTAATGAGATCTTCAATGAATAGGACAAAAAGAAGAGGACCAATGACACTGACATGTGTGACGCCAGAATTTACCATAACCATAACTGAACCCATTAAGAAAATCGAATCTTCGCTCTTCCAGGTGAACCGAACACGCCGTTATTCTCTCGACTACGCATCCCCTGCTAAGAATCAAATTAAACAGAAGATGAGGTAAGGTCAACCAAATTCTTTAGCGGAGCATACAACCTTAAACAACGCATCTACTTGCAAGGGTAGCCGAACCACAAGAACAAGAAGTTTAACATCCTGCTCTTGGCAGGACAGCCTCGTCATACGAAATAAGCGAAGCAGTCTGCTCGCCTCGTCATCCGAGCGAATGGGTTAACTGATCGTTTTTACTTATGACCTGAGCTGTATTGACGAGATGGAACAGAATGGAACCTGCTTCATGTTTTGCATTAGATGTTAGTACTCAAAGAGACAAGTGTAGAATTAGCTCATTTTGTTTTAAGGATTAAATAATTTGTCATAGTATACTCTGCCTGTCATAAGAGGCGACTAAATAGGATCCCATAGATTCTTAAGTTGGGGGCATGGGTAAGTGACCACGGGGCCCTTAACTGAGTGCTGGCATTGCTTCCACTTACTTGTACGAGCCTCCTCAATTTCATCTGTTCTGTCTGACCTCCATTGGTCAATTCTTGTTCTCCTCCGACACCGAATGTCTTAAGTAACGAGGCCTAGTGAGTCTCTCATATTCGCGTTCTTCGTGCCCCTTGTTTTTCTTTGGCCGATACCTCCGTATTTTGAAGTGTCGGATCCTTTCCATTTTTTCTCTGGTTGTAGTTAACTGAGGACGGTTGCCCAGCTGTGCTTCCTCTTAAAACAATAATTGCCACCACCACCACCACCACCACCAACAACAACAACAACAACAACAACAACACCACCTCATAGTCAATGCGTGCTTTTAGTAAGTAGTGTAATAGATCATACACAATAAACATTTCAATAAGTTTATATCTCATGTAAGACATAAATGTCTCATCATAACCACGGAAATTATTACAATGAGCCAGTGTTAGCATTGCATTCTCTATCCTCGAGAGTGACGGTGGTTATGATTATTGTTTTAAGAAGAAGTACAACTAGGCTATCATGTACACTGTAATTACTGTCATATATTCTTACTCAAAAATCTGTTACAAAATTTATTTACTTCTTCCATTTCCGAAAATAAAATTGTATGTATGAAGAATTTTTATCTTTTTCATAATCGCCACCAATTTTCAATATGCAACTGCGAAATTCTTGTTGTTTAGTTTGGCAAAGTGCTAGCGTACATCAAAATTCACTGCATTTAGAATTGATGAGAAGCATAACCAAAACCTATACATACTGTAACTTCTCTTGTCTTAGTTTAAACTTTACAATAAAAAATTGATATATTTTCTCCGAATGGGTCTTTCGAAAAAAAAAAGACGTTCAAATGAATGGAGCTTTATTGTCACAATTATTCATTTTTAAATCATCACAATTCATCAGTAAAATGATCACGGTTAGTGTCAATTAAATGTACCACATCGTCAGTATGGAAATAACTTGCTGTCGAAATATCCTGTATTGAAAAATCCTCAAATTCATACATACATTATCATTATAGACTGTTATGCCTTTCAGCGTTCAGTCTGCAAGCCTCTGTGAATTTACTAAACGTCGCCAAAATCCTCGATTTCCAACTAGTGTTGTGGCCTCATTTAGTTCTATACCTCTTATCTTTAAATCGGTAGAAACCGAGTCTAACCATCGTCGTCTTGATCCCCCTCTACTTCTCTTACCCTCCATAGCAGAGTCCATTAGTCTCCTAGGTAACCTTTCCTCCTCCATTCGCCTCACATGACCCCACAACGGAAGCCGGTTTATGCGTACAGCTTCATCCATCGAGTTCATTCCTAAATTAGCCTTTATCTCCTCATTCCGGGTACCCTCCTTCCATTGTTCCCACCTGTTTGTACCAGCAATCATTCTTGCTACTTTCATGTCTGTTACTTCTAATGAATAAGACATCCTGAGTCCACCCAGCTTTCGCTCCCGTAAAGCAAAGTTGGTCTGAAAACAGACCAATATCAAGATAGTTTTGTCTGGAAGCTGACTTCCTTCTTACAGAATACTGCTGATCGCAACTGCGAGCTCACTGCATTAGCTTTACTACACCTTGATTCAATCTCACTTACTATATTACCATCCTGGGAGAACACACAACCTAAATACTTGAAATTATCTACCTGTCCTAGCTTTGCATCACCAATCTGACATTCAATTCTGTTGAATTTCTTACCTACTGACATCAATTTAGTATTCGAGAGGCTAATTTTCATACCATACTGATTACACCTATTTTCAAGTTCCAAGATATTAGACTGCAGGCTTTCGGCACAGTCTGCCATTAAGACCAAGTCGTCAGCATAGGCCAAACTGCTTACTACATTTCCATCTAACTGAATCCCTCCCTGCCATTTTATACCTTTCAGCAGATGATCCATGTAAACTACGAACAGCAAAAGTGAAAGGTTACAGCCTTGTCTAACCCCTGTAAGTACCCTGAACCAAGAACTCATTCTACCATCAATTCTCACTGAAGCCCAATTGTCATCATAAATGCCTTTGATTGATTTTAATAATCTATATTTAATTCCATAGTCCCCCAGTATAGTGAACATCTTTTCCCTCGGTACCCTGTCATATGCTTTGTCTAGATCTACGAAACATAAACACAACTGCCTATTCCTCTCGCAGCATTTTTCAATTACCTGGCGCATACTGAAAATCTGATCCTGACAGCCTCTCTGTGGTCTGAAACCACACTTGTTTTCATCCAACTTCCTCTCAACGACTGATCGCACCCTCCTTCCAAGATGCCAGTGAATACTTTGCCCGGTATACTAATCAATGAGATACCTCGATAGTTGTTGCAATCCTTCCTGTTCCCTTGCTTATAGATAGGTGCAATTACTGCTTTTGTCCAATCTGAAGGTACCTTACCAACACTCCACGCTAATTTTACTACTCTATGAAGCCATTTCATCCCTGCCTTCCCACTATACTTCACAATTTCAGGTCTAATTTCATCTATTCCTGCTGCCTTATGACAATGGAATTTATTTACCATCCTTTCCACTTCCTCAAGCATAATTTCAACAACATAATTTTCCTCCTCCCCATGAGCTTGGATGTTCGCTACACCACCAGGATGGTTTCCTCTTACGTTGAGAAGATGTTCAAAATATTCCCTCCACCTCTCCAGTGATTCCCTGGGATCTATTATGAGTTCACCTGAATTACTCAAAACACTGTTCATTTCCTTTTTCCCTCTCTTCCTAAGATTATTTGTTACTGTCCAGAAAGGTTTCCCTGCTGCTTGACCTAGCCTTTCCAGGTTATAACCAAAATCTTCCCATGACTTCTTTTTGGATTCAACAACTATTTGTTTCGCTCTGTTTCTTTCATCTACGTACAAATCCCTGTCTGCCTCGGCCCTAGTTTGGTGCCATTTCTGATAAGCCTTCCTTTTACGTTTACAGGCTGCTCTCACTTCATCATTCCATCAAGATGTTCGCCTTTTCCCATCTTTACACACAGTTGTTCCTAGGCATTCCCTTGCTGTTTCTACTACAGCATCCCTGTAAGATACACATTCACTCAAATTTGATCCACTAGGGTCAGCCGTAATCATAGACAACTACCACAAATAAATTTTCACTTAAACCTCACAACGTTAAGGGGATCTTTAATAACCTACAAGACACAGTATTGAAGTTTAAAATACATACTAACGATACTGTTCCATACTTCATAAATGAACTAAATGAAACTTTAGAAAATACTAGAAAAGTTTTAAATAAATTGCTACCTGTTACTAATAGAAGCAAGTGAGACCTAATTAATGGATTATGTTCAGCCATCAAATTAATATCTGGTAATCTGGATCAAACCGATTTTGATATTTTGCAAAACCAATTAAATGCTTTAAGAAAGAGCCGTACTAATGAAATACAACGTGTAAACAAATTAATATCATTTAGCAATTCCATATCACAAAAGTTTTATAGTGAAATTAATAGAATAGACACCAATACTAAACTGATCAAAGATATGTAACTAAAGCAAAGCTTCAAAATCGATGTATTAGAAAATTACCAATACATAATGTCATGTGTAAACAAGTTCAACAAAGTAGTGAGTGATCTGGAAGAAACAATCAGTCTCTCATTCAACGATATCATCAACATCAAGGCATTCTCGTCAAACGACTTTAACACCTACAGAGTGTTTATTCATAAAAATCAATAATATATACTGATTCTTACCATCCCTATGGAAATCTAAAATTCACAAAAACTCAAGTGGCAATGTCTAATTCGGAATTAATTGTAATTCTATCAGTACCAATTATTGAGAAACAAAATCACCAATTGCACGCCATATCACCTGTCCCTAGTAAAGAAAATACTATCCTTATTCCTTCCAAGAGATATTACCTCCAAAGATCCATTCAGAAATGGACAAGAATACCATGTATAAAAGGTACGAAAGAATGTGTGTGTAATATATTTAATATTAGAATAACTCCTTGTAATCTTACCAATATATCAGGATGTGAATTTGCGGAAATTAATAATGATGTGCAATTATATATATATTTAAATAATTAATACATACTAGTCTTTAGCAAATCTCCGCAAATAGTATTAAAAACCTACAGTAATGTGTTAAAGGTATCAGGTCCAAACAGTGTGTATACTAATGAGTTCTGTACTATATCTGCCATGGGAATACGAGTAACGTTGGAACCCAAACCAACGAACTATGTTCATAAATTTCTATCACAAGCATTGTTTATCTAACCCCTTCCAGAAATAAAATATATTTTCACTTGACCCATCTGGATGTAAATAAAATGAAACTAGATTTAATCCCTGTCACCCCAAAGTACCTTACTTCAAAAAATATGATTGTACAATTGTAATTGTAACATTTATTGTACTTAAAAAAACTATGTAAATTTTATGGAAAATGTGAAATATGTAATGTACAAGTCAATGAGGACAATGACATCAGTTAGGGGGGTGGAGTTCCAATGCCATACTGGCATATCACCTGAAACCCAAGGTACATGACCAAATATCTCAAATAATAATGTAGAATATAAATTTTAAAGGAAATGTTCCGCTTAGGAAGATTCATAAGCTGATTCATGGAGAATGTCACAAGGATGTTAGTCAGTGGGTTATTCATCAATTGTAAACCCAATGACACATACTAGAAGGAAGATTCTTGTGGATGAGCCGGCCACAGGGCGAGTTCTAACTTTAGACCCCACCCTGAACTTTCTTCCTTTGATATCGTATAAAAGGCCAGACTTCATGGATCAAAAGCTTCACTTCACCATCTGAACCACCGAGAATCAAACTCTGCACTAACATCAGCATTGTGTATTAAAAATCAGCAACTGTTCAAACTGTTTAACTTCATTAATCTCTATTAAAATACAAGTCAATAATCAGCATTTCACGAGAAATTCAGCAAGCGGTAACGAAACCGTGACCTAGTGGATAATTTCAAGCACATCTAAAGGTACTACGTTCGTGCTAAACCGCTAAAACCTAACTCGTGTATGCTTTGAAACACTGAGTCGGTGCAATCAGCTGTCTCGATGTCTCGACGTATCAACGCTTCACTGTTTTGAAGCAGTGAGATTGCTTCCTGTATCGTGTCGCGGAAACAGAAACTCCAGCCGTTCCGTACGGGTCAGCTACATCGATGCTTCGAAACAGCAAATCATTGAAACACTGACGGTACTTTGCTTATCCTCTCGCTTCAATAGAAACACTCCCGTGACATTGCCCTTAAGACGAGCCGACATTCGTTAATATACGCTTCAAATTCCGAATCACGAGTCAAGTTTCAAAAGAACAATGTACTCCGCAATGAAAGGTCTTGTTTTACACATAAAAAGGACATTATTATTCTAAAATCAGTGTTCATACTATAACAGAAAAAAGCTCCCGTTTGTCAAAAGCAAAAATTTCAAAATTTTTGTAATTAAAATTCAATTTCAAGTAGATTTTTTAAACTGGATTTGGTCAAGACTGTTACTGAACATATAATACCGATCTTGGACTCTTCTCATATTTAATTATTCATTTTATAATAATGCAAGTTAGTTCATTTAGTTTGTTAACTATTTTACTATGCTTTTCGTTCTAGTTTAGATTGCTTTTTAATGTACGTAAAATTCAGATTTTGGACTCTTCTTAGATTTCATTACTCATTTTAAAATTATTAAAGTTAGTTCACTTAATTGGGCTACTAATTTACTAGGTATGCTTTTTTAACTCGAGTAGGTTAAGTTTGTTATTGTACATAGAATACCTTCTTACATTTCACTAACCATTTTATTCAAATTAGATGCTTTTAACGGTGAAAGTGATCTTGTTTAGTATCATTGTAAGCACCTATTGAAAAAGCTAACGCAGTTTATTTCTATATACTGGTACTATTATACTGCACACCATCCATTTATCGTACTGTATTTTGTATAGTTGCTCAGAAATATTTCATGAACCTTATATTTTATCGTTACCAGAACGTCTAACATACAGTGAATTGAACTTAGCTATGGAGCGTGGTTCATGTTTCATCACGCCATGGTGAAACACTGCTTCTCTTCCAGTCCGAGACGGAATTGCGCTGTGTTTCAACACATTGATTCACTATGCCATCGCGAACCACAGTCAAGGAACTACGAAACACTGTTTCTCTTGCATTCCGAGACAGGAGTGCACCGTGTGGCGACACATTGCTTCGAAGCAATTTGCTGTGCCGTATCGATTGCTTCGAAACAGTCAACAGTGCCACTTCGCCCAACTCTAGTTTGCAGACCTCAAACTGCTTACCACATTTAAACCCAACTAAATCCCGCCCTGCAATTTCTTAAGGCTTCTTCCGAACTGCCATCACTTCAGTCTTCCAGATGTTAATTTTATTAGTATCTATGTCTACACCTTAGTCCCGTTTCCTGGTACGTGGCCGGGAAATTATATGCCATGATTTATTTACGACAATATGCCCTTATTGACGCCAATTTCAGTTGAGGAGTTACTGAAGATGCGATTGGTGAATTAAATTAGGGAAGGAAATGGAATTGAATGAGCTGTAGCCTATGAATAGGGATTATCCCGGCATTGACCACTCCGCTCGGTATGAATGTTATTAAAAATCGAAATAATGTCTTCCTCTATAATAGAGAACAGTTTTTTGGTCCCCCTGAGCTCACTGACACAGCGGTCCCTCCGGGCCCATTAGTTACACCTTTGCTTTCTGCATAGGTTGCCATTAGGACACAAGTCGTTTGAAGAGGTCAAGTTGCGTATCACATATCCAACTGAATCCCGCCCAGCAATACACATCCCAAATACCTGAAATGATCCACCGGTTCCACTTTTTCCAATCTAACATTCAATTCCTTTAGGTTCCTTCACAACTGGCATCTCTTAGGTCTCAGAGATGCTCATTGTACTGTTACTATTCTTCTTCTTCTTATTATTATCATTTAATTCGAGAGCTGTAAATGAAGTCGTGGCAACGTAGGATATGGAAGTGGTCAGGTGGCGCTCTTGTCGATGTGTAGTATGCATATGACGGGCATCTAGTTGGTAGTGTTGTTGCTGTGTGGCGTTGAAGTGAAGAGTGTCGATTTCATCGCTCTGGAGCATGTTTTTGAAAGGTGATCAGTGTTCGCGCATTAAAATTGAGATTGCCCGTGGCAAGAATGCATCAGAATGTTATCGAGGATAACGTGAAGCCTGTAGCGAGAATGCATTACCGTATACGGCGGGTACACAATGGGTCAAGGCGTTATACGCTGGTCGGAATGAGAGTACGGAATTGTACCGCACCCGCCGGCCGTCCATTAGTCAAGACTGGATTTATATCGTGAGTGGTCTCGTCTCCTTAGACCATCTATGGGCTGTCTGGGAATGATCCGCAGACGTTGGTCTCAGTCATCAATCGGTGTGGCACATGCGAGTACTGACGAAATGTCTTAACATGAGGAAAATTGGTCCTGTTGGATTCCACATCAACTCAGCGACGTTCCATATTACTGGGAGTCAGAGCTGTTCTCCCGTCAGACATTACATCACAATGCGTTGAGAATTACTGACTGGGAACCATAAGGCCTTCATCGCAGCTTCCACAAAATCCTTTTTACGGATAGTAGCCCTACCCGTCGCCATTTTGAAGGAGCCTAAATTCACAGTCACCATATTTGACCTAGTTTTACGGACTGATGCCCTTCCCTCCTTACAGATTACATTTTGGAGGGGCCTGGCTGGCATCAACCTGGACAGATACCGCAACGAAGAGGATGCATTGCTGCAGCGTTCGAGTATTGTTGCCATTGTCAAGCCGAGCCCACGGAGACTGCAAGCCTAAATTAAAGCGTCAAAGGAATGAATGGCATCACCTTGGTTTGCCACGTCCACAGAAATTTTGACAGGAACCCAGTCGGGTGAAGCTGATGCTGATTGTGGCATGGTGTTATTCTTACGCATGCTGTTCCTGAGAGACAAACCGTGCTCCATAACTACTATTGCCAGTTTCAGGAAAGATATCTGCGTCCGGCTATGCGGCGCAAAACTCCACATTAATTGCAAAACGTTCGCCCTATAGTACTGCAATAAAACGCACGCTGTCATGTCGCAAACCATTTCGAGATCTTATTGCAACGGTGGAATTTGGAGGTCTTGGAACACCCTCTGTACTTACCAGATATGCGTTCTTGTGACTTCACCTGTTTCCGAAGTTGAAGGAAACCCTCTAAGGCTGCCGATTTCCTGATATGCCATCTGCACTCCGAGCATAAGAGCTCTCAGTCGCTGTCATCACAGAGAACGCCTTACCAACGGTCCCCAACGATATTTGGAAAACAGTAACAGACTTTGCGAGTGACTACATTGAAGGAATGTAATGCAATTTTACTTGATAGTTCATACAATATTGCTACTATTTTATTTACAGCCCTCGTACATAGCATGTTCATGGCGATGAAATAAGGCACCAATGCTGCCATGTAGAAATTATTGAGTGTACTTGATGCACATTCAACAACGTGACATCTCTGCAATCATATTGTGTAATGCCAATTGTGTCATCAGGTGCTCCAAGTCACAAGGTGAGAATCAAAGTCAGCTGCTGAACAATTCACTTTGTTGCCTAGATACTTCCTCTCGCAATAATTCTTGCACCATCTGTCGCTTCCTTATTAGATTTCACACGCCAACGCGTCCTCTAGTGGTGGTTATTTAGAGCGCAAGCTACGTCAGACCATCTCATGGAACATGAAGCAGTGGGACTACAAAAGTATTCGCTTTCATACCCCTCCTTCTTAATTACTCAAACGAAGACACTTGACAGGACATAAAGGTGTATTCGTCTTTGTATCTGAAACCATAATGAGGAACGAGGTAAAATTAATACCCTTGAAAGGGTGCTTTTCTTCTCCCTCCATTTCTGTGACACAACAATCCATGACAAACCTCCGTCCCTTCAACAAGCCTCACTATCTGACTCTCCCATATGCTACCATTCTCAAGAACCGAGGTGTCAACTCATTTTGTTGAACACTGGATGTGTTGCAGGAAGGGTAAAGAAATATGACCCAAACCCTACTTTTCTGTGGAAAGACGTATTGTTGAGGAACTCTCTCCACACAAAAGGGTTTAAAGAGGTAATTTTTTTACCGTTTCCAATAGGGGAATGCTGTCTTTTCGAACAAATGCAATTCTTATTTTGATATTCCCGAGTCACGTTAAAATAATCAACCTTGCTCTTCGGTATTACAACAGAGTTCCAGTTTCTCTACCTGGCAGAGTAAAACAGGAGGCCGAAACTGATACTCAGGTGGCCTAAATAGCTTCAAGTAACAATGCCTGTAACGTATTATCAGAAGCTGTAGAATTATTATTATTATTATTATTATTATTATTATTATTATTATCATTATTATTATTATTTCGAATGGGCCACCAGAGGACCACGTGCCAATTTCAATTCCTTCTTATTTGTTCTTTCCAGTATGCTTTCATCTGTTCACTATGTTTCTTCTTTCTGTCTTCAGACCACTTTGAACCAGTCTTTTTTACTTTCCTACCTTGGAATCCTTCTATTTTCAATACTTTTTCCCGAAAGCCTTCTCTATTATTTATTTCTTCTGTTGTTATATTGTTTTTTTCTAAATCCTTTCTTACTTCATTGACCCAGCTTGTCGTTGATTTCTTACCCCACAAATATCTGAAAATCTTACTGGTTAATCTACTATCTTGCATTCGATATAAATGTCCAAAAAACATAAGTCTACTTTTCCTCATTACATCTGATATATTTTCTATTTTTTGATATATTTCAGCATTACTTCGTAATTTCCAACCTTCTGCTGTGTTTTGTGGGCCTAATATTTTCCTCATGATTCGCCTTTCTAGTATTTCTAGTTTATCTGAATTATAGTTTAATGCCAGACATTCGCTTGCATATAGGCATTCCGGCTTCACTACTGTGTTGTAATGCCTTATTTTTGCATTTTTGGATAGGCATCTTTTATTGTAGATATCTTTGGTGACACCGTAAGCTCTCTCCATTTTATGTACCCTCACCTCTACTGCAGATTATTATTATTATTATTATTATTATTATTATTATTATTATTATTATTATTATTATTATTATGACGGGATTACCGTGGAACGCAGAGGTGTAAGTAGGTGCTGGGGCGAATGGGTGGACAGAGAAAAGTTCGGAGCATAATTTTAAACATTAAAATTTGAAATTTTAATTCTTTCCTTTTTTTCTTGGTTTGAAACTTTGATAAATAACGACATCAATATTTCAATAGCTCGTCGGGTCAAATGACAGGAATGATCAAAGTTCAGGTACACAGTAAATAGTAGAATGAGCTTGAGGCTCCAAAGTTACAAAATTTTCACCATTGCTCCATTCAATTAATTCTCTATGAGACTGCGCGCCAACGCTAATTACAATCTAGCCTCTGCAAGGCACAATTTTCTAATCAAAAACTTTACATTAGATCAATACCAAAACAGTTATTACTGTCTTACCTACTCGACAGTCTGATTTACACCTTACAATGAACAGTTAGAAATTAACCGGGGGCAATAAGTGCCCACACTAAATGGCCTTCGTGGTTAACAGAAAAGATTTAAGATATCGGCCATAAACCAAAATGATATGGGGCGACACACTTGCACTCCTTTTGAAATATACCTTGAAACTCTTAAGATCCTATGTATGCTTATGGTGGTAAGTCACAGAGGCTAAGCCTATACTACAGAGGGTGACTAGACGGAGAAAAATATTAAGTTCCGAAAGAAGAGATAAGTTTAAAGTTTTATAAAATCATTGTCACCCCAATACCAAGTTAAAGGGGAATTAAAAGAGGGTGAAAACTCTCTATTCCCTAATTTATATTTTGCCCAACAGGGATTTGAATAAAGTCCTAAGACTTGCTTGAGAATTTACATTTAAAATATGGTATTGAACTTTACAAATTTGCATTAAGAAAGAATTGTGAAACCTTCTCCTCAAGTCAGCTATCAGAAACTATCACATATTTAAAAGATGTCTGCCGGTACCTTGAGCTGGTTGGTCTTCCGACGGTGGGTAAGGATTTCCCCTGCCTCCGCTAGGTACGCACTGTAAAACTCAGAACTGGAGCGATGAAAAGACAATGACCCAACAGCTCCCAGCTTTTTTTAGCCGAGAGAAAGGTTCTAGAACTCTCTGGGCTGAAGGCCTGTATACACCCTCAATTTTGATTGGCTAACTGAATTAATATCCAAAATTTCTTATTGGCTGATAATTTCATGAAGAAGGAAGAGACAGCAGTGCAATTAACCTTAGAATACAAAAACAATATACTGTACAAACATTCCACTTTAGAAAAATGTATAAATACAAAAATTATTTTGAAAATGAATTGTCCATCTTCCCACCAGACGGGGAACATAAGTCGATAGTAGAGACATCTGAAGATTAAAGTTCAAACTTCTTCCAAAACACAGTTCAAGGTTCACATTACAGATGGCCTTCTAAAAGGCGCTCAGTTTAAATGTACGGAGCCGTTGTACCTAGGGTACAATTATTATTATTATTATTATTATTATTATTAGTAGTAGTAGTAGTAGTAGTAGTAGTAGTAGTAGTAGTAGTAGTATTTTATTTTTATTATTATTTCCCTTACATATAAAGTAACATACAAAAAAATTGCGGAATGTGACCAAACGTAAAGTGAGCTTTTCTGAAGAGAATATAGACTTCCCTTTAAATCAAAGCTGGGGTGTTTATATTTATTTATTTTGAAGATTGTATTTGAGAGGGGTGACTACTTCCAAACGCAACAGTAATTTTTCCGAAGTGAAAACAATATCCTACACAATCTATTTCTCAATTTGTGTTATACATATTGTTATTTGAGTCATCAGTCAATAGACTGGCTTGATGTAATTCTCCATGCAGCCCCATCGTGTGTTAATTTTTTCATTTCAACGGAAGTATTTCATCCTGCGTCTGCTTAAATTTGCATGTCTTATTCATACCTTAGGCAGCAACTATCGTTCTTACCGCTTTCACTTTCTTCTAAAACCAACTGAACAAGCTCCAGATGACTTATGGTGTGTCCTATACTTCTATCTCTACTACTCGTCAAATTTAGTCAAATCGATCTCCTCTCAACAATTTGATTCAGTATCTCCTCATTCGTGATTCCATCTACCCATCTCACCTTATGCATTCTCCTGTAACACCACATTTCAAAAGCTTCTATGATTTTTTATTTATGAACTAGTTATCGTCCATGTTTCACTTCCATACAATGCCAGGCTTCGAAAAATATCTCTAATGTTCGAAGTGAGCAGATTTCTTTTCTTACGAAAGGCTTTCCTTGCTGTGGTAGTCTGCATTTTATATCCTTCATAGTTGTCACATCGCTAGTTATTTTACTACCCGAGAAACAATATTCATCTACTTCGCTTAAGACTTCATTCCCTTATCTAATATTTCCTGTACCACTTGACTTCGTTCGACTGCACTCCATTACTTTTGTTTTGGACTTATTTATTTTCATCTTAGACTCCTTCTCTAAGACTCCATACAATTCAACAATTAAACATATCTATGAGTGGCAAACCATTAAATAAATTTTTATTACTACGGAGTAGTTAATGAACGCAACCAACTTAAAATTAAAAATTGTGACGAAAAATGTTTCTTTGAAGAAACCGTCGGCGAGTTTTCACATTTTCTTGAAAAATGTCATTGATAGTTTATAACACCACGTTATGCAAAAATGTCCTGTTCTTATGAACCTAGTTGTAGTACGATTCAACATTTCATTGCTTTCTTTATCGACAATTTTCACTCAGTGCTTAGAATATTCCCACTCCTCCCCAGAAAATAGTTGAAATAATAACAGAATATGCGTGTCAGTTTTCATTAATGAACATATGAGATCTTTGTAGTTGGTGTGTTATATATCCTTGCCAAAAGAAAATCATCGAAGGAGGCAATATCTTTCAAACCTTTTACTTCCAGGCCGTTTTACATGGGAAAATATTGTCAGGATCTCCAATCAATTCTCAGTCAAATTTCTGTATTAGAACGAAAGTCAAACTTTCGAAATTTACTTTTTTCTTTGTGCATTTTCTGATACCAGCTTAATACTACATTTTCATTCAAGATTGAAGATTGATAATATAAAAACTACAATAAATAATAGTTTCAGTATTCTACCAATATTATGGAAGAAATCTTTGTTTCACGTAACATTCTTTTGTGAAGAAAATAAGATATATTACTACCAAATTTCACTGCGACGGATAGGCTTCTCTTTAGGACGAAGTTGATTGAAACATATTTCAAGATCGGAAATGACATCTGTCTGTTTTATAATGTTTAGTCTTGAACGATACTGTGATTCAATTTCTGCCATTTCTCACAATGGTTGTGAAAGGAATCAGGATCATCTGTGGTTTTGGACACTAAATTGGAAATTCCTTGTCAATCTATAACTCTACATACTTAATTCCTTATATTTAATTAAGGAAGACTGGTGAGATTTATGATAAATACCTTGCTAGAGTTTACAGGATAAAGCCGAAATTTCACTTCTAGTAATGATTTTGTCGGTGTTACTCTATATGAGTATATTCTAGAATTATTTTGTTTTTGCATTAAGACACACCTCACGGCTAGAAAATTGTGTCGTGTCTTACAATCATGGTACATCAATAATACTTTACTCTAAGAGGTAAGCCTTTAACTGTCTCTAATAAATGGAGAATATTTACAAGCAAAACTTGAAAGGAATAATCGTTGGGAGAACCTAATTTAAGTTCTCAGGTGTGAGGCCCAACCCGTCGGCTCGTTATAAAACAGTTCGTTAACTCACCCAGGAACAAGTAGTCATAAATGTACACAACTTTCTGAATTAAATTTCTGATGTTTATTCTCAACTAAAAACTTTTAAACACGGCTTGTTAGTGTCTATGGACTTCCTTGTTCTCGCTTCTGGCGGCATGGTTCCATTTTTTTACTTGGTGAAGGTAGAAGAATAAATGAAAAAAACGGTAGCGTCTATGGCTTAACGCTCTTCCGACATGAACTTCGGTCTCTCATAAATTTCAATAAGAGTACAATAGAGTTTACGTCGGTGTCGTTTCAGGAGGTCGAATTTCATGAGACAAATACATTTTATCGGAGGAAAAATGTCAAAAGTAGGAGAGTTGTACTCTTTTTGTGAGAATTTATAGGCATATTCTGTAATAATTGTATATGTTTAAGTTAATTTGATTATATTTTTGGAGAAATATATTTCTTTCGTGCTTATATTTGAAATATGACTTTGAAAATAAGGTACGGTTTAAGGTTTACTCATACAGGAATATTTCGGTGTTCGACTCTAACCCGTAATTACCTTTATAGAATAGCTCACTCACTAGCAACACGTGCTGTATTTGAGTAACAGTTGATGCAAGATGTTCAGTCATTCCTTTCACAGCAAGGTATATTTTAACTGTAATATTCATTCGGTTATTCTTTGTTCAATCACCACAATTAACAGCAAATATAATCGCCTAACAACCCAAAAATTGGCAGCAGACATATGTACCTGACATAACTTCTAATTTTTTTGTCTATTCGTTCACTTACTCAAGCGTAACCAATGAATTTATACTGATGTAGCTAAAGTAACCCGTTTCTCGTAGGGATTTATGAGCAAGGGCTAAAGTGGTAAAATTAAGATGGCCCACATGTACAGTATATCGATGGCCTAGTTGTAATACCTTGTATTAGGCAATGCTCTTCCTAACCATTATTTTCCGTAAGATTATTCACGCCTTCAAGCCACATATGGATATTCATTCCATTAGAACAATTTTCACTGTGTTCATTTTCCTGTGCTTAGGTGAAAAGTAAAATGAACCTTAAATACAATATACTGTAGGAGTGTGTAAATACGTCTTACAAATATACATTCCTACAGTACGGTACAGCGAGGTTCATTTTCGTCGGCTTTTCCGTGCGAATGCATTGAAGTACCTGTCGCCACATCACAATCTTTAATGCTTATTTCTTAGATTTCTAAGATGTGGATTTTTGAAGGGAACATTTTACCCTAAGAAACTCTTGCATTTTGTTAGGTGGTTTATGCTTCTTTTCATTCTTAACCATCTCCCTTTTTCGTAACTTCATTTCTTCGGATCCAATGGTGCCCGCGGTAGTTTATTCGTGCTCCCACGTTCAGAGCCCCAGGTGATTCCACTTTTAGTTGCCTTTTACGGCAGAGCAAGGGGTACCATGGATGTTTCCCATACCTTTATCCACAGGGTGTTATGTACGTATGATTTTGCCTTGTAAATGCATATTACTTTACCATAATTATTCTCCACAGAGAATACTAAATTCGTCGTATGCTATAATATTGGATTTTTGAAGGGGACATTTAACCATAAGAAACTCTTGCATTGTTTTACTTACCAGTTAGGTGGATTGTGGTTTTTATCATTCTTACCAGTTCTCCCTTTTTCGTAGCTGCATTTTGTCCGATCCAATGATGTTCAGTCGATGACACAAAGGTAATTTTTAATTTTTACTTCCTTCCATGTTCTTTGTCTGTCTGATATCCTTGTTCGACTTTTTCAAAACACTTTACTTTCGCTCATTGATAGATGGATAGATATTGATACATTTTAACCTTTCGCGCTCCAGTGGGATGTTTCGAATTTAATCATACCTCCCGTTAATCTGGAATGATTGAAATTTTTCGACATACGCGTTTTCTAAGAATATCACCCGTTAATGGAAGCGTTTAAATTCTTAGCAGCTCTTGGTAAATATCACGTTCATAGCGGGGTAGATTGTAAGCTTAAATATAAATTATACCTTCCATTGCACAATTCATCTGGCTGCACCATTATAGGATTCAGAAGGACTGTGCTGAGTGTAGTAACGGATGGAATACAGAAAGAAGAAGAGCACCTTCTTCAATATATTTTCAATGAAACTAGGCCCTCACCGAAGTGTTTTCTTCGAGATGTGATGTACCGTGAGTAAAAGCAAATAAGCATAACTAAACATTTCGCTGGAAATTTTAATAACTCCATCGATTTGAACGCTATAGGCCCAGTATATTTAATAATCAGTGTCCCACGGGCAACACAGTCTGTTTTGCAACATGCCCTGGTATGTGCTGCTGCTCACAGTTCCTTCGGTAAAGAAGAACGGTCCGGGCAATCTCCCCTTAGGTATTGCACAGAAAGCGGTCAGTTTATGAGAGACTCGTTGGTACTCTATCACTATAGTGCATGAGCAGTTTGATCCATGATAAGGCCATTGTATCTGAAAATAAATTGCTTGACATGAAAGTATGTAACACCATATCGACGCTTTTAAGTAAGATTAGAGCCCATGACATATAATATGTATTTCACTTCTTGGCACTTGTCATTTTTAACTCTGACATGATCTCTCATGTCTCCCTCATTGTTTTCTGCAACCACAGTTGACGTTTTAGCTTCTGTATTCGGTAGAAGTGAGTGACAGTAGAACAGATAGAGCAATCGTTAGTTGACAATAGTCAGGCAGTATAATATTATCTCTGATTGGTGGTAGTGTATCGTCCTCCGAATCCAAGGCGTTTAGATTGAATATCGAGAGTGGTACTAAGTTATTCATAATATTAATTAGGATTGCACCGAGCAAGTGGCTGTGTGGTTTGGGTCACGTGGCTATCAGCTTGCATTCGGGAGATAGTGGGTTCGAACCCCACTTTAGGCAGCCTTGAAGATGGGTTTTCGTGCTTTCAAATTTTCACACTGGGCAAATTCTGGGCTGTACCATCGTCGCCAATAGACCTATCTGTGTCGGTGCGATGTAAAGCAAACTGTAAAAAATATTAGGATTGGTTCTACGAAAAGAGCTGTCATGGCACAAAACCTTTAAAAAGAATGACTTTAATGAAAATTTTGTTTGAATTACTTTATTCCAGCTGAGCGTTTTCAGAATACAAGCAAGAAACTATTTCAAACGTCATTATGACTCCCTTCCTCCTTCGAATAATCATAAAGCCAATTAGCCCACAGCTTACAAATTAATACGCACCTGAAATATAGTTTCAAAAAAATATATAAGAAAGATCGCTGTCGCTTTCATGTAAAAGAAGAATGAAGAAACGTACATACATACTGCACACACAGGGGGTTCCCAAATATGTGTGACGTAATCGGTGGGGGGACAGTACATCCCAAAACAACCCAAAAAGTCCATATGAGTATATGCCCTACGGTTGATCATCTACGAGATACAGACTTTCCAACTTTGTACGGAAAGTATTGCTAATATCCTTAAATGGCACATCCGACGTCGACTAGCAGTAACTTTATAGTACTTAGTCTGCGTGACGAGTAAGGTTGCCATAGAACAGGTGCAATGTCTGGAGTGTTCGAACGTGTCCGGCAATCAATGTATACCAGCAGGAATACTGCAGAAGAAATTCTCGATATGTGAAACATGCCCACTGAACGTACACATGAGCACGCTACCACATTGTGAATCAATCATCATTGATCTGCAATTAGGAATGTCACTCAGGTGGCAGATTCCCTATCAGATCTTTACCAAGTCTTGTCTTAAACCGATTTCAAAAAACTCAGAAATCTATCGAACATTTCCACTGACAAATCATTCCATTCTTTAATTCTTCTTCCCATAAATCAATATTTGCCCTAAATTTTCTTCTTAGATTCCAACTTTGTCTTCACATTGTGATCTTTCCTACCAGCTCCACTGAAACTTATTCATTCACTAAAGTTATTCCACTCTATTTTTCCAGTGATGGATCAGAACATATCGCTTAGTCGAGCAGCACATCTCCTTACTCCCAAGTCTTCCCAGACCGAAGTTTGCAACATTTTCGAAACAACACTTTTGGCGGAAATCACCAAGAACTAATCGTGTTACTTTTCTTTGGATCGTTTCCAGTTCTCGTATCAAGTAATCCTGGTATGGGCCCCATACACTTCAACCATACCCTAATTGATGTCTTACCAGAGATTTACACGCCCTCCCCCTTGCATACTTACTACATCTAAATAATCTCATAACCATATGACATATCTGTAACTTTTATCTACAATCATGTGTATGTGATTAGCCCAATGAAGATCTTTCCTTATGTTAACACCCAAGTACTAACAGTGATGATCCCCGTGAGGTACTTTCACTCCATCGACACAGTAATTGAGAGGCCCTTTCCTCTTGTTGAAACAAGCAACCAGACTTTTCATCATGTTTACACCGGGCGAGTTGGCCGTGCGGTTAGCGGCGTGCGGCTGTGAGCTTGCATCCGGGAGATAGAGGGTTCGAATCCCACTGTTGGAAGCCCTGAAGATGGTTTTCCGTGGTTTCCCAATTTCACACTAGGTAAATGCTGCAGCTGTACCTTAATTAATGCCACGGCCGGTTCCTTCCAACTCCTAGGCCATTCCTATCCCTTAGTCTCCATAAGACCTATCTGTGTCGGTGCGACGTAAAGCCACTAGAAAAAAAAGGCATCATGTTTATCCAGGTATATTAGTACATTCACCACGCCTAAGGACATAGAAGAAGACGATAGTTTTACGAATAGAACACTGACTGATTTATTGAATGAACCAATTAATATACTTACATACATACATACACTATTGTACTTGACAGCACTTCAGTAATTACTGGCTATTTACAAAAGTCTCATGTCCTCATAGTGTGTCTTCGGCTAGCAGTCTTTGGCTGGAATAGCGTTCCTCCGTGTAACGTTCATTGGCATATTTCATCTTTCACTTTTACTTAGCTGCACACGCATCACAGTCACTTTATGCAGCAGTTCCATGTAGTGAGGTTCGAACGTACGAACGTCGCATATTACCAATTACAAAGCACGATGACTGTATGCACTTGGCTCAATTCCAGACAAGGCCAAAAGCTCGCACAACCGACTCACGTGATCGTTCCACACAAGGAACATTCAGCTCACGACTCGTAACTTATTACTCAACACACAACACAACAAGATAGCAACACGACAACCAACAACAACTGTCCGAGGCGAACCCGCTTTAGAATACCTGGTGATGAAATTCTAGTGCCTTCGGGGTGCGGCCTATATACGAGTGTCCTAGTGTTCCAGAAAATTCTTGCAGACACCATAACATAGAAGAAAAGGTCGTCACGTGCCTGTAGGCCTGCGAGTAGCTCTCCAGCCTGACTCAGTCATCCCTTCCAGAAAATATAAAGAGGGGCTTCAAGAGGGTGTACGGTCGCATGGCCACGTAACATATTACAGGCGGAAGGCACAAACGTTTGTGGAGAAAGTGACCAGGGACAAAGGACGTGTTTGAAAGAGTTATGCAACTTGCTTTACGTCTCAGCATTTGCCTGGTGCGAAAATGGGAAACCACGGAAAACCATCTTCAGGGCTGCCGACAGTGGGGTTCGAACCTACTATCTCCCGAATACTGGATACTGGCCGCACTTAAGCGACTGCAGCTATCGAGCTCGGTACTTCCATTATGAAGTGTCTTCAATGTCAACACTATCTCATAAAGGATAGTATACAGCCTGTGTTTTGCAGTCTGTACTTAGATTTACACACAGCTATACAACTGATGTGGCTTTATCATGAGCGGCTGATGACCTAACTAGATGTACATTTTCGAGAGACAAAATGCCCTTTCGGCATAAATATTTCAAAGAACTTTAAGTAACATGTCCTCGAAACATTCATGTGGAGGCAAGCAAAAGTGGAAAAATTACCAAAGAGAAAATAAAAAGTTTTCTAACTTCAGTCATTTTTATATGTTAACGAAAGAAGCCTATTTCGGTGTCATTCCCGGTCCGGTCAAACAGGCCGTACTAGTTTAAATACAAGTTTCCGAAACAAAGATGTTATACTTCAGATACTGTCTCCAAAAAACAACAAAACTGGTTAAAATTTGCCTTTCGCCCATATATGATTTATATGAGAGGGATCATTATATTTGTATGAACACAGTGTAAAAAATAAAGTTACATGATCGGTGTTTCATGGTTAGAATTCACTCTATGATTCGCCTACAATTAGTTTTCTGTACCAAAGTACTATCCTATGTTTTAAGCTTGGCAAAAGACAGATTATGATATTGACACACCCATATAACGTTTGAAAATGTAATTAGCCTGGCTTTTGATATTGGAATGCGTGAATACATAAGTGACGTTTAATGCAAAAATATCGATTTATAGAGACGGGCATTTTGTTCTCTTTTACTTTGCTTTAACCACTTCATTCAGATCTCTCATCAGCAGTTTGAAGACTAATAGCAGCAAATGATGCCAGTAGAGTAAATGTGATTTATGTATCGTAATTACTTTAAGCTGAAGATGTGTGACACTGTTTGCACAAAATGTAACAATATAAGCACGGCAACGTATTATGTGTGTTCTTCCTCGTATTATACTGATATGATATCTCCTTGCGTTGCCCACGCGTAAAGAAATTGAGGTAAAATATTTTATTCCTCTTTTTTACCATGAATCTTCACGGAAAGATTCCTCATTCCACCGGCGTTACCACGGCATAGTGGAATTCGAATTAAGTACTTGTTAAAATATTCAATTAATCAAGATTGATAGCGTGATAAGTATTTTATAATATTACAGTTTGGTCTTCAGTACCCACACAGGGGTCCCTGAATGGGTAAATCTTTGAATACTATGTGGAAATCTCGATATCATAATTTACATAACTTCGGACGAATTACAAAGTTACGTTATAATGGGTAAAAGGTGCTACAGGCCCTTAAATAGACATGTTCTTATTCCCCATTCAACATTCGAAAGCTCGTGCCGTAATGAAGAATTTTGTTTAATCATTGTTAATTATACAAGACAAGTGACATTACTCGTTCCTTCAGGTAATTTATCTGAAGCGATCCTGTATGTTCGGCATGAAACCGAGATACTTTCAGTTTCATCACCAACAGAATATATCCTTCCCCATCTTCTTTTTGTTCTGCTTGACAGTACGCCGTCTTCACGCATTGTCTGTGCATCGTCAGCCACCTGTCAGGAGTCAGCCATCACATTTCCAGAGCATCTGCAGCTGCAGCGTCTTCTGCCGTGTTGCGGTTTGTAACATGTCGCAGGACGGCAAAAAATGAAATTGAGGCTTCTAGAATCTGAAATAAAAAAGTAAATTATTGTAAAAAACAGTTAAATTCCCAATATAATCACACTGAAATTGATCAAATGATTACAGCAAAATCTCTGCTCTAAATATACCTTACGGGAATAAAGCTACAGTGCCTTTCATAAAACACGCTTTTAATATCGCAATATAAATCGTTCAAATCAAAGATTTCCACCAGGTAAATTCAAATGAGTCACAGTAATAATTGTAATGAAAGGAGAAAGAACGACCGATGGTTAATGGGGCACTAACAAACCGATCAACACAGATAATTATCGACTACCAGCAACGAACACTAGAGAATTTTGATTCTGTTATCTAGGATAATAATAAAATAATCGAACGGGGCTGTGTCGGGGTCACGGTCAGAACTTTGAAGTAAAATACTTTGTCCGTTTTCACCATTTTTTGTAAGCCCTTGAGGAGGAGCGACATTGATTGGCCCACCTGGGAGCAATCGACGTCATTACTTAGGTATTTGTCATACCTCGCTTGCCGCTCGTCCAATCAGTAATGGCGAAACGATGAGTGCAAGACCTTCCTCTCTCAAATGTCTTCCAGGAAGCCTCTCTCTACTATTAGACACATTGAGAGAACTGAGGATCGAGGATGATACTGGTGAATCCGTTATCTGGATTGTTCTCGAGTGCTAAGACTTGCCTATATAAGGCGTAACGGACGAGTTCAGGGTCAGTTCAGTGTCTTCGTCAGAGTATTCTGTATGTGTACTGCAGTTGAGTATTGACTAATTCTTGTATACTGCCGTACAATACGCAGTACTGTG
Organism: Anabrus simplex; assembly: GCF_040414725.1. Taxonomy (NCBI): domain Eukaryota; kingdom Metazoa; phylum Arthropoda; class Insecta; order Orthoptera; family Tettigoniidae; genus Anabrus; species Anabrus simplex. The sequence goes on from NC_090265.1 coordinate 172,693,345, forward strand.
TGTATTTGGCCGTTAATTTCAGTTCAAATGAGGTGCTGAGTGAGTGCAGAACGGAGTCGAGCGGAAGTGGTGGATTGTTCCGTTGTAAAGCGTGTTCCTATTAGGTTCAGTTCCGTCGTATCGTTGTGTTGTTTCTGTCTTCAGTAAAGTCAGGAGTGCCTCTTTTCTAGTGTTCGACCGATGAACGAGTGGCAGTGGTTTGTTGTGACAGTGCACGGCATGCATAATTGGAAACCGTGTTGTGTAGTGTGGTTGTAGTAACTTTTAAGTGAAGTGACTGAGTGTGACTAAGTTGGCGTGAGGAGAGAGATCGCAAACTGTAAAGCAGGGAGTCTCTATAGTGTATAAGCAGTTAGTAGTTGGAATAAATCTTACCCAAAGATTTAAACTCTTAACAGTTGTGTTTTTATTTCTTACGTTGTCAGACTGTCACGTTACAATACGTATCACGGGATACGTATTGTTGAAAAATATACCTAGTCAGTATGAGTTCGTAATTTAATTGTTGATATATTATTTCGAAATGAACGTATGTATCTTCATGAACATGAGTTCCAAGTCATTTTCCATCAGTGGGGCGATATGGTCTGCATATGCCCATTTGGGACTTCTGCAGCGTGGAACTTGTCTCACGGCGTTCGGCCTCCTTAAATTTGAGACACATCCAATTAGCCTTTTGATGATCAAGGTTTGGAACTTTTCGGAACTATGAAAAGCCAGTCTATCTTCTTTAGTGCATTGTAGGTATTTTTGAAGCTATTTGTTGTGCATATGTCGCGATATTCTGGGAAAGAATACCTAGTTATTTACCTAACAGCCGCGGAGAATGATCTTTCACGTTACTAGTGAGATGCTGTGACCTTGCATCCGGGAGACCGTGGGTTCGAGCCCCACTGTCGGCAGCCCTGAAGATGGTTTTCCGTGGTTTCCCATTTTCACACCAGGCAAATGCTGGGGCTGTACCTTAATTAAGGCCACGGCCGCTTCCTTCCAACTCCTAGGCCTTTCCTCTCCCATCGTCGCCATAAGACCTATCTGTGTCGGTGCGACGTAAAGCAACTAGCAAAAAAAAAAAAAAAAACTAGTGAGATGTTTCGAAACGAGTAACGTAAACTTATCACTTTAGTGGATGTTGCCTACAATACTTTGTTTCATACTATGGTATATGTCTTTATTTCAAATTACATTCATTTAATTATAAATAATTTCGATTCATCACAATGCAAATTATCCATGCCTGATCCATGTATTGATATTTTCTAGTTTTGTTGTTGCTATCGTGTAATAATTATAATAATAATAATAATAATAATAATAATAATAATAATAATAATAATAATAATAATAATAATAATTTTTCGTGCGGTTATTTCTAACCTGGTGTAGGCTTTCTAAGGCAGACCACCCGACGAGGGTGAGCGGGTGTAAGAAACTGCGTGCCATTGTAGAGGAGGATAGTGATGTGTGTGGTGTGCAAGTTGCAGGGATGTTGAAGCTAGTACAAACACCCATTTCTCGAGCTAAGGGAATTAGCGGGGACCCTACTGACTTTTGTATGTTCTGCATGTATGTATGTTCACCATATTTTTTGAGTTCATTGACATTGTCAAAATTAATAATATTATTCTATAATTTGGAACATTTTGTATCATATTTTCATAAAAAATAATTTCAAAACATCCCTTACGTACGATTTTTTGAATTTTTACTTCTTTCTTAATCTGTTTACACTCCAGAGTTGGTTTTCCCTCCGACTCGGCGAGGGATCCCAACTCTACCGCCTCAAGGGCAGTGTCCTGGAGCGTGAGACTTTCGGTCGGGGGATACAACAGGGCAGGAGGACCAGTACATCACCCAGCGGCTTCATCTCGTATACTGAACAGGGGACTTGTGGGGGAATGGAAAGACTGGAAGGGATAGACCAGGAAGAAGGAAGGAAGCGGCCGCGGCCTTAAGTTGGGTCCCATCCAGGAATTTGCCTGGAGAAGAAGTGGAAAACTACGAAAAACTTCTTCCAGGATGGCTGAAGTGGGATGCAAACCCCCCTTTACTCAGTTGACCTCCCGAGGCTTAGTGAACCCCCGTTCTAGCCCTCGTACCACATTTCAAATTTCGCGGCAGAGAAGGGAGTCGAATCCGGGCCTCCGGGGTTGGCAGCTAATCATGTTAACCACTATACCACAAAGGTGGTGTGAGTTTTTACTTTGAAATATTTTCGTGGTAGTTCTTAGGATTATGTGAATAATTATTGGTATTATTATTTGAACAGCTACATTATTTTTTTATTAGAGTAATTTTTCACCCATCCTTTTGCATTCTGCTTATAAATTCCAAAATTTGCATATTTGACTCAAAATGTCCCGTTCGTACATTTTTTAAAATGTATATAAACTTTTATGCATCTCACGTGGTAGTATAGGCATGCCAAATTTGAAGACAATCAGTCAAAAAATGTTGCACTAGCAAAATTGTGAATAATGAAAAATATTTTTTTAGGAAACGCTAATTTTGTATAAAATTACAGTAGCTGCATCAGAACTCCGAAGCACCATATATTTTTCCTTTCTTGGCCTTTTTACTTTTTCAGCAACAGCTTTTAACATTCTACTCCACTTATTAAGCCCTTATAGATTAAAATACGTATCCTGAGAAGTGATAATCGGTCTTTGAATGTTGAAAGTTTAGAGTAGTTTTCACTAAAATTTGTTAATATTTTCGTTTATGCTAATCCACATCACTAATGAGCGTTAAAGTAATACTTCCAGTTACGAATTATTGATAATGTAACATTCTGAATCCAAGCTGAATTTTAAAGCTTGAAATATTTTCAGCAAACATAAACAAAAGTACAAAGAACGTGGGGTGTACATTTTCTGTTCGGCATTATTTGTCGTCCATAGCTGGGATTGGGTTAATTGTAATATTTCTAATGTTCATCTACATACCTAAGTACGGAAACTGTAACAACATGGAGACTCTACGAGTATTCCGCAACTTCTCCCATCACTTGTGCCTGGCTCTTCTTTACTTGGATACTGGATGGTGTTGACGTCAGTTCCCGGAAAGCTCTACCATATTGTCGTGTCACTATGGTGTTTCTTTACTTTCTTATGTTTTTACGATAAAAAAGCTCGACTGTCCGCACCACTGACAGTTCATGTAGTCACTCAGAATCTGAGAGGGGTGCTTACTTCGTAATACTTGATGTCTCGCTTAGGCTAAAATCATATTTTTGCTATAGGTAGTTGGGCTTCATTCTATAGCCCAGGTAAGAGTGTAATATGGAATTTTCTAATACAAATTCTTAGGGTACGTGCGTGTGTGTGTCACTTGATCGCTGGCGATGAATCTACCTCACATACTCCACCCTTTTTGCTATTCATTCCTTCGTGACCGTCCAGAAACTTTAATCTTAAGCGCCGAGAGCAGATAAGGAACGTTACGGTTGTGTCTGGTCTTTTAAGATAGGTGCCCTTTTTATGTTACGGAACTGAATCAGCTACGTGTTAACTGATGGAGCTAATAATTGGATGTTAAAAAAATATTTTTGAAAGTCTACTTCTCCGCAATATATTCACTGCTAATTAGTTATATCGCTTTTATCTTTGTATGAAATAACTAGAACCATGAAACTAGGAACATACACGTATATAGACCTTTGAAATTTAATATATTCTAGTAGGTAAGGTAAGGGTTATTCTGCCCGAAGGCAGGTCCGAACCTCCGCAGAGGTGTTCCAGAGCCGGAGTTTACGTGCGGTAGGGTGGCCAGTTCCTTTCCGCTCCTCCATTCCCTTACCCCCCACCAACAGCGCGTGGCAACCCATCCAACTCTTGACCACGACCAATTTTGCTTAACTTCGGAGATCTCACGGGATCCGGTGTTTCAACACGGCTACGGCCGTTGGCATATATTCTAGTAGTGTGTTCTTTGTCTCTACCTTTAATTATTATAGTGGAATGTAAACCCCAGCTCTCTATACTGAGAAAATGTTTGTGAGCTGAGCTCAGAGTGCTCTGAATTGTAAATTATTTTATCTTTCTTGGAATGTGTGACCTATAGCTGAGGGACTTGAAAAAGCAAACAGTATAATTTGTAAGAAAAATCTAGTTTCATGTTGAGTATTATTTTTATAATTGTTCCTAGACTGTTATACCGTAAATTTATTTTATTAATAATCCCTGTCTCCACTTCCTGCTTCCTCTAGGGTAGCCCATCGTGTTAATCGTTATGCTTCTCTGCACGCTTCGGTGATACAGCATTTCGTAAATTCCATCGAAAGAAATTTAAGGTTCTATACTCCTTAAGCTCCACCTAAAGACAGTTTATTTAATTTCCGCTGAGAAATTTAAAATAACTAGAAAGACCACGCCCAATTCGTCGAGGAGTTCTGTAGGAATTTCTCTGTATTTAATATTTCCGCTTTGAATTTCCGGCGAGTCCTCTCATCAGTTCCCGGAGTACTGGTCTGTGTTGTTATCTGTGGACACTTCCCGTGAGGTTACTGTTGAGGAAATTTTGTTATAATGGCGGGCAACTTGCGTACTGCCAGTCAAAATTGAGTTGTGCTGTTATCATTATAATGACAGACCCCTTTTCGTAATTTCCAATACACTATTCACGACTTTCGATATGTTCAGTGGAAGAAACATTTTTCAACCCAGTATTATGAACCATACCTTTAAGTTTGAAGTATTCAGTTACGTTTAACCGAGTTAGCCTAAGAATACGATCGTGATTAAGGCATATTCATCTTACTGTCACTGTCACGTGACGAAGTTAATTTCTGCGTAACTACTACATCCAAAGCCACTCTAATCTATTTACACTGACTGACAGTGCAAATGCAACACCAAGAAGGAGTGGTCAGAACTTTATGCCAATTGCAGGGTAGACTGACGTCACTGAGGTATGCTCATGATGTGAAATGCGCCGCTGTGCTGCGCACGTAGCGAACGATAAATGGGACACGGCGTTGGCGAATGGCCCACTTCGTACCGTGATTTCTCAGCCGACAGTAATTGTAGAACGTGTTGTCGTGTGCCACAGGACACGTGTATAGCTAAGAATTCCAGGCCGCCGTCAACGGAGGCATTTCCAGCAGACAGACGACTTTACGAGGGGTATGGTGATCGGGCTGAGAAGGGCAGGTTGGTCGTTTCGTCAAATCGCAGCCGATACCGATAGGGATGTGTCCACGGCGCAGCGCCTGTGGCGAAAATGGTTGGCGCAGGGACATGTGGCACGTGCGAGGGGTCCAGGCGCAGCCCGAGTGACGTCAGCACGCGAGGATCGGCGCATCCGCCGCCAAGCGGTGGCAGCCCCGCACGCCACGTCAACCGCCATTCTTCAGCATGTGCAAGACACCCTGGCTGTTCCAATATCGAGCAGAACAGGCCTGCACTCCCGGCGTCCGCTCAGAAGACTACCATTGACTCCACAGCATAGACGTGCACGCCTGGCATGGTGCCGGGCTAGAGCGACTTGGATGAGGGAATGGCGGAACGTCGTATTCTCCGATGAGTCACGCTTCTGTTCTGTCAGTGATAGTCACCGCAGACGAGTGTGGCGTCGGCGTGGAGAAAGGTCAAATCCGGCAGTAATTGTGGAGCGCCCTACCGCTAGACAACGCGGCATCATGGTTTGGGGCACTATTGCGTATGATTCCACGTCACCTCTAGTGCGTATTCAAGGCACGTTAAGTGCCCACCGCTACGTGCAGCATGTGCTGCGGCCGGTGACACTCCCGTACCTTCAGGGGCTGCCCAATGCTCTGTTTCAGCAGGATAATGCCCGCACACACACTGCTCGCATCTCCCAACAGGCTCTACGAGGTGTACAGATGCTTCCGTGGCCAGCGTACTCTCCGGATCTCTCACCAATCGAACACGTGTGGGATCTCATTGGACGCCGTTTGCAAACTCTGCCCCAGCCTCGTACGGACGACCAACTGTGGCAAATGGTTCACAGAGAATGGAGAACCATCCCTCAGGACACCATCCGCACTCTTATTGACTCTGTGCCTCGACGTGTTTCTGCGTGCATCGCCGCTCGCGGTGGTCCTACATCCTACTGAGTCGATGCCGTGCGCATTGTGTAACCTGCATATCGGTTTGAAATAAACATCAATTATTCGCCCGTGCCGTCTCTGTTTTTTCCCCAACTTTCATCCCTTTCGAACCACTCCTTCTTGGTGTTGCATTTGCTCTGTCAGTCAGTGTATGTTCTTCACATCTTGGCCTGCTTCTGTCAATCCCAGCTGTCTCGATGGAAGTTCTAAAATTCATGGTTAACATTGTTATTTTATCTCTGTCTCCGAAAGATCTCAATAGATTGCTGAGTAATAGGAATGCATTCTTGGAGAATGAGTACAAGATGAATCTAAAACAGAAATAATGGAATAACATCGAATTACCTCATGTGATACAGGCATTAACGGATTAGAATATCTCATAAATTTTACTATTTTGTTAGCATAATATCTGATGATATTAGAAATAAGAAGGAAGATACAGACTTATAATTGCAAGGAAGACCTGTTTTAAAATAAATTTCCTCCTATCAAACCACGATATATGCAAGAGTATTATATATCTTCAGAAATTCATGTGTGGGAAGGACAGTATGAAAGTGAAATATGGGCAATAAAGGGAGATGGATTCTCAGTATGGGTTACCATGCTATAGCACGTTGTAAAAATCTTTGCAAAATTCAAGATCTGATTGAATTCAATACCATGATCTATTCGTACGTTTTTCTCAAATCACACTGGAATTACAAGGATATTGAAGCGTAAACGCCATGAAAGCATGCAGGAAGTCTACGAGCGAACACTGAGACCTCAGGTTTTGAGCCACCCTGGCAGTGATAACTCCCCCGTCTCTCTTCTACCCGCTCGCCCATAATTCCACCACGTCAGCGGGCTACTCTCAACAGTCGTTCCCGGGGTTGGGAGTGGGGGAAAAGTTTTCATTCTTTACCCGGATAGGGTTGGGAGGGCCTCCTAGACGGTACCACCGTCTCTCCGGCCATGGGGATTTATGGCAATGGTGTGATTTTAGGGAAGCCAAGGTGGTTTCTCCCATGGTCCATAAAGGAACTGTTGCGACATTCACCTTAGTGCAGAAGAATGGAAAAACATGGAAAACCATTCTCAGGTCAGCCGACCGTGGGAACCAGCCCCTCCGCCTCCAGAATATAGAGCTGCAAGACTGGCCAAAAATAGGTGCTGGTAAGTCGAAGCCTACTCTACTGGGTGTTCCCCAGGTTTCTGCTGGAAAAAAAATTGTACGCAATATGCACCTTTCTTTTACGAGTGATGGTATAGCCTATATTGTAGAGAAGCTGCGTTATCGTTTTTAAGCGTGTGTTTGTCAATGTATTTAGTGTAAATAATAAACTTCGGAAATAGTTTTATATCGATGTTACAGGAATGAATATTTCATATTGATACATATATTTTATCCCTGTGCCAACCTCACACAGAGCTGTATTGCAGCCTACGGACAAGATTCTAAATATTCCTTTTCGCAATGATCTCGGAAGAGAAAATTTAAATAAAAACTCCAGATCTGAACTTTTTTGTTTTGCTAGCGGCTTTACGTCGCACCGACACAGACAGGTCTTATGGCGACGATGGGATAGGAAAGGCCTAGGAGTTGGAAGGAAGCGGCCGTGGCCTTAATTAAGGTACAGCCCCAGCATTTGCCTAGTGTGAAAATGGGAAAACACGGAAAACCATCTTCAGGGCTGCCGATAGTGGGATTCGAACCTACTATCTCCCGGATGCAAGCTCACAGCCGCGCGCCTCTACGCGCACGGCCAACTCGCCCGGTTATCTGAACATTATAAAGACAGCAAAGGAAATCCGTACACTTGCACTCTAAAAAAGTATATTTTTCTTCTTCTTTTCCTTTTACGACCGATTTTCCCACAGCTGTGGGGCCGCGGGTGCGAACTGTGTCGCACATATGAATATGGCCCTGTCTTATACCCAGATGTCCTTCCTGACGCCAACCCTATGTGCAGTGCCGGGCAAAGCCCGTTTGAACTCGCCCGCGAAGCGATCTAAATGGCTAACTTCAGCAGCTGATGAAATGACAACAGCGCGAGGTATCGAATTATTTCATTCAAATTATTTATCAGCATGACCAACCCTTTCACCATCAAACACCCCGTTCACGTTGTTTCCGATCATCCTCTATTTTTAAGCCTTGTAACGCTTTCGTTTACTTATAAATTTCACTTCTCTTATCTGACCTACTTGTTCTCACTCAACCATGACGGTATTAGGCTTGCGAGGCCTGATTTCATTTTTCTAAGGATTATACCTCTCAAACAACGTTGAGCGAGGATGGTTGCCCTGTTGCACTTCCTTTTACAACAGCAATCACTACTATCACCACCACTTCTTTGCAGCAAAGAGGTCCGTTCATTGCCAGATATTCGCATGTAAACTAAGACAAATACAAATGCGTGCAATTGCGTAAACCGTTATGCCTTGAAAGGAATGAAGTATTCCTCAATTTCATGCAACCCTCAGTAAAAGGATTTAAGTACTTGCATTTAAATTTCATTTTAATTCACAAACACTTACCACAAGAAAGCTGTGTAGTGAGATGACATAGAACTTTCCTGCTGTAAGCAACAAAGGTTTCTGCGCACGCATTATTATCACTCGAACAGATGTCTTGAACATGTTGGTAGAGCCCAGCCAAGCACACTCGTAGGCAGCAAATTGAACACCGGTACTCTGAAGCAAAGACCACACACGACATATATCACAACGAACTACTGGCAACATCCACAACACAACTTCACTTCTGACGATTTAAGAAAAATACCCAACTCCTTTACCCGCAGTTACTGACTCACGTATTGATACTACAAGCAGGATGTAACCCAGAGAATGAGAAGTACAGTTAACAATTTTAAACAGTAAAATGATATCTTTATCTGAACACTCTCTGACTGAAAATTATCATGGAATCCAATTAGCGCCGTACATTCGATAGCATGGAGAGAGAGAACTGTGGATCCTTTGCTATCACCGTACCCCACAACAACCTTACGATGAAGTTTACAACTGTGACGACGTTCAATTAACTGCAATGATCCATTATAATACAGTAAATTTATTATTATACTACTGTAGTTATGAACAAAAAAGGACATATCAATACCAACACAGAAATGTATGTGTGCGTTTACATGAGGTTGAATGTAAATTGTGTCTCAATATCCTGATTGATTTTTTCAGTGCTGTGATGGTCATGATGCCTACTCGACCAATGCTGCCAGTAATGAAAATGACATAGCGAAATTTTTCATGTAGTGGGCCAGGATGGAACGAATGCTGGACTTTGTGAATATTCTCATTAATTGCCATAACTCCTTAAAAATTTAATGTATTTTAAAATATGAATTTAAAGTAAATTTAACGATATTTCTTTCTTCTTTCTTTCTTAATCTGCTTACACTCCAGGGTTGGTTTTTCCCTCGGACTCAGCGAGGGATCCCACCTCTACTACCTCAAGGGCAATGTCCTGGAGCGTGAGACATTGGGTCGGGGGATACGACTGGGGCGGCCTCACCTGCTATGCTGAACAGGAGCCTTGGTGGGAGATGGGAAGAGGGAAGGAAGAGGCCGTGGCCTTTAGTTAGGTACCATCCTGGCATTTGCCTGGAGGAGAAGTGGGAAATCACGGAAAACTACTTCCAGGATAGCTGAGGTGGGAATCGAACCCACCTCTACTCAGTTGACCTCCCGAGGCTGAGTGGACCCCGTTTCAGCCCTCGTACCACTTTTCAAATTTCGTGGCAAAGCCTAGAATCGAACCCGGACCTCCGGGGGTGGCAGATAATCACACTAACCACTACACCTCAGAGGCGGACTTCACGAGATTTCAAAAAATATTTTTTTCATTTTTAAAATCAACAGCATTTACAAAATGAAATACAATATACCCAATAATAATTCTCCATTCTTGTGAAGAGCTGGTTAAAGACATATTATGACACCGTACTTCGAAGAAAACAGGGTATTTGTTAAATGAGTTGCAATCGTTCGGAATACGCATCGTTAATGAGCTGGAACGACAGTGTGGAATATGATGGCTAAGTGGCCGTCACTGTTTTTTCACCTAAAAGCATGTGGTTCGGAGCCCGCATAAAACTGGAGTCCACTAGAGTAGGATCACTGTAACTACAATCACTCAAAACTATAAGATTGTTTTGATTCAAATAACATGTCCAATTAAGTAGGCCTAAATTTAGTTGCTAACATAAACGTTGTTCTAAATGTGGAACCTTGTCCATCGGTGATATCTTGCATGTGGCCTTGTTGACAACTACAAGTGAGGCTATCTTTAATGAATATTGATTATCATTGCTCGTTACTAAAACTTTGACTGTGTATTTCTCACGATTAATACTTGAAGACACTAAGCATCATCACAGTTTTATATAACAGTATGCTCTTGACCTAGAGGAGTGGCGTGTTGCCACATATTCTGGGTTCGTTACATCGGTAACTCCCAGCCTTCTGACAGCTTTCGAGGATGGAGCAACTAAATTCTAGGCATTGCCGCTGTATTGTTTTCCTTTTACTCCTGCGTTTCAGCCTCATAGTATTTCAGGTGTTGTGCTTACACCAGTCATTGCGAGTTTGTTGTTTTTGCTTAGTTTGCGTATGGTACGTACATGACAATCAGCAAACAATATATAAGATTATAAACAGATACAATAGCATGGAATATGTGCGCGGACGTGCTTAATATACGGTAATGACTATACAATAGGAACTGTATATCTGTGATTGCAGTTTAAAATGAGTTGTATACAACATTAGGCATAATTAATTATAACAACGAGGACAAAGAAAAATATATGGCCTACACAGCTGCATGAAGCGTTGAGTTATTCCTTCTGTAGACCAGTTTTTCCTTTAAATCACTTGAGTTAACACAAGGCCTTCTGAAGGGTTGAATGTACCGGGAGGGTTGGCCGTGCGTTTAGGGGCGCGCAGCTGCGAGCTTGCATTCGGGAGATAGTGGGTGTAAACCCCACTGTCGGCAGCCCTTCTGTGGTTTTCCATTTTCACACCAGTCAAATACTGGGGCTGTGCCTTAATTAAGGCCACGGCCGCTTCCTTCCAACTTCTAGGCCTTTCCTATCCCATCGCGTCGGTGCGACGTAAAGCAAATTGCAAAAAGTAAAAAATATAAAAGTGAATAAGTGTGTAAAGTCTCATACGTTTTGATAGAACATATTTTGCCAAAATACTTCGAAATTCAGTATTAATGTGGGAATCGTGCAATATATCACAGCGTTAATTGTATTTAATTGCCAAAATATTAGCTTCTTTCTTTCTTTCTTTCTTTCTTTCTTTCTTTCTTTCTTTCTTTCTTTTTTCTTTATTCGTGTCAGAAGTATCAATACTTACAGATATTAAAAGAAAAAACATGATATCTACATTCCAGCTATACAAATATACAGGTCTACAGTATTATACAATCACAGATAAAGCAACAATACAAGAGCTAGAGGATTCAATCGCGTTGGGGGAGGCTGCAATCAAGTCTTTCCTAGTGGAGGTGAAGCTGATGCCTGCCCGTGGTGCCCCTGCATAGATATCTGGATTAAAACTCCAGTACTGAACTGAACGTCAGCATTCCAGAAGTATCTACCAGTATCTACCAGAAATATTAGCTGAATATTTGTAATGTAGAGGGGGATGGAAACTATTTCAGCTCTAGGGATGTAAAATGATTTCGTTAGAGGAATGTTTAGCTCGGAACATTGAACTGTTGAACAATTCAAGAATATGACTGGTTGAAATCACTGAACTTCAGAATAAAATGGGATTAAAAGACATAAAGACATCCCCATTCGATGTTCAAAAACAGAAGATCACACACGAACCCCCCCCCCCAAAACCCCATGGCACTACACCCCTTGATGGGCCTTGGCCTACCAAGCGACCGCTGCTCAGCCCGAAGGACTGCAGACTACGAGGTGTCGTGTGGTCAGCATGACGAATCCTCTCCGTAGTTATTCTTGGCTTTATCGACTGGGGCCGCTCTCTCACCGTCAAACAGCTCCGCAATTCTAATCACGTAGGCTGAGTGGACCTCGAACCAGCCCTCAGGTCCAGGTAAAATCCCCGACCTGGCCGGGAATCGAACCCGGGGCCTCCGAGTAAGACGCAGGCACGCTATCACGGGGCCGGCTAGATCACACGCGATCTCTGAGAAAATAACTCTAAGTTGCTGTACTTCCTGAACTTCACCATCAGATAAGAACTTAGACCATCAGGATGTTTATGTGAGTGCCATAGTATGTGCAGATTTAAGTTATATATCCTTTCTGGTGAGTAAAGTGCACTAAGTCCGCATTTTCGTGCGCTCTTTGTAGTTTATCACCTGCATTGGACAAGCCTAAGAGGTACACGAGCTTGGCTATTTGGGAAGAAAGTAAAATCCATATACTAATAGAAAAAATAAACTATAGCCTACTCCGTCTTGTAGAAAGTACCTGTTCAATGAGATCTTGTCCATACCAGCAATAAAGTAAGATCTTCGATGTTGGAAAACGGAGGACCACACTCGGATTCATGAGAAAAGAACTCTAACTTGCTGGATCTTCTGAACTTCACTGTCACAATCTTTCGTCAATTACTCTGTGACCCAAGAGCATCAGCTGACGTGGCTATAATTCAAAAAAGGTCGTGATGTCTGGTATACACAATGGTCTTATATATTTCAAGAGGAATACATTGAAATAATAGAGAAGCCAAAGGTATGGCATATTGCACGTAATGTTCGATACACTGAGTTAGTAACTACCAAGTATTGATTTGTATAGGTTAAGGTAGTGCAGGGGCCAAAGAAAATAAATGTAGTGCAGGGGCCAAAGAAAATAAATGTAGTGCAGGGACCAAAGAAAATAAATGTAGTGCAGGGGCCAAAGAAAATGAATGTAGTGCAGGGACCAAAGAAAATAAATGTAGTGCAGGGGCCAAAGAAAGTACAAAATACGTCTCTGTGGTCGAATTTTGTATCATAGGAGCCAGCTATTAATTAGGTAATTATAACCGAGGACAAATCGCTATGGTTACTGATAACGCTTCAGAACAAAAATCCATATACTAATAGGAAAAATAAACTATAGCCTACTCCGTCTTGTAGAAAGTACCTGTTCAATGAGATCTTGTCCATACCAGCAATAAAGTAAGATCTGTACTGTCATGGAAGCTAGGTTGAAGATATACTTCATTAGCTGACCAGTCTCGTTAGTAGCCTGAAACAAAGACACAATGATTAATCGAGGGTGTCAAGGAAGTATTTGGCTATTTTAATATAATTATTTATTAATACTAAAGTATTAAGCGACTTCTAGAAATTGTTAAGGAACAGGTTTCATTTATAAAATGAAAACGTAGGCCAGTAGTTCCATCACACTCTAGGCCATGATAGACAAAAGGTATCCCATAAACGAAATATAAAAATGTGCCAGATCGGAAACCTCATTTAAACTTTTGGAATTATTGATTGAGTTGTGGTTTGGGTTGAAGATATAGAGCGCTGAAGCATAGTAAAAAAATTACTTACATGGCATTGACCATAGAGATTGCCTTAGATATTTAGGGATTCGATTCAAACGCATTAGTTTGTATGGTTCTAATATAGAGCACCCATTGCCGTTGATAGTGCAACATTCGATAATCGTCTATGTGTGGCACTAGGATACTTTCCGGCTCCACCGGGTTCAATTCCTGGCTGGGTGGGGAAATGCCATTCCAAATGGTTAATTCCCTTTGCTCGTGGACTGGGTGGTATTGCTGTGCCCAGTATCCCAGCAACTCATACACCACGCACAGCACTATCCTCCACTAAAAGAACACGTAGTTTCCCGTACGTGACAGATGTCACCACCCTCATCGGAGGATCTTCCATACAAGGGCTGAACCGACCAAGGAATAACCGCGCGAAATTACTTCTGAGCTATTTGGAACCGACCTAATAACAGTTTTATTTATATAATGGCAAATTCCTGCTTTTCAGAAGGATCAGTGGAGTATCAAGACTCAATTTCGGACTTGAAACCAAACCAAACCCCATGACACTGCTGTCTTGAAGGGCCTTGGCCTACCAAGCGACTACTCTTCAGCCAGAAGGCCTGCGGATTACGAGGAGACGAATCATACCTAATGTTACTCTAGGCTCTGAAGACCGGGGTCGCTATCTCACCTTCAGATAGTTCCTGAATTGTAATCGCGCGGATTGAATGGACCTTGAACCAGCCCTCAGACGAAGATAAAAATCCTGGTCGGGAATGGAACCCTGGGCCTCAGGGTGAGAGACATAGACAGAGAAGCCGGCTGATTTAGGACTTGTACGTAAACAGGTACACTATCTAACAATTTACCACGCAGTTTCTAATACATGTATATGTATACGGCGATTATGATAGTGTGACGTTATCTGTCTACCACAGGCGATCTTTTCGCAAGGGTTTCCACTTCGTCCCCACTGTCGGCTGTCCTAAAAATGTCTTTCCGATGGTTTCCCATTCTCCTGTACCAAGGCAAATTCCGGGACCCATCCTTTCATAGGTAACGGCCGCTACACTCAAACTTTCTTCACACATCAAATCACCTCTAAACATCTCCTTGGCCTGAGAGCGTTAATCTCTAAGAGGCCCTCCCTTTCATGTAAGCTTAAAACTGTTGGAGTCGTTAGAGAAAGGGAGGGATATCCGATGAAAATATGAAATGAGGAACCTGAGAGAAATGTACAAATTTACAATTTACTCACAAATTTACGTTAAGGGAGGAAGCGTGGTACATATTTTCACAATTAATAAATAAATAAATTAATTAATACCAAGTTATGAGTTAATCATCAAATTATAGATTTAATATATTTAACTGGAACCTTGCGCTATGAAATTACGGTATACAATAATTTCACAGTACAGTTAATAAAGTATTATCAGAATTGGTCTCACTGACATTGAATAAGATTTTTCTGAAAATTCCCATAGATACCCATTACCCTCTAACGTGACATTTTAGAATATATCGTCGCCTAAGAAGCAGTACCTTGTATCTCACAATGCTTTTCTTGTCCATTGTTTTCCTTAAGACACGTCCCCGTATCGGATATGCAGTCCATCAGAACAATTTCTGGTGTGTTCATTTTGGTATGGCTGTGTATAAAGGAAAATGAACCTTACATAATATAGTGTAGGAGTGCGTAAATACGTCATGCAAACATACATCCCTACAGTATTGTATGGTAAAATTCATTTTCCTTTACACGCAACCATAGGAAAATTAACACAACGAAAATTGTTCTGATGGACCGAATATCCACAAGTGGCTGGGATGCGTGACCTGTCGTAAGGAACATAATGGATAGGAAGAAAATTGTGACATACGAGATACTGCTTCGTAGGTGACGATATGCTATGCTCTAATGATAGGTTGTCTTATGAACCATTTATTTTTCTCTAACACTCTTTTATGACTTTCGTTTCTGACCGTCAGTTTTCTAAATGTCCGACTTATTATTTATTGTTAAATTTTTCTACTACTACTACTACTACTACTACTACTACTACTACTACTACTACGTAAAGAGTGATTTTTAATGATCACCTACTAAAATTAACCTTGAAAATTGATCACGTGTTGAACAATCGAAATAATATTGATGATAATTGTACCGGGCGGTACACCTCCACGCCGCTAATTCAAACTTTGCGCCAGTTGAAAACCCTCTGCTGGAGGAAGTCCGAACTTTATCTAATGTATTAATTTTCAAGTTACCCAGAAGATGTCACTACTCGGAAATTTTGAAGTTTCTGAACTGGGTCGTTTCTGATGTATTTTTGTTTTACCGGTAGTAAGAAGTGTGAACTTTCTCTTCTAGAGGACACTACCGAAGAACTACAATAGTGCACCCTAGTGCAAGGTGAAAGAACTGTTTTTTGGAGAAATTTTTATTTCAAAAGTTTGTTTCTTGTTAAATTTCTTTCTGGTATTGTTTAAGTTGGCTGTATTCCCCTTTCTTTCCCCTTGTTTTGAATTTAGCCAATCCCGAATTTCTTTAATTAATTTACGACCAATAAGGGGTTTCTTCTTCAAATTGGATATGCTGCTTAACTCTAACCAATAAATGATTGTGGGCGGGTGTTTTCTTTCCTGAAACGCCTCGAACTTTCCGCGAGAGTATATAAACTGCTGATTTTAGGGTCTCTGCGCCACTTCTCTACCATCTTTCAGTGTGTAAAGTACATAGCAGGGGGCGGGAAGCGCCTCTTTCTTCGGACAGCAGTTCAACAACCAGGTAATGGCCGTATAATAACTTATTTTCTTGCTAGCTCAGCAGTTTAACTCTCGGGGCGGGTCCGAAGCTTTTTCACCATGTAACCTTTCCCTAAAATGTAAAGACTCTTAGTATCTATTCTCTTTTAAGCTACGTATTGGGATAGAGAGTGCTTAACCCTCTCGAGCTCCCACTCATATTGTTTTGAGGTGAACTTATTTCTCACAACCGATTCTTCCTTAATGTAATGTAAATTGTTCTTTTCTAAAGTCACCTCCGTAGTATGGGATTAGCCCTTGCATTAGCGGCCTAGAGCCAGATTAGGTTTTAAACAAAATGTATTAGGAGTGCAGATCGCCTCCTCTCAAATTGTTATTTTAGAGGTCATGTAATTAACCTTTTTCTCACTTAATAGACCTCAGTAGGTTGGGTATTTTACCCCTGTGTATATGTCCTTAGAGGACAGCTTGAAGGTGGAATTAGGTGTGGCCTTTTGATAGACTTAAAACTTTGAGAGCGGATCGCTCTTTTGAAATTTGTTTCTGCGTGCCTCTAGGAGGTCTTACTGTGTAATTTGGAGCAAGTGCTCCTGGGCATGATTGGGGTTTTCTGCCCCTTTGTTTAATCCTTATGTACATGTAAGCTTGGGCTAACTTCTCAAGAATTGTGAGTTCGGGGCTCGAAGCCCAAAGCCTGTAAATACTGTTGTTGCTCTTTTGTTGCCTTGCTACTCTGTACCTGCCATTCGTGTTATTTCTGAATTTTGGAAAGAAAATATAACCTTGTTAAATTTTAAATTAACTTTAATTTCGTAGTTTGAGACCCGTTCACCCCCGCACCTTCTTTCACCTCTACCTACCACAAAAAAACGGTAACAATAATAATAAAAATAATTACAGCATGACCTCAGCTTTTTTGTGCTCTCACTTCGCTTTGACATCGTTCAGGCCGTTTGAGGTCTTCCTTTACTCTATTGGATGCCGCGTAAACGGGAACGCTATCGGGTAAACTGTTACTGAGTTTTTAATTGCTCTTGTCGGGCAAACATTGAATTTGTCGCGAAATATACTTTAATAACGGAATCGTACGACATGCAGTGAAAATTATGTCTTCTGAACCAATATATAACAATGCGTATTATCGCAGTATGAAAGTTCTATATTTGCCTTTGTTATAGACATTTCATAGTTATATATTAATTCACTCCGTTAAAATAATTGTTTTATACTTACCAGGGTGACTTGATATAATGCCATACAAATAATGATCATACTTCCAATAAATTGGACTATCATTACGTAGTTCATTGCATCTTCAAGATCTTCAGTGAATCTGTAACAGAGTATAGTAATATATTAATTCTATAGTATTTAATAACGATACCTTTATCTCTGCACTTTAGAAATATACACTGTTGAGTGGTCTACCATTTAATTAGGAATATAAGTCTGTTTCTAGATTTAATAAAACCCAATGAACATTTGAGGGGAATTTACTTTCATTTAGAGCAGAGGTGCTCACGCTGGGATTTTCGTCCCGCGGGCACACAACATTTACGTGGGCGGACGAACAGGAAAGCGAGCAGTGTGTGCGCTTCAACAACAGTGAAATTGTGGTTACATCACAGGCCGTGAAGGTCAGTGAACGGTGGACGCGTTCATCTGAGTACTAAGGGTATACTGTTTTCAATAGAACTTACATTGTAAGAAATGGAGCTATCTCTGGTGTATTTGCGTATAATGACTGGAAACAATAAAGAGTTGACCAGCACCTCAAAATACTTTTACACTCTACGCAATGAATCACAATTTTCGCTCTCTTGGTTGAGTGTGGCGTACGCTTGGTGCCTAAGTTATTCGCATTTCAGACAATGAAGTCCGGCCGCACTGGGCTAGCATCAACGGGTGCCCAGATGAGCAACTTTGATTTAGTGTGTAGTGTTATTCATGTAATATAATTTTGTCATCACATGGAGATGTTATACTTCGTTTCATCAGCTCTGGCATTTATAAGGGCTCTGGCCTGGGACATTCGTGATGCCTTCAACAGACAGACTTTTGACATCCTTATCCAACTAACTCTATTATTCGGAATGAGATTCGATACAACACAACAATCACAACTTAGAAACCTGCAGAAATATTATTAGTTGAAATACAAAATCCAAATAGGAAATACCATATATTTTTTAGAAATGAATTAAAATATGCTTGTAATCATGAATTACGCGAGAAGAACCCGCAATATTTGTCGTCTTACATAAAACTTTGTTCACCAACATGTTCGATAATATTCAGAAACATTATGAACATATTTAAGGCACACTGTATCAATGCAAATAAGTAACTTTTCAGTGCCCTTTGTTTCGCCATATACGGTACTTTCATACTTTTTTCAACGAGTTGCAAATATACCCATGTTTAAATTCACACATAATAAAGTACTTTTTGCCAAAATTTTCAGGATACATGCATGTACACACTCTTGACAGAAACGCACACTTTTGATACCCACGATTGCAATGTAACAGGAAATATAATTAATCCGGATATTTTGCTAAGGACCACGCCAAAACTTGCACACATAACACTTATTTCAAACTATATATTTTTCATTTTGGATAAGTCTATTCCTTTAAGGTACACATTACACTGTATGAAGTACGGAAGACTATATCTTCCCTAATATTGGGCAACCATGGTATCACCCTCTCTTCCTTCCCTCCTTCCACATTGACTTTCACTTGAATGATTATCTGCAGCAGCTAATTTTTTTTTTTTTACTCGTGATGAATATTTTTTGTATAATATCGGTGATTTTTCTTGGCACAACGCAGGTCTGTGAAGAAATAATTTGTGGACAGTGAAGTTCCGTCAATAGACCGGTCAGCTCAAAACCCTGACACTGAAAATCGTAGAATATCATTTGGATGAAGCAAAACGCCCATTCCAATAACCCAAGTCACAGACTGCTTTTGCTAAATTTAACCAGGTGTGTAATGGTGATTACGGTTTTAAGAAGAAATACAGTTGAGTAACAGTCCTCAGCTAATGAGCTGTTTTCCTCTTAGGGACGTTCATTTCATGTTATTCAGTCGATACCGATATGCAGCCATGGATGTTAACAGTATTCAAGGTAAGTTGGAAACAGGCAGCCGGAAGGTGAAAGAAACGATGCAATTAAAATTTCCTATCTGGAAATTGTTTAACAACATAATTAATGAAAGTGATCATATAGTAAGATATGTGCAGTGTATATCCTTTAAGTGTGTATCAACGAGGAAAGCAAGAACACGAGGTGAATGATAAGGCGTCAACGTGCCATTCAGCAGATGAACAGGAAGCTAATTTTACCTCCGAAACAGAAGGAGGTAACCCATGCATGCATAGAAATGAGTCCCAGTTATCTGCAGCCTTTTCCCATCGTTCCCGGGGTGATTATTCTTAAAATACAACCAAACACTCATGGTAGGTACGTACAGGTTCAACCATTGAGTTTGTTACTAACTTAGGCTTTATCTACTCATTTTGAGAACCCTCTTTCTATTCTTATAACTTTTTTATGCGTTGAATAGACATTAAATTTTAATTGGTTAAATAACTCAGTATTATTCATAGAAATTAAGACACCAACAGATCCATTAACCTTGTATGTAAAATTTAAAACTGTTGTTTGCTAAAAATGTTGATGGAATGTTAACAAAGGAGAAAGAAAATAAACATTTTGTAATGCAACGAGAAGATTATTGAATAAAAAAACATACTTGAGTAATTCTTGGTGATGCTCAATACAGCGGATCAATGAACGGTACATCTCCATGTTCAGGAGAAGTTCATCCTTATCCTCAGTTTCTTTGTTGACTAAGAACTCCCAGACTCGACCTCTGCGATGAAGGGTTTCTTCACCATCTATTATCTTGATAGTTGCGTCACCGGACCTCGGTGGTGTGGGTGGCAACGCCTCAAGGTTCATCGCCTTGATCACGTCCTCAATACTTCCTATGATCTCTTCTTCTTCGTATAAACCTTTTTCCAAATTTTCAGCGGCTGTAGTAAGTAGAACTGGGAGAGGTAAATGCTGGTTGCTTTTTCTCTTTTCATCCGCTATTCTTGTTGCTCTGTCAGTGATATGAGTTAAAGAATACTGTAGGAGCTTCAATTCCCCACAAATGTGAATTATTACACTTACGTAAAATACATCCAAGCTGGCACTTACTAGATAAGAATACAGATAAGCTACAGTGCAATATATATATGCCATTTCATAGTAAGGACTGATCGAAGTGTCAAATGGAACCCAAGCATTTATTGGAAGGTTCCTGTTATGACATCCACTGGCAAAATCGGTGGCTTTTTCCGTGTGAATGACGAGATTTGAGAGGTACTGAAGAGGCCTTAGGAAGCACCACATTGTTACTGCAATTCCACCAAGTCCTAAGAAACCAATTGTTACTGCCTTTGCATGCCACTCTGAGTCTTCTAAAATATGTTCGCTGTCACCACTCTGTCCTACATAGACAATGAATATACGGTCAAGTCTTTCTAAAAGATCATGTATTACATGCCTCATTTCCACCGTTTTCCTGTATTTGTACAGGCAAATAGCGAAGCCCAAGATTGATGAAATATTCACAGACAGACTTTCAATGTCATCCCAGCATTTGAAAACGTCGACTAACTGTGCTATGATGCAAGATGCGAGAACCACCTTCGAAACGAGAGTGTAATTTTGATACATTTTGCTTTCACCAAATCCATGGACATCAGGTGGCGGAATTACTCCGAGGTAGTGTAAGACCTTTAGATTTAATTCCAAATCGATATGTTTCTTGTTGTCATCAGCTCCAAAATATGCCATTTTGTTGCCAGTGGAGTTCTGTTCCAAATGAAATGAAACTGCTGACTAGAGGTTAGAACGAAATATCTGTCTCACCTCGCAATGTTCCTATAATGATATCTTGAAATAATTATGAAGATAACTTGTTTAGTTATCACGCGAAGAGAGTTAAGTTTATTTTCATAGACGGTAATCGCGAGAAAATCGATTGAATGCATTTGCCGGAATAATTTACTAGGAAAGGGGTAAATTACGGCATTTGAAATGAGTTATTTACGCCGTTGTATATTAACGAATTGGAAAGGTGAGGTTTTAGAATGTTTAAAATTACCTTGTCCCTCTGTCTAGAAATCTAGAGTAATTTTAAGCTGTTTCAAGACACTGCAGAGTTCTAAATTTTCTTTACAAACAATTTTTAAAATAAATATTTACCCTCTAAGAAAGTCACTTTGTTGAGTTTTCTTTGCCTCTTATTATAGGATGAATAATCAAAGTTAATACTTAATCACTTTTTTTTACCAAGTTTACAATTCTGTGACATCTTCCTGGGTTTAATATTTCAGTGAGAGTTATTCTATCTACAGGTGGTAGGAAAGAATAGTTACACATGAAATGTTAACAATATACGAAACAATGAAACAATAGAAATAAAACATATAAAAACTGAAGGTTGTAGCAATTAGGTTACGTTTACCTTACTTTTACCTCATCGTACCAATTTTCGTCATTATCCGTTCTTTGCCTTAACTCCTTCGATCCAGATTGTGGTCGATTTTCCTCCCCCTGTTGGTCTTCAGTTCAAAACTTCTGTTGATAGCTTCTCATCGTCCACTCTTTGAACATGGTGATACCACTCCAATCACTTATGTGCCATGAAGTTATGAATATTATGATATATCTCCATCTTTTGGCTGATAATGAAATTTCCAATTTTCTCGAACTTTGAAATTCTAGCAGATTGTCTCCAAAAGTTCATTTATGTCGGTAGTAAGCTTGAATTTATTTCCTTTCAGGGAGTATGTTACCGATCCATAAGTAATTGATCTCCTTACCGCTGAATTGTGAATATTGGTCTTTATATTTGTTATGGACATCCTTATCCCTTAATACTCCGTTTACGATACCTAAAATATTCATGATACTTAGGTTTTATCCAGTAGTTTCTTTCAAAAAGTTATGTATTAAAACGCCGTAACATACCATTAAAGCACATCTTGCAACTCATCCCATTTCGTATTTCTAATTTAGATCTATAACTGGCTTTCTTATCATCATACAGTTTGTAATTTCCAAATGTCGAATGTCGGAGTGTAGTACTGTGTTTAGCTGTCATCATCGAAGGTTTGTTACAGCTAGAGGTGTAGGATTAGCATGAGGCCTGGTATATGGTCAAACAGGTGCATGCAGCTCACATCTGTTGGACGGTGTGCTTGAAGAATCCTGCATTACCTCGAGGAATTCGATGATACAAGTTTACATTTTTCCTTTTATAGACTCACTGGCAATTACCCGTGGCTTCGCTCGCGTGGATTTCGTAATTTGATCAAAGTAATCGTTTCTCGGCATTGTACAAAGACATTATCTGAAAATTCCTAAAGTATAAACACTCATCCAAAAAGTGAGTTTCATTTACCTGAGAAATTCTTTGTAAACCATGTTTCTGGTATTACCATTTGGGGCTAAGATGACCATGCGTCATAGAACTGTATATATGAGAAACAATATTCTCTCAAGTCGAAAAAATAAATACATGTTCCTTAATTTTTATAGGAGATTCCAAATACCTATTCCCACATCTGTAACATTTTCAGTTTTTGAGATATACATAAGTATCCCCGTAAAGTACGGTTCCATGGCTAAATGGACAGCGTGCGGGCCTTTGCTCACAGGGATCGCAGGTTCGATTCCCGGAAGGGTCGGGAATTTCAACCATAATTGGTTAATTTCGCGGGCACGGGGGCTTGATGTGTGTGTCGTCTTCATCATAGTTTCATCCTAATCACGACGCGCATTGCGCCTATGGGCGTCAACTCAAAATTCCTACATCTGGCGAGGCGAACTTCTCCTTGGACACTCCCGGCACTAAAAGCCACACGCCATTTCATCTCCGTAAAATGAATTCAACCCCCTTGATCAGTCCTTCCCCCACCCCCAAACCCCACCCCCATCTAAGTGTATTTTCCGAAAACAAAAATACATGTTTCTTTATTTTTAAAGGAGATTCCAATTACCAATTTTTACGTCTCTAACATCTTCATTTTTTGAGATATAATTATCCTCATTAAAATAATTCAAATATTTTTCACTTCTTTTCACTCCCCGTTAAGTACCTCCTCCGAAAAAACCGGTACATGTTCCTGTATTTTTAAAAGACTTTCCAAATACCAAGTTTCTTGTCTCTAACATGTTAAGTTTCTGACATATAATGTAGATATACCGCTACTCATTTTAAAAATTCACCCGGTTTTCCTATTCTTTTCAGCCCTTTAACTGGAAGTTCCGAAAACAAAAAATAATGTGTTTCATTACTTCTAAGGAGATTCCAAATACCAGTTTTCATGTCTGTACGTCTGTAACACCTTCAGGTTTTGAGATAAATGTCTACTCGTAAGAATAATTCAACTTCTTCTTATTCACTTCTTTCCACCCCTCTCCCGTCTTAAGTGGATTATACGGAAAAAAAAAGTGTTTCTTTATTTCGAAAGTAAATTCAAAATACCAACTTTCACGTCTGTAAAGGCTTCAGTTTTTAAGATAATGTATCCTCATAGACATATTTCAACTCCTTATTTACTTATTTTCAACCCCACACCCCTTACGTCGATTTTCCGAAAAAATCAGATGCGTGTTTCCTTATTTTGAAAGTAGATTCCAAAGACTAATTTTCACGTCTGTAACATCTTCATTTTTTGAGATATAAGTATCCTCATAAAAGTAATTCATCTCCTTTTTCACACCCCCCTCCTACCCGTTAATTTGATTCCCCCTTCTCCAAATGTGCCTGTTTCTTTATTTTTAAAGGAGATTCCAAATACCAATTTTCACGTCTGTAACATCTTTAGTTTTTGAGATATATGTATCCTCATACAAATAGTGTATCCTCATACAAAGAATCAACTAATTTTTCAATTCAGTCACCCCCTCCCCCCTAAGTGGATTTTCCGAAGACAAAAGAACACGTATTTCTTTACTTTGAAAGGAGACTCCAAATACAAATGTTCATGCCCCTAACATCTTCAGTTTTTGAGATATAAGTATCCTCATAAAAATAATTCGACTCCTATTTCACCCCAGCCCCTTAAGTTGATTCCCCCTCCAAAAAATGCGTGTTTCATTATTTTTAATGGGACTCCAAGTACAAATTTTCACGTGTGTAACCTCAAGCTTTTGAGATGTAAGTTTTTCCATAAAAAGTATTCAAATTTTTCACTTTCTTTCACCATTCCCCCTTGAATTTATTCTCCGAAAACCAAAAATACATGTTTCTTTATTTATAAAGGAGCTTCCAAATGCCAATCATCACGACTGTAACATCTTCAGTTTTGAGATATATGTATCCTCATAAAAAGGAATTAAACTCCTTTTTCATTTCCCCCGCCTCCAAGTTGACTCTCCCACGCCCCCAAACGCGTGTTCCTTTATTTTTAAACGGGATTCCAAATACTAATTTTCACGTCTGTGTCATCTTTAGTTTTTGAGATATAAGTATCCTCATACAAAGTATTCAAGTAACTTTTCAATTTAATCACCCCCTTAAGCCGATTTTTCAAAGGCAAACATTACGTGCCTCTTTACTTTCAGAGACAATTCCAAATGCAAAATTTCACGTCTGTAACATCTTCAGTTTCTTAGATATAAGTATCCTCATGAAAAGACTTGAACTCCTTTTTCACTCCATCCCCACCCGTTAAGTTGGTTCTCCCCCACCCAAAAATGTGTGTTTCTTTATTTTTAAAGGATATTCCAAATACAAATTTCCACGTCTGTAACGTTCAGTTTTGATATATTTCTCAAGTAAAAGATTTCAAATTTCTTACGTCCTTTCACACTCTCCACTCAAGTGAATTTTCCAAAAACGAACAGTACCGTTTCTTTAAAAGAGCTTCCAAATACCAATTATCACGACTGTAACATTTTCAGTTTTTGAGGTATATGTATCCTCGTAAAATGAATCATCTCCCTTTTCATCCCCCCCCCCTATCATGTTGATTCCCCCACCAAATGCGTGTACCTTTTTTTTTAAAGGAGATTCCATATACAGTTTTCACGTTTGTAAAACTTTTAGATTTTTTGGTATATATGTACATTCTCTTAAAAATAATTCGACTAATTTTTAAATTGCTTCACCAACCTCCCCGTTAAGGCTTTTTTCGAAAACCAAAGAATGCGTGTTTCCTTTTTAAAGGAGGTTCCAATTTTCACGTCTGCAACATGTTAAGTTTTTGAGATATACTGTAGATACGCTAATTTTAAAAATTCATGCCGTTTTTCAGTTCTCCTTTAGTGGATTTCCGAATAAAATATTTATGTTTCATTACGTTTACAGGAAATTCCAAATACCAGTTTTCATATCTGTAATATGTTACGTGTCTGAGATAATTTGCAGATATAGTCTTTTTTTAAATTCACCCCTTTGTCACTCCTGTTCATTCTATTCATCGGATTATCCAAAAACACAAAAATACGTGTTTCTTTATTTTCAAAGGAGATTACAAATTTCAATTTTCATGTCTGTAACGTTTTCAGTTTTTGAGATATAAGTCTCCTCATAATAGGTGTTCAACCCATTCCCCCCCCCCCTTTTTCATCCACCCTAATGAGATTTTCCGAAAACAAAAGTACATGTTTTCTATTTTTAAAGTAGATTTAGAATACCAATGTTTACGTATGTAAACTTTTAAGTTTTGAGATATAGATATCCTCATTTTAAAAATTTACCCCAATTTTCACCCCCTTAGCGGCGGAATATCCAAAAATCTTCTCTTAGCAAGCACCTACACACTAATATAAATGTATCCCCAAAATTTAATTCTTTATGTCCAGTAGTTTTGGCTCGGCGATGATGAGTCAGTCAGTCAGTCAGTCAGTCAGTCAGTCAGGACAAGTTTTGTTATATATATAGACTAGCAAGATACCCGTGCTTCGCTACGGTATTATAATTCAATTTATAATTGAATGCTTAACGTTTTATATATAATCCGCCAAAATTCGCGATCTAACTCGTTTTCTGAGAGGATCCACCAAAATACGTGATCTGTCTCGTTTTCTGAGAGATTACGGCAAAGTTCATCCCATTTTCAAACTTTCTTTCTAGCAATCGATTTCTTACTTCCCGGACTAGTTCCAGGTATTCCATCCGGTCATTTGGGTCCCTAAATCTTTGCCATCTTTTCCTATAAGGATTTTAATATGGATCAAATAATTGAGGAGATCCGGCATGGTGTCGTCTTGGGTGCCTTGGCGGTAATGAACCCACGACCGGACTGCAATAGTAGTCATTACCCGACCAGGGCCGTTTCCAGCGTGGTCTGCACATTTTGACGACGGTCCAGAACATTATTATTATTATTATTATTATTATTATTATTATTATTATTATTATTATTATTATTATTATTAATGTTCTGGACCCCACAGCAATATGCAAGACCGCTACTTGGCGGTAAATTACATCTGCTGACATTGTCATTGCTGATAATGTCACCAGCACCATCGTCGCACGTAGTTAAGTGCGCAAGATTTCTGGCGACACAAAAGATATACTTTTGTGTATTATTGACCTTATTATAGAGGTGAACGGTCAATTTCATTCCTATTGTTTATTTCAAATGTTTTTAAATTTTTGTTTATATGCCAGAAGATTCTACTGTATTCTAACATTATGTTCTTCAAAGGGGCTCTTGGAAACGAACCCAGGAAAGATTAAAAGTGATCAGTTTATGATCAGAATAAGTACATTATGAACAGGAAAATCAATTGGTCTCAACTCCTTTTTCACCCCCTCGCCGTTGATTTATCCACCACCCCCTTCCCCAAAAAATGAATACGTGTTTCCTTATGTTTAAAGGAGATTCCAAACACCAATGTTCACATCTATTACCTTCAGTTTTGAGATATAAGTATCGCTATAAAAATAATTCACTTTTTTCGCTTCCGTTCACACTCCTCACCCCAGTAAGTTAATTTTCCGGCAAAAAACTTGTTTTTTAATAGTAAAGGATCTTCTAAATACCAATTATCACGACTCTAACATCTTCAGTTTTTGAGATATGTGTCCTCACATAAAAGGAATTCAACTCTTTTTCACCCCTGCCCCCAAGATTATTTACCCCCCCCCCAAAACGCTTTTTCTTTGTTTTTAAGGCGATGGAAATACCAATTTTCATGTCTGTAACATCTTTAGTTTTTATTAGATGTGAGTATCCTCATAAAATTAAATCAATTAATTTTTCAATTCTTTCACCCCCCCCCCCCGTCCACTTCATTGGATTTTCGAAGAATACGTGTTTCTTTAATTTTAAAGCAGATTCCAAATACCAATTTTCACGTCTGCAAAATCTTTCGTTTTTGAGATAATAGTATCATCATACAAATAATGCAAGTAATTTTTCAATTCCCCCCCCCCCAGGTGGATTTCCGAAAATATAAAATACGTATTTATTTATTTTTAAAGGGGATTCCAAATACCAAATTTCATGTCTGTAACATCTTCAGCTTTTGAGATATCAGTATCCTAAAATGAAAAGAATTCAACTCCATTTTCAGACACTTTTAACCCTCCACCATAGTGTTTTTTCAGAGAACAAAGAAATACATGATTCTTTATTTTTAATAGAGATTAAAAATACTATTTTTCACTTCGGTAACATGTTAAGTTTTTGAGATATACTGTAGAAATGCTCATTTTAAAATTTCACTCCCTTCTTAGTTCCCCTTAAGTGGAGTTTCCAAAAACAAATCACCTATGTTTCTCTACTTTTACAGGAGATTCCAAATACCAATTTTTACGTCTGCAACATTTTACGTTTATGAGATATACTGTAGATATAGTCTTTCTAAAAATTCACCCTAATTTGTCACTCCTGTTTAACCCCCATTAATTGGATTTTCCAAAAACAAAAACAAAAAACTGTTCCTTTATTTTCAAAGGAGATTTCAAATACCAATTTTCTGGTCTGTAATATCTTCTATTTCTCAGATATAAGTATCCTCATTTAAGGCATTCAACCACATTTCACCCCTCCTATTGGGATTTTCTGAAAACGAAAACATATGTTCCTTTATTTTTAAAGGGAATTCTAAATACCAACTTTTACATCTGTAAACTTTAAAAGTTTTGAGATATAGGCCTAGATACTCACATTTTAATAATTCCCCTCATTTTTACCTCCCCCCGGTCATTAATTGGATTTTCCAAAAAAAAAAAAAGTTGTGTTTCTTTATTTTTTAAAGGAGATCCCAAATGCCAATTTTCAGGTCTGTAATATCTTCAGTTTGTGATACGTAAGTAGCCTCACTAAAGGCATTCAACCACTTTTTCACCCTTTTTCACCATTCCTATAGGAATTTTCCCAAAACAAAGAAATACGTGTTTCCTTATTTTTAAACGAGATTCTAAATGCCAATTCTTACATCTGTAAACTTTAAAAGTTTTGAGATATAGGGCTAGATACACTCATTTTATAAATTCGCAGTCCTTTTCATCCCTCCCCCAAATTAATTGGATTATCCAAAAAAAATACATGTTTCTTTATTGTTAAAGGAGAGCCCAAATACCAATTTTCAGGTCTGTAATATCGTCAGTTCATGAGATATAAGTATCCTCATTAAAGGCATTGAACCCCTTTTTCACCCATTTTCAACCCTCCTATTGGGATTTTCGAAAAACAAAAATTACGCCTTTCTTTATTTTTAAAGGATATTCTAAATACCAATTTTTTCATCCGTAAACTTTTAGAGTTTTGAGATGTAGATACACTCATTTTAAAAATTCACCCACTTTTTACCCTCCCATTAATTGGATTTTCCGAAAACAGAAGTACGTGTTTCTTTATTTTCAAAGGAGATCCCAAATACCAATTTTCAGGTCTGTAATATCTTCAGTTTCTGAGATATACGTCTCCTCATTAACTGCATTAAAATTAGTTTTCACCCTTTTTCACCCCTCCTATTTAGAGTTTTCGAAAAAAATATGTTTCCTTACTTTTAAAAGAGATTCTACATACCAATGTTTACATCTGTAAACTTTTAAAGTTCTGAGATATAGATACACTAATTTTCAAATTTTACCCTCTTAGGGACGGAATATCCAAAAATCCTTCCTTAGCGAGCACCTACATTGTACTATAAATGTATCCTCAGAATTTCATTTCAATATGTCGTGTAGTTTTGGCTCGGCGATGATGAATTTGTCAGTCAGTCAGTCAGGACATGTTACTTTATATATATAGACTAGCAAGATACCCGTGCTTCGCTACGGTATTATACTGAAATTTGTAATTGAATGCTTATTGTTTTACATAAAATCCGCCGAAATTCGCGATGTGACTCGTTTTCTGAGAGAATCCGCCACAATTCGCGATCTGAGTCTTTTTCTAATAGATTACGGCAAGTTTCCTCCCATTTTTCAATCTTTCTTTCCAGCAATCGATGATTTCGTACTTCCCGGGCTAAGTCCAGGTATTCCACCCGGTCAGTTGGGTCCCTAAATCTTAGTCATCTTTTCCTATAAGCATTTTTAATATGGATCAAATCCTTCAGGAGATCCGGTGTGCTGTCGTCTTGGGTGCCTTGGCGATACTGAACCCGTGGCCGGACTGAACTCTTAGTCATTACCCGTCCAGGACCCGTTTCCAGCGCGGTCCGCACATTTGACGACGGTCCAGAACATTATTATTATTATTATTATTATTATTATTATTATTATTATTATTATTATTATTATTATTATTATTATTATTATATGTTCTGGACCCCACAGCAAGATGCAAGACCGCTACTTGGCGGTAAATTACATCTGCTGCCATTGTCATTGTTTCCAGTCTTTCGACAGAGTCAGGAATGGAATGAATAAAGCCCCATCTAGCGGCGACAATAGGAATTATGCCGGCTGCCGAAGTACTCCTCTGGGGCAATAATCGATGAATGACAAATGAAATGTAATATTGGCCAGTGTTGCTGGAATGAGTGATGACAGGGAAAACCGGAGTATCCGGAGAAAAACCTGTCCCGCATCCGTTTTGTCCAACACGAATGTCAAGTGGAGTAACCGGCATTTGAACCACGGAACCCAGCTGTGAGAGGCCGGCGCGCTGCCGCCTGAGCAACGGAGGCTTCTTATAAGTACATTATGAACAGTAAAATCAATTGGTCTCACCTCCTTTTACACCCCACCGCCGTTAAGTTTATTAACCCCCCCCCCCCTCCAAAAATTTTTTAACAATGCGTGTTTCTTTATGTTTAAAGGAGATTCCAAACACCAATGTTCATGTCTATTACCTTCAGTTTTGAGATATAAGTATAAAAATTATCACTTTTTTCACTTCCTTTCACACTCCTCCCACCCCCACCCCCACCCCCAAGTGAAATTTCCGGCAAAAAATACTTGTTTCTTTAATAGTAAAGGATCTTCTAAATACCAATTATCACAACTCTAACTTCTTCAGTTTTTGATTTATGTGTCCTCATGAAAGGAATTGAACTCTTTTTCACTCCCGCCCCCCAAGATGGTTCCCCCCAAAAACGCGTTTTTCTTTGTTTTTAAAGGAGATCCAAATACCAATTTTCACGTCTGTAACAACTTTAATTATTATTAGATGTATTCTCGTACAATTAAGTCAATTAATTTTTCAATTCTCTCACCCCCCCCCCCCCCCCATCGTTAGATTTTCCGAGAATACGTCTTTCTTTACTTTTGAAGTAGATTCCAAATATTCACGTCTGTAACATCTTCATTTTTAAGATATCAGTAGGTTAATTAAAAGAATTCAACACCATTTTCAATCACTTTTATCGCCCCCCTACACCCAAGTATTATTTCTGAAAATATGTGTTTCTTTATTTTTAAAGGAGATGCTAAATACCAATTTTTACACCTAAAAACTTTAAACGTTTTGAGATACAGATACACTCACTTTAAAAATTCACCCCCTTTTCACCCCCCCCCCATTAATTGGATTTTCCAATAACAAAAAGTACGTGTTCCTTTATTTTTAAAGGAGATCCCAAACACCAATTTTCAGGTCTGTAATATTTTCAGTTTCTGAGATATAAGTATCCTCATTAAAGGCATTCAACCCCTTTTTCACCCCTTTACACCCCTCTTATGTGGATTTTCCGAAAACAAAAAAATACGTGTTTCTTTATTTTTAATGAAGATTCTAAATACCAATTTTTACATCTATAAACTTTAAAAGTTTTGAGATATAGATGCACTCATTTTTAAAATTCACCTCCTTTTTAACCCCCCTTTAATTGGATTTTCCAAAAACAAAAAATACGTGTTCCTTTAATTTTAAAGGAGATGCCAAAGACAAATTTTCAGGTCTGTAATATCTTCAGTTTCTGAGATATAAGTATCCTTATTAAAGGCATTCAACCCCTTTTTCTTCCCTTTTCCCTTTTGCACCCCTCCTATTGGGATTTTCCGAAAACAAAAAATTCTTGTTTATTTGTTTTTAATGAAGATTCTAAATACCAATTTTTACATCTGTAAACTTTTAAAGTTTTGAGATATATATATATACACTCATTTTAAAATTTCACCCCCCTTTTCACCCCCTTAGCGACGGTACACCCAAAAATCCTCTCTTAGCGAACACCTACATCTTAATATGAATATATCTCCAAAATTTCATTTCTTTATGTCCAGTAGTTTTGGCTCGGCGATGATGAATCTGTCAGTCAGTGAGTCAGTCAGTCAGTCAGTCAGTCAGGATTTTGAGTCCCCATTTTCCATACTCACTTGTGTCAGGCTGCGTGCCTGAATGGTCAGCGTCTTGACCTTTAGTCTTCGTTTGACCTGGTTCGATTCCTAACTGAGTCAGTGGATTTTAATAGTCGACGAGTAATTATCTTGCTTGAGAGCTTAGTGAATGTGCTCTCTCAAACTTTCCTGCAAATTATCACCACACACAACACCTCGAAGACGCATTATCGAAGACGCGGCATGTGCCGCCCTCCCTCGCCGAAGGGTCTGTCTTAAAAGTACTGCATCAGTTTAATTGTAGCCTCAATGAAATAATATTCTCCTCCTGTCACTCTTCCCACAGACTGGCGAGGTCGCGACTGTAAACTGCGACGCACATATGAATTTGGCGCTGTTCTAAAACCGGATACCCTGCATTCGCTATTTCGTGTTTCTGTGGCAGTTGGTAGATTGGTGTGTTGTGTGTGTGTGAAAAGGTGTGTATTGAGACATAGCACAGGAGTTTACCAAATGCATCTCAAATTTCGGACCCGGCCGTAATCGAAACTGGGATCGTCGGAATCGTAGGCCATTACGCTGACCACTCAGCCAAAGGAACGGACAATCCTTTACTATTATTATTATTATTATTATTATTATTATTATTATTATTATTATTATATAAGCAGACACATAAATAAGAACATGAATTTCGCTGAGGAAGCAATACCGCATATCTGAAAATGTTCTGCGTATACATTTTCTTACGACTATTCACGCCTCCCAGCCACATACGGATGTGCAGTCCATTAGAACAATTTTTGTAGTGTTAATTTTCCTTAACTGCAATGTAAAGGAATATTAACCTTAAATACTGTACATTATACTGTAGGGGTCCGTAAATACGTCATGGAAACATACATTCCTACACTACGCCAAGGTTCATTTTCTTAACACAAGAGCGTAGGAAAAACACAACGAAAATTTTTCTGATGGATTGCATATGGATACTGTCAGATACGCGGTATTGAGTCTGCAGTTCAAAGCAAAGCTAAGCAAGGTCATCTCCGTATAGACTATGAAGGCACTTGGAGGGGTGGAAGGTGAAGGCTTGGTGCGGTAGAGTCGTTAGCTCTATGCCTTTGCCCCTCAGGAATTAACCTGGTACTCTTTTTTGATGTAGGCTGAGTGAACCTC
Organism: Anabrus simplex; assembly: GCF_040414725.1. Classification (NCBI taxonomy): domain Eukaryota; kingdom Metazoa; phylum Arthropoda; class Insecta; order Orthoptera; family Tettigoniidae; genus Anabrus; species Anabrus simplex. The sequence continues at coordinate 172,726,615 of NC_090265.1, forward strand.
AGGGCCAGGTGCTCTTCTGGAAGTGGAAATCTCGTTTCTTACATTTTTCGACTTTGGTATATGTTTGTGCCTTAAGTGTTCTACATCTTTATTTCTTACAATCAGTCCATATATAATATCAGTTATGAGGGAAATTTATTATTTTTGTCGATCATACTGCCCTAAATGTTGGCCATTTTGCATGTTTTAAAAAATAGCCATGAAAACCATGATACAGATGAGGAATCTACTCTCCATGTCTTGCATTGCCTAGGCAACAGAGTTTGTATTGTTTATCTACACATTCTGCCCTTATTTAGTCAACCATCTTCAGGCCGGGTAAACTACGTAGAGAACGAATATCTCCCGGTATAATGAGATCCCCTATAAAGTGCCAGCAGTATAGGTTAGGGCACTCTGTTGTTCTGGGAGCAAGAAATTGTCCCTAAAGGCGAAGAAATCAAGTTTTAGTCAACGGCATTAGGATGCAGATGGCAACGGGAAACTCCTGCTTTCAAGATCCTCAAGGATATCCCTATAAATTCACATAGTAATGGATCATGACAATGCAAAGATCACAGCTGACTACGAGGATCGCCAACCTTCATATCGAGACGGCGTCTTAAGAAGAAGAAGAAGAAGAAGAAGAAGAAGAAGAAGAAGAAGAAGAAGCAACTTACGTACTTCAAAAAATAACTGAGAGGCTAATTCACGTTACATTATGGTCAAATTTGAAAGTAATGTGACGTCTTTTAATCGCAATCTCATGTTTATGTTTGAATGTGTTATTTTGCACATATTTAGAATGATCGTGTGAGATAGATGGTCGTACCAGAGGTTTTCTGATATAACTGAGGCTGACAAGAGTGTATAGGAATTATTCGTGGAAGCTTACTTAATTGGATCCTTGAGGCTATAGCAAGTCATTATGTGTGAACAAATGAAATATCATACAGCATGGGACGCAAACTCGTCAGAATATTGATTCAGGTGTGGTGACAATAATCTTATATATATATTTGTTTTAAGTCGCACCGACACAGATAGGTCTTTTGGCGACGATGGGATAGGAAAAGCTTAGGGATGGGAAGTAAACGGCCGTGGCATTAATTAATGTACAACCCCAGCATCTGCCTGGTGTGAAAGTGTGAAACAACGGAAAACTATCTTCAGGGCTGCCGACAGAGGGTTTCGCACCTGACTCTAACAATGACTATGGATAATGGATCTACGTTATGAGATTAGAGATGCACATCTTGAAGTTGCAGTATGTAGGCTATATGAATCAGGATCTTCAAATGAAGTGATAAATGGCTGAAGGACGATAGACCTCCACTTTGGAAACCAGACGTACGGATGCTCCAGCATGAAACATTGTTGGAAGATGGATAGGCCGAGCCGATGAGGAATTCCTGAATATAAACTCAAATCGCAAGCGAAGAGGAAGGTTGTTGAGTGTGTGAGTGCTGACATGGGGATTTCAATAGAATTGTACCGGGCGACGATAGGTCGTTGGCACGGTAGAGGCAGGGATACGAGGCGCAATATGAGTGGCAGAACCAGACAGCAGGTGAGTTTGGTTTCAATTCTGATGGCTGCATCAGTGATGGCAGTGTTGTTGGTTATTGGAGGGGTCGAGATGAACCCTGGACCTGATCATGAGAATGTGGTTGGTTGGGAAGACATGGAGAAGATAAGGGAATTTAGTAAGGCCCAAACTGAACAAATGAGAGAGCTATTACGAGAGCAATCTAGCGATCTACGAGAAATGGTGAAAGAGGAGATAGGAAAAGTGACGGAAAGGGCGGTCCAAAAAATAAAGAAATATCAAGTTTGAGGGATAAAGTGAGGAGAATGGAGGAAGAGATAAAAGAGTTGAGATGGTAGGAGAAAAAAAGACAAGAGGAAACCCGAAAGAAAAATATTTTTATATATGGGCTACCAGAGAACACTAAAGAAGTATGGAGGTTAAGGAATGGGGTGAGTCTCATCATCTCCCAATTATTGTCAGAATAAAAGTTAGAGAGGGTAAGACACCAACAATATGATAAAATACAAAGAAAAGATAGCCACTAAATATAGGTGGAGAGAGGAGCTAAAAAACTAGTTTATGAATTATTATGATGGAGAAATAGGACAGATAGTGAAAGCTGGAATAGATTCAATGATCGAGAGTAACCAAACGAGTACAGCAGTTAAAATAATTGAAAATTCTGTAAAGATGGCAGGGGAGAAGATGAGGATAAAGGAGGGGCAGAATATAATAGGAAAAGGCTGGTACAATGACGAATGCAGGCATAAAAAGTATGAAGTGATGAAAGCACTGAAAGAGTTTCGGAAGCATGGGGGAGAAAACCATAGGATGGGATTCTGTAACTTGAGAAGAGAATATAGGGAATTACTGTATGCAACTAAGTCTGAATGGCAGGAGCAGAGAGTTGTCGAATTAAATAACAATGCAAAACAGAATGATAGTAGAAACGTTTGGAGTACAATTAAAGGGATTTGTGGAATACAGAAGCTGCCGCGGCAGACGGTAATAAGTCAGGCTATCTGGGTGAAGCACTATAAGAAACTATTAGAGGCTGAAGATAGGTGGAGACCGAGATAAAACGATACTGGTATATCGGTAGGGCTAGGGTGTACTGTGCCGGCATTAGATAAGGAAATATCGAAAGAAGAAATAAGGGAGGTACTAGGGAAAGCCAGGAAAGGCAAATCAGGAGCGATTTCAGGTATCACTAACGAATTTTGGAAGCAGCTGGCGCAAAATAAGGATATCCTAGAAAGTATGGCGAAACTATTTAACAAAATATTTGAAGGAGGTGAGTTCCCAAAATCTTGGCAAGAGGGAGTGATCTGCCCAATCTATAAGAAGAAGGGAGATAAAAATAACCCTAACAACTACAGGGGTATAACGTTGCTAGAAACATTAAGTAAAATATATACAGGGGTGTTAGCAAAAAGGATAATGAAGTGGGCAGAGGGGGAATCGATTCTGCAGAGGCTGCAAGCAGGTTTTAGAGAAAGGATGAGGACAACAGATAATATTTTTGTAGTGAAAACAATAATAGATAAGTATGTAAAAAAGAAAGGAGGAAAAGTATATATTACTACTATTGATTTGGAGAAAGCATTTGATTCTGTGAGCAGAGGGGCGGTCGTGGCCAAGATGAGAGGGATAGGGGTGTCTCAGAAGATGATAACAGCGGTTGAAAATATATATGCAGAAGTAAGGTGCGCAATAAAAACTAAGGAGGGCGTAGTATTTGGAGAAATATTCTCTAATGTAGGATTAAAACAGGGTTGTAAGTTGTCACCAGTACTGTTTCTACTCTTTATAAATGATATCTTTCAATCGAAAGGCTTCGAGGCAGGGGTTTACCCAAGTCTTGAGAACCGGGATATTCCGGGCTTCATTTTTGCTGACGACATCCTTCTGCTCACTTTGACACCCAATAGTATGCAAGGTAGTATAAATGTGGTGGTAAACTACTGTCAAGAATGGAACTTAAAAATCAATGTACAAACAACTAAGGTAATGGTGTGTAAAAAAGGTCATAAATTATCAAAGAATGAAAAATGGTGGATGGGCGAGACGAGGTTAGAAGTTGTCAATAAATTAGAATACTTGGGTATGATTTTGAGTGGAAACGGAAAGTGGTCAAAGCAAATAAATAGATCAAAGCTAGAAAGCATGAGTGCACTGTCAGCTATTAGCATACTGGAGAAGAAGATGCCCAATACAGACTACAGAGTGCATAAAAATGTTTTTAATGCAGTAGTCAAATCTAGAGTGTTGTATGGAGCAGAAATTTGGGGAGTTGAAGAAAGGGTTGACTCACTTAATACAATTACGAGTAGATTTGGGAAAATAATTATGGGTCTACCCAGCTGTACAGCTAATTGTGGAGTGAGAATGATGTGCAAAGATATAAGTCTGCGAGTGGACATTATTAAAAGGATAATACAGTATTGGTTGAGAATGAAGTTGCGAGAAGGGGGCGAAATTTTACAGATAGCATATCAACACCAAATGAAACATCAGAACCAAGGATACTGGGTGGATGGGGTACGGAATATTTTAGAAACGATTGGAATGGGATGTTACTGGGAAAAAGAATGTATAGAGAAGTGGAAAATATGTAAAAATATAGTTCTAAGAATTAAGGATATTGAAAAACAAGACATTGATACACAATGTAGAAATAAGAGGTCATTAGAAGAATTTTGTAATATATATGGGAGAATGAGAATAAATGTAGAGTTTATAACAAAAAAGAGAATAAGGGGTATAATATGGTGGTTAATGGGGATACATAAAAATAAAGCATATAGAAGGAACAGGGATGAAAATAAATGTTTAATATGCTCTGAAGAGATTGCCCTATGACAAAGGAAATACGAGAAAAATTCATAGACGATGAGGATGTAAAGAAAATTGAGAACGAAAATCAGTTGTATACAATTGTAAATTTATTGAACAGAGAATGGATGCACCCGGATAGAATTGCAAAATTATTTAACATTATTAGGGGAAGGTGGAGCAGGAAATTGAAGGAAGGAAAGGATGTGATACATGTCAGCCAGGAACCGAATTGTGCCTAAGGCAACCTAGACAATATAACTCCGTTGAAGTCTAGAGCCATTAGGTACATAGGCTTAAGGGTTAGCATGGAACTACCTCGTTACATTAGTTCTAATAGTTTTATGTATTGTAGAACAATAATTTCCGTTTTCTCTCTTTTCTTACCAGCCTGCAAAGGCAATATTATCTTTGATAATCTGAAAAGATATCACTATAAATAGATGTTGTGGTGTTTTTTTTTCTGCCATAATACTATATATGAATGGAACTCCAACATTTAGTTTATAGTATTCTTTCTCTGTTCAATTTCTATGCACCTGCTTTATATGAACATTCATTGCATGTAACAATTATTAACACTATTCACAATAGTTATTTAAGTTACTCATTCTAATTTTGTATACGGCATGTATCACAAATTATGAAATTATGAAACGATTACAATAAACAATGCCCTCTCCCTAAACTCAAATCTCTCTATTTAATGCCAGGCTGAGTGGCTCAGAAGGTTGAGGCGCTGGACTTCTGACCCCAACTTGGCAGGTTCGATCCGGTGGTATTTGAAGGAGCTCAGCCTCGTTTCTTTACGGAAAGGAACTCCTGCGGGACAAAATTCCAGCACCTCAGTATCTCCAAAAACCGAAAAATATAGTTAGTGAGACATAAAGTCAGTCCGCCTCCGTGGTGTAGTTGTTAGTGTGATTAGCTGCCACCCCCGGAGGCCCGGGTTCGATTTCCGGCCCTGCTACGAAATTTGAAAAGTGGTACGAGGGCTGTAACGGGGTCTACTAAGCCTCGGGAGATCAACTGAATAGAGGTGGGTTCGATTCCCACCTTAGCCATATTGGAAGTGGTTTTCCGTGGTTTCCCACTGCTCCTCCAGGCAAATGTCGGGATGGTACCTAACTTAAGGCCACGGCCGCTTCCTTCCCTCTTCCTTGTCTATCTTTTTCAATTTTCCCATCCTCCCGCAAGGCCCCTGTTCAGCATAGCAGGTGAGGCCGCCTGGGCGAGGTACTGGTTATCCTCCCCAGTTGTATCCCCGACCCAGAGTCTGAAGCTCTAGGACACTGCCCTTGAGGCGGTAGAGGTGGGATTCTTCGCTGAGTCCGAGGGAAAAACCGAACCTGGTGGGTAAGCAAATTAAGAAAAAAAAGAGACAAGAAGCCAATAACATTATTTTCCCTGTTATTTTAATACCGTTCGACTTTTTTCTGAGTGCAACTCGAAGAACAGCGTGCACCTCACGCGGATACTGTATGCCGTGAGTGACGCGACTGTGACAATCTGCGAGTCCGCTCTCACGGAGATTTTATCTGCTGTTTGTCTCTCCGTTCTACAGCGTTGTAGACAATGTTCTGCTGCTGTTAATGGTGGTCATCTTAAACATTTGTAACTGTAAAGTTTGTGACGTACAAATTTCAAGGAACTTAAGCGTTAATTTACCAAGCAAGTTGGCCACCCTGTTAGCGTTGCTTAGATGCGAGCTTGCACTTGGGTGATGGTGCGTTCGCATGACGGACGCTAGCTGGTGTGCACCTGTCGTGCATTCGCCGTTGTACTTATGTGTGGATTATTATGAGCTGCCTCCAGAACGGCCTCTTCTGTTTCACCCGATGTAACGGGCCTATCACGGACTGGTGGCTGGTTGGAAATCACGCCTGTTGTCCTTAGGCGTCTTTGAACACCAAGGAATGTCGTAGCGGCCGGGTGTCGCCTGTCGGGATACCGTTCCTTGTACAGACATAGTCCCTCGCATGCGTTTTGTCTTGCTTCCCCATAAATGAGAAGCATGTCAACGTATTCTTCTGTAGAAAACATGCCGAATGACAGCAGAGATTACAGTACATTCAGGCTCTAACGAGTGGAGTATACGCAGGGCACAAGATGAATAACATCGTCTTTCTACTGTTTGAATGTGGCAAACGTGGGCTTATGATTACGTATTCAAACATCATACCGATGCAGAAATAGTTGAACGATGCAGGATTCGAACAGCCAGTGGCACATTTTGTTCATTGCTAGGGGAACGCCTAGCCAAATTTGCTACGCTACAATGCTGGGCACATGCAGGTAGTACGAGAGCAGAGTACATGCGCCATCCGGTTCGGTGTTAAAGACATCAATTACTCCACTGTTACCTAGTTTTATGCAATGATTCCCCTCTTCGTTACACCTGGTCACGAGGCACGACACAGTAACACAGTTACATGGTAAAAGGACGTTGCTACATGATTTCAAAGCGTCATGCTTTGCGAACGGATGATATAACATTTCGCTAGGGTTCAGAATCGTGTGTGAAATGTGCTCACTGAACATTAGTACCATACAGTATGTCTGCAGGAGAATAGTACCCGTATAACCATGTGCACGTTAGTTGGGCTGCAACAAACGACATTGGAAATAGTTGCTGAATCACACTGCATAATGCATGATTTGCCCCGTATTCCCACCAAACTCAATTTTGAACGCACTATTATCCATGAGGAACAAAACTATTGCTTTCTTTTCAGTTGTCATCGTGCTACTAGCCTGGTAGCTACGACAATGGACACATGGAAGCCGGTAAACAAGTAGCGCGTGGAAGCACGCGCACGCTGGACGCTCCCACCTAGGTCATCGCCTTAGATTGCCAGCGAGGGGGGGGGACTTCTACTTGAGCATGCCATTATTTCGCTGTGCTTGTGCCCTCACTTTCATCTTTCGTATACGACCGCCTTTGGGAAAATACTGTTCTCCGCGATCCACGGTATCCGGTTTTGTGAGGCCTGGGGAGTCCTTTAACTTCATGGCCTTTGTGGCTATTCCCTTTCATTTTGCGATTCATTTATTCCTCAATATGTCGGACCTTTTCAATTTCCCTGGTGTTTAGCGTTAAGAGAGATGTTTACCCTATTGTACTTCCTTTCAAAACAATTATCACACCCATCATCGCTGCATATATTCACATTATGCTCTCTGTTTCACAATAAAATATTAGCGTAGTTCTTACTGTGTAGTTCTTACTAAGTAATTTATATTCTCAGTGGACAATACAGTATCATCATACAGACTGCTCAGGTAAATGCATTTAAAATCTGTCACCGAGCTCGATAGCTGCAGTCGCTTAAGTGCGGTCAGTGTACGGTATTCGGGAGATAGTAGGTTCGAACCCCACTGTCGGCAGCCCTGAAAAAGGTTTTCCGTGGTTTCCCATTTTCACACCAGGTAAATGCTGGGGCTGTACCTTAATTAATGCCACGGCTGCTTCCTTCCCACTCCTAGCCCTTTCTTGTCCCATCGTCGCCGTAAGACCTATCTGTGTGGATGCGACGTAAAACAACAAGTAAAAAAAAATCTGTCGCCAGGGTTAGTCACTTCTCTCGATTTTATGTATATAAGGAAAATATAGGAGTAATTATAGCACACTTGGGAGTATAAAAGCTATATTGGCAGTGGCACAAGGTATCTTCCAGCTGTTGGTGGGATATAAAACTGTGTTTATAACCTTCCCTATACTGTGGAAGGCATCTCCTTTGGGCTAAGCACCTTGTTTACTCCCAGCTGGCGATAGTGGAGAAATGTAAGTACCATAGTAAAATCCGAAATAACAAATAAAGTGAAGTTAAGATATTGAAGTATCTTCTTCCGTTTCAAGTAAAATAGAATATCTCCACAGCCAGATCATTAATGTCGGTTGTATATTCTCAGAAAAAAGCTTCCGTCCCTTTGCTGCAGACGTCTTTATCTTACAATCTCATCTTTAACGATGTAAACATTTTCATCCTGTGAAAGAGAAAAAGGGAGATGTACACCCTGCTGACGTATAATACCCGAATACGAGGTCTGTGATTCGAAATGAGCAGTGTTGATTTTTCGTATGTTTATTCATATAATGTTTCTTCATATAGACCGTCTCTGATAATTTATACAACGTTTCCCCTTCCTCTTAATACTGAACTTCTTCTTAGCGAAGTGAATCTTCACCAGTCAGATATTCGAATCTCAGATCAGACTTCGCCCTGTGAATTGGATATATCCACAGAATCAAGAGTTCTCAACTTCGGAGTGAGGGTTGTTGACCCTGGCATTGCTTCCACTTGTGCCAGCATCCTCACCTACACGATATCCCTAGGTCAGCTTTTAGTTTCTTCCAAACCGAGTGATAATAGTTTGCAATGCCCAGCGAATCATTCCTTTGCACGCATTTTGTGGCATTTTCCATTTATTGGCTGAATGATTAGCTTACTGGCGTTCAGTTCAGAGGATCCTGAGTTCGATTTCAGATCAGGCTGTTTTTTTATCTCCGTATGCTTTATGGATCATGGACTGGATGTTTATGCTCGTCTTAATAGACTTCTCATCTACGTATAACACACCGCACACACTACTAACCACTACGGAAACATGTGTTAGTCATACATCCCTCCATATTGAGCTGGGGTTAGTAAGGACATCCAGCCATAATACTGGGCTTAATCCCCATTAATGCCAACTCCACATAATTGAGAAAAATCTCAGGAACAGGACAAGTGACTCTTTCCATTTCATTCGCCGACACATAAACTCATCGAAGGGAAGGACCTCCTCTGTTTTATACCCTAATTATTGTTAAGAGAGGATGTTGCTCGCTTGTAATTTCTCTAAAAATAATTATCACCACAAACCATAAATCAGACATAGTATTGATTCTTCAGAGTGGTAGATTCACGTTGCCAATTCTAGACACCTTAGTGGTATTATACTTCGGAATATTATTCTGACTGCTTCGCTAGTAACGACTGACGTTGTGCTTGATTTTGGTAGCCTTTGACACCGGTTAAAATCAGATTTAATGGAATGAAATTACACGTAGTCTACGAAGACGTGTGTGCTATCAGTTAGCTTGGTGTTGGTGGAGGTGTTTGCCGTTTTAAGGGAAAATACAACTGGGCAACCACCCTCTATTAACATTAATCTGAGGAAACAGGAAAAGAGGTGGCAGAAAACGAAAGGAAAGGCCGCGAAGGGATTGATAATGAAAGCATAGTAAAGCTAATACCGTTCATGTCGAAAGAGATCAAGAATAAACTACGGAAGGTCGGATAGGATAAATGAAAGCAAGGATCAAGACACAAGTAAGTGGAAGCAATGGAACATTGTGCTAGGGGAACCGTGGTAAACAACTTACGCTCCTAAGTTCAGAGACCCTGGTTCTCCATCCAGTTACCTCTTATGACCGGCAAGGGATACCGTAGATGTTGTTCCACTGCCTCCCTCACATGGCGTGATCAGTTAGTTCACTGGGCCTATTCACACTCTCTTGTCTTTCTCATTTGTCCTGCAATCTTTCAACGTTTCCAGAAAGCACTCATTTCGTCATGACAAAACACACGACATAGTGGACTGTGACATTGTATTTTTTTTATCACATACATTGATTTGACGAGATACTAGAGACAGTCAATGAGCTATCGCGGTGATTATTATTATTATTATTATTATTATTATTAAGAAGAAGATGTTCGGTCCGCCTCTATAGTGTAGTGGTTAGTGTGATTAGCTGCCACCCCCGGAGGCCCCGGATTCCCGGCTCTGCCACGAAATTTGAAAAAGTGGTACGAGGGCTGGAACGGGGTCTACTCAGCCTCGGGAGGTCAACTGAGTAGAGGTGGGTACGATTCTCACCTCAGCCATCCTGGAAGTGGTGTTCCGTGCTTTCCCACTTCTCATCCTGGCAAATGCCGAGATGGTACCTAACTTAAGGCCACGGCCGCTGCCTTCCCTCTTCCTTGTATATCCCTTCCAATCTTCCCATCCCCGAAAGGCCCCTTTTCAGCATAGCAGCTGAGGCCGCCTGGGCGAGGTACTGGTCATCCTCCCCAGTTGTATCCCCGACCCAGAGTCTGAAGCTTCAGGACACTGCCCTTGAGACGGTAGAGGTGGGATCTCTCGCTGAGTCAGAGGGAAAAACCCACCCTGGAGGATAAACAGATAAAGAAGAATAAGAATGAGAAGAAGGTGTTTTTGCAATTTAAGGAAAGAATATGAAGGAAGTTGGAAATTACATTATGCCCGATATGATACATCAGATGGTGGTAGGTTTTAAGGTGGGAGTGATGCTGATGAATTTGAGACGCAGTAATTACCGCTATACTGTCGAGCAGGTGGTTTGACCGAGCTCGACAGCTGCAGTCGCTAAGTGCGGCCAGTATCCAGTATTCGGCAGTAATCAGCAGCCCTGAGAATGGTTTTCCGTGGTTTCCCATTTTTACTCCAGGCAAATGCTGGGGCTGTACCTTAATTAAAGCCACGGCCGCTTCCTTCCCTTTCCTAGAACTTTCCTGTCCCATCGTCGCCGTAAGACCTATTTGTGTCGGTGCGATGTAAAGCCAATAACAAAAAAAAAAAAAAAAAAAAGCAGGCGGTTGGAAAATATAGAGGGAGAGGGCCATATTATACGTTTCTTCCAAAAACCGGTTTTCAATGTGCAATGACCTATTTTTTATCATCACATCCTCTTCTGCTCTGAATCGATTTGCTTCGCTTGGAACATGCTTCTTGCTTGTTTCGGAAATCTCCGTGCAACTTATGACGCATATTGAGACCCCGGACTGTGTCATTTGCTAAGCGTGAATACATCCTCAGCTATAACGCATGCATTCAACGGCGACGTTCACTACCTCTCGTATCGCAGAGCTCCTAGATAACGTAGATGCCCACATGGTGGCGACGATAATTAAGGTGTCAAGTCTTTATGGTTTTACACAGTGGTAAACAAATTAGAATGTTGTCCAGTAGAGTGACGAGGTTTTGGCATACAATTTCTAATTACTAGATAGCATGTGAAAAGCCTGGGATCAATTTCAAAACTCCCCGTACTGTTCAAATGGAGTGAGGGCATATGATGCTGTTGACGGGAAGCTAATGCCATAAGCCTTTCACTTATTTGTCTTAGGCTCCTCATATTTATTCTACCTGACATGAAATCCACCGACCTCGGTAGGTTGGGAAATACATGGTCATCCTCTATATAACCAAGAAACCTGCCACTCCCAATTAAATGGCTCATCAAAGTCAAGAAACCACTAAGAGGATGGCGTTCATCCACAAAAGGTATTACTCTGCAAGGAGTAGGTTGCTCTATCACGAACAACAAAAAATGTCTGGGCCTCTGGTGTCCAGCGTCTTCGAGCTGCATGGCAGCTGGTAAAAAATTGGATGGGGATTATGTCAACAGGATGTAACAACTCACAATTGCTGCAATAAATGGTTTAACATGTATGACTACATTTTCTATTCTCTCTTTCAAACCCCTTTCTTGCTATTCGTTTTACGTCGCACTGACGCCAATATTTCTTATGGTGTGGATGGGATAGAATAGCACGTGTTTAGGAAGGAAGTGAAGTTGGCCTTATTTAAGGCGTAAAATGGGAAACCACGTGAAATAACAATCAGAACTACCAACAAGTGGGGTTCGAACCTACGAGCTTCCGAATGAAGTCAAATATTTATGGCAGTCAAACCGCGTAGCTAAATAACTCGGTTCGTAATTAAAGTTAATAGGGGATAGCTATCTATTATTTTGTATTAACACAATAAACACCATTACCTCTACTTTTCTACGTACTGACATTCGATGAGCTCTATTAATATTCCTACAACCCTCGGAAGCTTCTTTACCAAATTGTTTAGCGCTATGATGACTTCCATTACCTGCACCTTGCCAGCACACATCACAGAATCTACAAAAATGTAAATAATTTTAAGAACGTTTACCACAGGAAGGGGCGAAATTTTGGAATTTACACGTGGTATGTGTGTGTCCAACCTTTGTCCGGTGGAGTCGGCTATGAAGTGAGTTGTACCTCCGTAGCGAGTTTTTGTGACCGGATACCCTTCCTGACGTCAACCTCACATGAGATGAAGTAAATGACGTGATATGTGATAGTAGGAAGGGGGAGGTTGAAACCCGGCGCCAGCACATAACGTGCTCCGGTCGAACAGCTCCAAGGGATGTCCAAGGCTGAGTGTCCCTATGTGACTAAAGAATCACCATCAACAACATCCTCACTCTGCATGAACACTGCGGATAGGCTTGGAATTGAATACAGGATTTTGGAATGCAATCTACCCAGCAAGTCAATATTATAATGGTGAAATAATTTTCGACCAACGGGATTCGAACCGACTAATCACGGTGTCGGACCATATACACTTGAGGCCTTAGCGATCATGGCCACCAGGTGTGCAGAATACAATATTACAAATATTTACAACGTCGATGAAATGTCGGTGAAAGTTGCAATGCCAAGAAAACGATTGTCTGAATCAGAGATTGTCCGCCTCTGTAGTGTAGCGGTTAATGTGATTAGCTGCCACCCCCGGAGGTCCGGGTTCGATTCCCGGCTCTACCACGAAATCTGCAAAGTGGTACGAGGGCTGGAACGAGGTCCACTAAGCCTCGGGAGGTCAACAGAGTAGAGGTGGTTTCAATTCCCACCTCAGCCATCCTGGAAGTGGTTTTCTTTTTTTCCCTAACTTACGGCCACGGCCGCTTCCTTCCCTCTTCCTTGTCTATCCTTCCAATCTTCCCATTCCCCCGCAAGGCCCCTGTTCAGCATAGCAGGTGAGGCTGCCTGGGCGAGGTACTGGTCATCCTCCCAGTTGTATCCCCGACCCAGATTGTGAAGCTCCAGGGCACTGCCTTTCAGGTGGTAGAAGTGGGATCCCTCGCTGAGTCCGACGGAAAACCGACCCTGGAGGGTAAACAGATTAAGAAGAGGAAGAAGAATCAGAGATGGGAATCATGTAGTAAAACAACTAGATCTTTTAAAAGAGAAATCAAGTAAAGTGGGACTCGAGAGGAATTATGAAGGTAAATGTTATGTCTTAAGACTCCTTGTGTTATACGCTGCGTGGTAATTAAGGAGGGTATCCCTCTTTATTTACACTTTACTTAGCTGGATACCCTGCGACGTAATTGAGTTAGGCGTTGCTCCCAGCCCTAATTCTTAACGTCGTCATCACCGTAACAACGCATTACCTCAGCTTTTAAACTGCTACATGCTGTGTACAACATTAGCGACGCTTGTGACACAGTAGGGGGGCTATCTTATACAGCACCTTCTTATTATTCAGATTCTCATACCTGGTGGCGAGTCATGTGGAGCATCTGCACTGTCTGAAGAAAGTCGTCATTCATTGATTAAATTATGTCGGGAGTGTACTACTAGATATTCAATTCTTTCCGATCCGAATAACTTTCTTCTTGTTTAATATGACTTCTAGAATGCTCAAAATATTATGACATTAATGTCACATATTTAAAAATCCACAGTTCTAACCGTTCGGGCAAACAACTCAATGTTGAAAACATCCTAGGGACACGAGCTACGAATTTTAGGTAAATTAAATTTTTAAAATCAGAATATATTCTTTATTTATTCTTAAAAATGAAAATAATTTTCTTAGTCGTTGTTATCCGGTCGATTTGACTAGCAGTTTGCGTTTTTCTACCACTACGAGTGCTAATGTGAGTCAATACAGAGTTTCACTTAAGTCCTTTTAACTACATTCGGTGTGGATATTTTTCAAAAATGAAAGAGCGTCTGAGGGTATCGAACCAAGGAACATATCACAGAAAGAATTATGTAAATAAGTTAATTTGGCTAGAGTTTGAATAAAAAAGAAAACGAGTAAGCAAACAAGCTATTTTACGCTGTTTTCCGGAACTGCATTTAGGCCCGAAGTGATTTTCGATATTTTTTTTGTTTTTGTAGTTTGGTAGAACGATCCAAGACTCACAATTTGAAACCTTACCCGGCCCTTTAGCCCTTCAAATTTCGCGCGCAATGGAGGAAATTGCTTAATTTTAGGTTTTACGTAGTGTGCTAAGAAGTGTTGTTCAACATTTTTAAAATTTTTCTATTAATTTATGACAAAAAGTATATACCTTACATTGAACTGAATAGTGGGACGTTATTTAATGTCCTAGAAGAGTTTGGAATCGACAAGAAAACGAGTGAAATAATAAAACAAACCCTGACAGACACCATCTAAAAAATTAAATTCGCTGGAGAAATCACTGATCCATTCCAAATAAAGACAGGAGTCAGACAAGGAGATGGATTGTCACCCATCCTGTTTAACATTGTATTGGAGAAAGTCATAAGAACCTGGGAAAACTCTCTGAAAGTAGAAGGCATACAGGGAATTCATCTTGGGCGCAAGGGACAAAACTTGGAAATTAAATGTCTGGCTTTTGCTGATGATCTTGCTCTCTTAGCTCAAAACAGAGAGAATGCCCAAAGGATGCTGGAGCTTCTTCATGACATTGCGAAGAAAACAGGTCTCAAAGTCTCCTACGAAAAGACGAAGTACATGAAGTACCGACATCAGGGAGAAAAAAGCATGGAAGTGAAGTGCGGAAAGGTTAGAAGAGTAGAAAAGTTTAAGTATTTGGGAGAACTGAGCCAACCCAATGGACTAGACAAGGAGGCAAACAAGGAAAGAGCTAGAAAATTGGAACAGGCCTACAGACTGACACAGAACAGGTACAATAAACGGGCAATATCCTACAAAGCCTAAATTAAACACTACAACGCTGTTGTAAAACCAGAGGGGCTGTACGGTTCAGAATGCCTTATATTAAATATAAAAGGGGAACTTAAAGAAACTGAGAAGAAGGAAATAAAAATTCTGAGGAAAATTCTTGGAACCCAGAAAACGACGGATGGTACGTGGAGGAAAAGGAGAAAGGATCTCTATAAGTATTCCGAAAAGATCACGGACACAATGCGAAAACGAAGACTGAAATTTTACGAACATCTCATCAGAATGAATGACAACCGCCTGACTAAAAGGATATTTAAATATATAATTGGATTGAGGAGAACAACAAAATGGGTGGAGGAGGTTAAGAAGAACGCAGAAAAAATTAAAATAACACCAGAATTGATCCTCAACAGAAAGTGGCTTTGCCAATTTTGTTAACGAATGTGGATGTATGACGTTCATAAAATGTGTTATATCAGAAATGGAAACATTTTTCATAATACTCGTATTAATGAACACTTATTTACTTACGTAATCTAAAACATTGTAACTGCACTGCTTTCGTAAATGGAAACTGATTTAGCCAGAACATTTTCAGTCACGTTTGGAATCTGTTGTTCATTTATTCTTGCAATTGCAGTAGGTCCTGGTGGATGGCGCAATGTTTCCAAATAGAACCGCAGAACTTCACGGATACAGACAATGCTTAAACATTGCAAAATCAGGCAAAACATTAGAATATAACATTGGCAATAACATTATTTACACCAACATGAACACAAGATTTTAATGGGTTGAAAAAATATCTATCTATATATAAAAGTCATTGTATGTATGTGGGTGGGTGGGTGGGTGGGTGGGTTTGTACCACATCTCCTCTCAAACCATTGGAGCGATTTCAACCAAATTTGATACACTTATGAGTTAGTATCAGGAGACAAACCGCGTGGGGGTAAGACATCCCAAACACCCCTGGGGGCGGGGAGGCGAGGGGGGTTATATAAAAAATTAATGAAAATAGGGTCTAATCCATACTTTTCGGGGTCGCGGAGATGAATAGTGACACTCCAATTTTTTTAAAGTCCAAGTTCAGCCCCCTTTGGGGTGGGGGCGAGGGGGGAGTGATATATACAAATAATCGAAAATAATGTCGAATACATAGTTTTCGGGGTCGCCAAAGTGAATAGCGACACTCCGGATTTTCAGTATCAGGAGACAAACCACGTGGGGGTAAGACACCCCAGGAACCCTTAGAGGCGGGGGGCGGGGGGTCATATATAAAAATAAACGAAAATAGTGTCGAATCCGTACTTTTCGGGGTCGCTGAGATGAATAGTTACACTCCGAATTTTTTTAAAGTCCAAGTTCAGCCCCCTTTGGGGTGGGGGCGAGGAGGGAGTGATATATATATATATATACAAATAATGGAAAATAGTGTCGAATACATAGTTTTCGGGGTCGCCAAAGTGAATAGCGACACTCCGGATTTTTAGTATCAGGAGACAAACCACGTGGGGTAAGACACCCCAGAAACCATTAGGGGCGGGGGGAAGGGGGGTCATATATAAAAATAAACGAAAATAGTGTCGAATCCATACTTTTCGGGGTCGCTTAGATGAACAGTGACATCCCGGGAAATTTTTAATTCCAAGTTCAACTCCATTTAGGGTGGGGGCAAGGGGGAGTGATATATAAAAATAATCGTAATTAGTGTCGAATCCACTGTTTTTGGGGTCGCTGAGATGAATAGCGGCAGTCCGGAATTTTAGTATCATGAGACAAACCACGTGAGGGTAAGACACCCCAGGCGCCCTTAGGAGCGGGAGAGGGGCGAGGGGGCTGATATATAAAAATCGTGGAATGTATTGTCCAATCCATACTTTTCGGGGCCACTGAAATGAACAGTGTAACCCCGAAATCTTTTAAACCAAGTTCAGCCCCCATCGGGGAAGGGGGGAGGTATATAAAATTATCGAAAATAGTGTCGAATCCATAGTTTTCGGGGTCGCTGAGATGAATAGTGGCACTCTGGACTTTTAAAGTCCAAATTAACGCTCTCCCGCCCATAGCGTAGTAATGCGTAGCGCGAAAGCTTAGGGCCTCCCGCCCATAGCGTAGTAAAGCGTACTTGTACTTCTAGTCGCATGTATGAGCCATCTATCGGTCTACAGACAAATATAACTTACTGTTACAGCATGTGCCCTTCCTAGAGACCGAAGATATTAGTTTTAGTCTTTTAAAACCTTAGCAGGCGTATTAGAACACGAAATACGGAAGGCAGTGACATATTGTAAACAAACACGTCGACGTTTATTTCGCGTGAATATATTTTATGCGATAACGACATTGAACGTTTGGTGAACGATAATTCTGACTGTGAAACTGTTAGTAGTGGCTCAAGTGAACTCAATGAAGTGAAAAGTGAAAATGAAAGTGACGATATTTCAGGAAATGATGACGTACACATGCGTGATGACATAGATTGTAGGCCTAATATTCAGTGGACAAATACATTGTCTTACGTCGAACCGGCGGACTTTACTGAAGAGGCAGGACCTTGCCATTCTCTTCCTGTGGCTAGTATAGCATTAGAGTATTTCTCCCTTATATTTGATGAAAACATTTTCGATTTAATTGTTCATTCGTTTTTGTACAATATACATTTTTATAAATATCTGCATTATCATAATGATGGCTGAAAAGAATTGCTTTAATTCTGGAGAAAACATGCATTTTAATAAGGGCGGGAAAGGGTTAAGGCCCCTTTTGTGGTGGGTGGTTAGGAAGAGAGTTAGATATGAAATAATCGAAAATAATGTCACATCCATGGTTTTAGGGGTCGCTTAAATGAGGAATGACACTCCGGTTGTCGTTTAAGTCCAAGTTGATCCCCAATTGCCAGGCGGGTGAGAAGGAGTCAAGAACAGAAAATATCCAAATGACCGAGATTAAGGATGTTTTTTGTACGTTCCAGTATAACTGTCAGCAGAACTTAATACAAATATTACCTACTACCTGAAAAAATACTAAGGGGGAAAGACACCCCTAGAAGCCTTAGATAAGCGGACGAAATGTAATTAAGACTGAAAATGACCGATATTAGTGTTGAATCCACACGTTTCGGGACTACGGGAACAATTTCAAACAAACTTGGTCACTTATGACTTATTATCAGGAGACAAAGTGCGTGGAGGTATGACAACCCTAGCACACCTACGACGGGATGAGATGTAGAAATAATCGAAAATAGTGTCGAATCCATTCTTTTCGGGATCGCTGAGATGAATAGTAACGCTCCAATTTTTTTTTGAAGTCCAATTTCTGCCTCCTTTCGCATAGCGGTGAGAAAAAGTGAAAAACAAAATTTCGAAAATGACCGAAAGAATGGACGCATGCGTGTGTACTGGACCTACTGTCTTAGGGGTAAGAGGCTCCTAGCCTCTAAAGTAGGGGCGAAATGTATAATTAACCGAAAACGACCGAAATTTGTGTCTAATCCAGAGTTTTCGGGGTCGCTGAAATGAACTGTGACACTCTGGATGCCGTTTAAGATAAAGTTCAGTACTACTCGGCAGGCGGATGAGAACTGGCAAAAAATTGAAAACGTCCAAAGGGACAGAGTTTAAGGATGTATGTGTGTATGGTCTAGCATATCTTTCAATCAAACTTGGTATACACATGACTTACTATACAGAAAACATTACTGTGGAGGTCAGATACACCTAGCCCCCGCTGGTGTTGGGGAATGAGAGGGGCTGACGTGCAAAGATAAGGAAAATAACCAATATTATCGAAATCCATTGTTTATGTGTCGCTGATACGAACTGTGACGCTGTGGATACCGTTTAAGTCCACGTTCAGCCTCCATCGAGGAAGGAGCTGAGAAGGGCTTAAAAGTAAATAGTATAAAATGACCGAGATTAGTGTTTACACGATAATTAAATAACCTAAAACTTGAAGTCAGATACATCTAAATAACTCTAAAACTACATGATAAGTCGTAAAATCAACATCTCAAAAAGAATTCAGTAAGCATTCACTTCGCACTTAACTAACTGGCAATACAAATATTAAAGGTAAACATTCAAAAACTATCCGGGCAACGCCTCCCTCTATGTTTTCGGTCCATTTATTTCATAATATAGTCGAGTTCGGTTACGTACACGCCTTCCTCCACTTTTTTCGATCGTGTACCGAACATCAGCGGCCACACCAATACTTCTTACTTGCATGAACGAGTTCCTTGATGCAACTGCATGACGATAACAGTGAGGCCGCTTTCCTCCTGGTCTGTTTCAACAGTTAGTCCTTGTCATTTGACTATCATCATTTTTCACAACTTTTCCATGCCACCCAAGGCATGCTACATGCATCTTTTCTGTAATATATTCTTTATCCATTCAATTCTTTAGTTCTTCAATTTTTGATCTTCGTACGATCTAGAGACCAACGCAGTATTTACATTTTCATTCAAAGGAGAAGTAGGTCGTGTGTTACACAGCGCTGCTGGTCGAACCATGGTTTTCTATTCACATTATTATAGTTTTAGACTATGTTGGATTAAATAGAATTTGACACTGATGTAGAGAATGTATTTTCATTGACAAAATTATTTAATGAATGACATAAATATTTGATTTCATTCACACGTCATTTATTGATACATTCATTCAAATCAGCTGTATACAAATAGTGAAAATTTACGGGCAACCTCGAAGCAGAGACAGGTATTTTTTCGATGCGGTGCTATTTGCAAGCCATTAACCGTAACACATGTTAATTTCGTGAAATTAAAAAGAACCCTAAAACTTGACCATAGGTAGGTGAGACTGTTTGCACAAAACAACTTGTAGAAGAGGGTACTTTGAAGGTTCTTTTTCGCTTGTTAAAACATAATGGCACAAAACCTTAGCTGAGAACCAAATGAGTTTCTTATGCAGGAGAGTACATGTGCGGCAGCGTGAGTGAGTGGGGAGAAATGTTCACTTCGCTAGTTGCTATGAAGTATCCACATCGATTCCTCGTAATTGTAAGTCTATTGTGGGTTAAGTTCTCAAATAAGTAGCACTGAGTAGTTACCCGTCCACGTATTTCCTTTCCATCTTCGCTCCACGCAGGTTTGTGTCATCAGGTAGTAACGAACCTATGACTATCCTAACTACGAGGTTTTGAAATAAAGTAGAGGCAATACTGTCGTCACTTTGCTTAGGAACAATTGAGAACGTTGCTGTTGATAGCACATGTGGAGGAGAAGTTGAGCTACGCAACACATCTAGTTGCGCTAGTTCAGGTCCCGCAGACAGAGTGCCAATTTCCGAACGCATTCACCCATTGCCTTTCACGCTGTCACAATTATGCTCCTGTGAGGGAATGGTTGACACGGTGGAGGTGGGAGGGCCTGGATTGTCCACCGTATTCATTGGACATGATTCCCTGTGATTTCAATGTGTTCACAAAAATATGAGATGTCATACTTCAAGTATAAATTCAGAGAATTCAGACAGGGTCTTGGCCACACCTGATGTTTTAGTATGTTATCATTTGTCAATAAAAATAATGTCTTACAACACACACAGATATACATCAGTTCACACATTGCTCAATCAAATTATGAACACAAATTAATCACAAATTCACAACAATAACAATTTTAATAATACATAATATTGATAATAAAATTATGAATATAGTTTCACAAAAGCCGTTCACATAAACGTAAATTACAGAACGGAAAATTTAAGTTAACTAATGTATAACGTATTTCCACAGCTTCCCGTATAATGGGAAGCTGTGGAAATACGTAGAAATCCTAACAATTTCAACAGGAACACCGGCTATCAATTAAGTAATACCTGGTTGCCAACCATTCAGAATTTACGTAGTTAGTTCCCTTCCCTGCCCCTTCACTATTATTATTTCGTCTCGGTGTTTTCCAAATTCGTACGTTCCTTGTCACCAGATGTTTCATTCCAGGTTTGTGTCCATGTCATACACCTGTCAAAGTCATATCTTACGTACACACGTTATGTGAACCGCTTAGACTGTTTCTGATGGTTCGGTCAGTTTCCGCTTCGAACGCTAGCGTTGTGCCACGTCCTAGGAGCCATCTGGTGGCGAATGAACGTGCCATTTTACTTCTATTATAACGTCTAAATTCAAAGAGTCATTGTTTAAGAAGCCTTTCTCGTGGACAGTCGAGATTTCTTCTGAGGACGCAGAGTTCTCTGCGAAACGTAAAGAATTTCACCTTATTTTCTTGACACGGCATAAGCCCAAAAGCCTATACAGTATAATGTCTATGAAAACAAATGGCTTCAGATATTACAAATTATGGGAAAGGGCCCTTTCTTTCCTCTGATCGATACCTAATAGGGAGAAATGTACTAATCTGGTCGATCAGTACCACCCATGTGCTAGTTGCAATCAATGAGCTTTGGTTGGTCACTTTGTGTCCATTTCTTCTGCTGGTCTGACTAACGTGCCACTTATCGATTTGGAGTGATAGTGTCAAAGTTAGTTGTCACAGTTATTACACTGTTATCATTCCGTGTAGCTACTAATATGGAATCTGAAGTCAAAAATCCCTCGAGGTTTCTTTTTCATGTAACCTCTTTTCAGTGTGTCACAGTCCTTGCTGATTCAGTCAGTTCTTATCGTACCAGTGGCATGTAAGTTATATTTCTTCTGCGTAAATCTTTCGGGAGGGGGAGTGATGTTAAAATTGCTGTAAAATATTCCGTATGACAGTTCTCAAACTGGTCACTATACGTCATACAACACTGTAGACTACACGCTTACACCCTTGTCAGAATACAGTAACTTTCCGGCAGTGTTTCGGTTCTCTGATATGATTCAAACCTTGACAGATACCCGTTGTTTCTTCTCCCGCACCAGAGGAGATGAACCTGACTTATATTCGAATAACTGCGCTATAGATATAAGGACTGTTCTTACAGTGCTGTGGTTAATGGCTGACGTCCTTCTGGAAGCATGCTTAAAAAGAATCAAACGTAGACCACCGGATATCTTTGTGCAATCCCGTATGACCAATTGGCCTGTTCAAGGTACCTTCTGAAATGCCATAACGTTGATAATTTTTACAGACATTACAAACATTAAGCAAATATACTAACCCAACTACAAGGTGCGTCAATTCAACCTTTTTCAGTAACTCGCTCTTTTTAAGGTCTGAAAAATGAACCATATTGTGAGGCTATTCTGTTAGAATGTCTTGTGTAGGCAAGGTGAACAGGCGCGATTTCAGTCGAAACTTCAAAAACACATTTAATAAATTCATACTTTTCGCACCTCTTCACACATCCTCCAGGAAGGACGTCAAACTTACCTGGGTTTCCCTAGTTGATAAGAAACATAATGTAGAAATAATGTTCTCACAGAAATAAAATTACTTATCTCTATGAGAACATTATTTAAATCCATTTACTATAACGCAGAAGAGAAGCAGCAGTCACCATGCATTTTTTGAACAATTATTTAGCATAATTTTAAAATTACTTGGATTTACACACACACACACACACACATACACACACACACACGTGATCTAACGGGTGGTGCTGTGATACATATGTTTTCTTTGTGAATGACATAAGCATCACCGAGATATGTTAAAAATCAAATCATCTTGCTACTTCAAACACTCACGTTGAGTGAGTAAAGCAAGAGAAATTCCTTTTATGTACGAAGAGACAAGTAAAAATAATGCAGACATTTAATTAGTCAGTTACATGAAAAGGAATTTCAAATGGAATCCGGAAAAACATACGGAATAATGTAAACATATAATTATATATTAATACTCGTAGAAAGGTAGGAAACAGATGCACTGGGATTCTTTACATCTGTGTTTGTAAGATGATCCTAGTCTCTTACCTTCTATATAAATCATAATCTCTTCATGTGTTCCTTTACCTGAATCTTTCAGACTTTTCTTGCATCCTACACTTCCCACATCAAGCCTAATGATGACGCCCGTTGGCATCTTCATTGGGTGTTTATGTCAATCCGTCTGATTAAACTGCGGGAAGGGGGGGGGAGGAGGGCAGAAACTATATAGTTAGATGTAGTAAATGAACACATGTAAAAGAATTGGGTTTGATGACAAGAGAGCCAATCTGTGTGAAAACAGCAGTGCAGTTAACGAAGTCCTGTTTCCTTTCCACTCCAGCACAGAATGCAAGGTGATGAAAAACCATTGCTTTGTCATTGGCGCGATTCCAGTGAGGATTGTCCTTTTTCCTGTTTCCTGTTTTCATCGTTTCTGTTGCTTACTCTACCTACATTGACATGACATTTGTGTTTATCCTTACACAATATGTGTTCCTGTGTTTACGCACATGACTTAGCTCGTAAGTTTTTCTTTCTTTCAGTACTCGTTTGGAATAAAGTGTAACACTTTCTACTTTCAAGGTGACAGTCCTTAAATAATTCCTTAAGTTATAGGCCTATTTATGACTAGATACCTACAGTACTTACCATTTTAATAATTCTATTCCAGAAGGTATTTCCGATGTGTTGCAGTATGATGCAAACATTCACATTTTGCTGTAATTTACCAGAATGATTTTATATCATAGACTTTGGTACATTGAATTCCACGCAAACCATTAATAATTGTAAAATGTTGCAAATGTTTTATAACATTGTTGATAACGGGGGAAATTTATTGTGTACCATAAAACAGTTGTCGTAAAAAAAACAATAAAATTAAAGATTGTCTGCCCATAGACGTATATGTTTTACTAATACTTTCATCTTGAATGACTTCTAAATTCCTTTCGCTCAAAGTACGTTCTTGTGTAAGCAAAGGAAACGTTCTTGATATTATCTATCAGTGCAGTGCTACATGATTATTACCCACACGTACTGAAACTAGTCTAGAATTACAAATATGATGTTACTCAATTAGTTATAAATATTGTAATGTATTCAACAACTTTCATACAGAATATCGAGATAGTATCATAAATACCTGGATGATAATATTCTATGGAATGAATGTAAATTCGTTCCTCAGAATACATTTCATATAATTCAAATAAAGCCCAAACATACCGACGTCATAAGTTTAGTAATGTAGGGAGCTGAGAATGGTGGAACAAAAATATCGTAGAACTTATTTTAGTACTTCAGTACTTCCTCATCGACTTCGTGGCAAAACTCTGTGAAACCACATCACCAGTAATAGATCGAAGACTTTTCTCAGACATACTTAATATCCTAGATACTAAAACCATAGCAAGAGCCATTACGTATGGACACATTTTACAGTCGTGCATACTGAAAATGAAAACAATGTCCAAATCTCATTTAACATACAAAGTCATGATTGTTGATCGTAAGAACAACAACAGTCCACATATCAAACAGATTGGAGGGTGTGAAGTTGTACATCAGTATGTATACCTAGGCTCCTTACTATCCAATTGTGGTGGTTCCAAAGATGAAATAAAGCGCAGAATTGAAATAGCAAAGGTAGCAATGATCCGTCTGCGGAAGATCTGGAAAGATAACAACATCACCATTAAGACAAAAAAGAAGCTCGTTGAATCTCTAGTCTTCTCAGTCTTCTTGTATGGCGCAGAGACGTGGACCATCCTCAAACGTGATCGTGAACGGATAGAAAGCTTTGAAATGTGGTGCTGGAGGAAAATGTTAAGGATTCCTTGGACAGCTCATCGCACGAACACATCAATCCTGAACCAACTTCAGATAAAAGTTCGTCTATCGTGTAAGATCTCTCAACGAATTGTACGCTACTTTGGGCATATAATGCGCCGAGATGGTAGTCTACAAAAGCTGATTGTTGAGGGCAAAGTCCAGGGAACCAGACAACGAGGACGAATACCAACGCGATGGATTGACATGGTGAACGGCCCCCTACAGTGTTCTCTCAGAGTAACCACATTGAAATCTTTAGATAGGGAAGAATGGCGGAGTATGGTTCATCGGCTAGAGAGCTGAATATTATGATAGTCACGACGCCTCAGTCATGAGGCAAAACGAAGAAGAGGAAGAAGAAGAATATTCGGGAATACTACTTACAGTACTTTTACGACTAGAATACAAAACCAAATAGTGTATATGAATTGTTTATATAAATAAGTATAACATATATGGAAGAATAGTCCGATTCAGAAGTTATATAAAATAGTAGATGCATGAATCATCATAGTGTCACAATTTACCAGAGGAGAGAAAACTTTTAGAATTACATCTGGGTGATTATTGTACTCACTCTGATGTTATTCAAATTTGATTAACATTAGTCACCAACAAACTTTTTCCGTACTTACTGTAAGATATGCTTTGGCTTCTACACGTTTCGATGAAATCAGAACGTTATTTTAAAATTTATCAATGGGTGGTAATATTATTGAAAATGTGTTATATTCTACTCTTATTTTAAGTTATTTTAATTCCTGCAGAAATTGATATGAATCTAAAGTGTGCTAGAATAACTAATTATGATTAAGAAACTACTACAAATTAAAGACAAGAAATATATTAAAGAATTCGTTCTAGCGTAATATTTATTTCAATTAAGTTACTGAGACATTCTATTTGTTACTAGCAAAGGGGAATAAGAAATACTTTTGTGTAAATTAAATATTTAAAACTGCACCTTTGTACACGTCATGAATTTCTGTTTGGCAGAAAAAAAGGAAGAATTATTTAACATCAAATAAATTCTTTAAGGTCATTAAATACCACTTGTTGATATCCATACATTATCAGAGTGAAGGTAGACAGGAAGGACAATATTTTCGTAAAAGATATAACAGTTACATTGTTGATAAGAGCAATATATCTGTACTTAATATGATATATTTTTCAGTGATATCATAACCTTAAATACTTCATTCGTAAAAATTGAATTATATTGAATAATTTTTCACGCATAAAATGACAGGTTACTCATCTAACACATCGCAGATGAAACACATCCATGCTGACGTTGACACCAGTATGTACAAAATAACGAGCAGGAGATAAATATATTCCACTTGGAAACAAAAGAATGTGACTGTGTCATACAAAACCCAAGTTTCCATTGATATTAACTTGTCTCTGGGCGTTTTGTGTCACACTGACAATTGACACTATAGTGACATAAAGATATGTCGGTTTTGCTACCACAATTTATAAGCGACTATTGAATAGATACACTCGGATTTCGATGTTAAAATTATAATGAAGTACGCGCTTGATTTAATTGCCCTCGACAAAGTTTATTTGTAGGCTCGTGAACATCCACTGAAGCACGTTGTGGACTATTAAGTTTTCTTGGTCAACACACGTGATTTAGTAATAGTAGAGGGCCGTTTTATGTGAATTTAATTCTATTGGCAGATATTCACTCAATAGCCTACTCGTGTACTTCATTATTACTTCTCACAAAAATAACAACTACTTCTACTAAAGATAAATCGACAATGCAGTGCTCTATAGAGTCTTGATAGGTACGTCAGTGGCTTCCCATAACCGTCACAAGAAATCACGCAAGCTCCGATTTCCGTAATTGCTACTGAATATTGAAGAAGCATTTTACTAAATTAAGACAAATAACACTTTACAACGGTATTTATAACAACTACTATTCTGAGCCTCTTCTATAATGAAAGAGTAATCGTTGTCACAATAGCAAGATACTGCATTGGACATCTCTTTCTCAGAATTTCTCGTCAATAATACTGGACAACATTTCAATTTATTTCTTGTTCCTAGATTAAAGCAGATGATTCTAATGAAATATATCTCCCTGAACCCATAAAAGCCTTCAGTTTGTTCTAAAGGCATAGTTCATGAAAAATCTTAGTTATTATTATATGTAAAACATGTGTTGAATCGCTAAATTTTTAAGGTACTGGTAGCTAATGCAATTTACGTACCTTACTGACATTATTTCTTGGCTCTCTTCCGTTTGATCGTGATGCTGGGGTTTCCACCAATCCTGTCCCATTGTAAGCAGTTAACATGACAGGCCTCCCTTTCATTTGATAACCTTTCTCATTTGTCGAAATGTCCTGATGGAAACATTCTTCGTTCGAATCGTCAGTGACAGCACCTAAATTAATCGTATGATCTTTGCAACCATATGACCCCATCCAAGTTGCATACGCGTCAATTTCAATACTTTGTTTTCCTCTATCAGACAAGAAAAGGAAACCTGATCTCTGTTGAGGAATCTACAGCGAGATTTTATTACAATTACCATTGATAATTCGTGGTGTGGGTTACTGTAGCTATGTTCTAATTCGTGAGCCAGGGGTAACGGCTGAGTGACCTAATAATTGGCCCTAAGTGCCGGGGTGCCTGTTTCTATGGAATACGAGTGAGCATATCAGACATAGCCTACTCTTAGTTGTGGACTTCCTTGTGCTCAGATGCCAAGGATTATGCAATGCACCGGTGGTTTCTAACCACTGGAATTTCACAGAATTCTGTCATAGGACACTCAAAACATTTTAAGCATGCCTCAGATCTATGGGAGTGAAGGATTTCAACTTCCATTAGATACATCAGGGCATCGTTGAAAACAACTTGGCGAACGAAATGGAATTTGATGAGGTGCTATGAACATTAACTGGGCTTAAGGAAGAAATAATGTAGAACTGACTGTGATAGAGTTTGGATGAGTTAGGAGTTAATTATTTTCCAGAAGCGGAACTATTTTGCAAGAGACAAGAAATGATGAAGTGTTCTTGACAGGTGTGAAAAGCAGACCGGAAGAGTGTAGAGTAATATTATCCATTACACAAATACCATATCATGCCACATGTTTGAATGATGTGGATATACTTTTTTAGCGGTTGAAGGGATTAGGTCGAGAACTGTCAAAATGTATTCAATACCCAAGGTTGTAGAAGAGGATGAAGTTGACAATATTTTATGAATCAGTGGGAGATACCGTAAGTAGGATCAACTGCAAGAATAGAACAGTGCTAATGAATGATTTTAGTGCGAGAATGGGAATAAAATTGAAGGGTACTTGTTGGAGATGGAAAATTTGGGCACGCTAATGGTAAAATGTGGGTAAGCTAATGGGAATAGGACGCTTACTTGAGTTGTGTGCTGGTATGGAACGAGTAGGCGAATTTTTGTTGATACTGACCACAATCTGATCTTCAGTAGTATCATTAGTCCTAGATTAGTGAACGTTAAATCTGTCTACAGACGGACAAGGGTAGAAAATCTTCGGGTCGAGAAATTTAGACAGACGTGCATGGATTTGATCGGTGAAGATTTTTAGAGAATAGAGAGCCAGCAGGCTCAAGATAAAGCAAAAGAATGAGCAGCATACAGGGAAACTATAGTAGAATGAAATGCCTAGAAGCAAGAGTGTGTAAAGTTCTGACAACGGAGAGTACCTCGGAGGATTGATGAAGTCAGGACAGCTTGTAAAATTAAAAAAGTAGGCTTTTCATAAATGGCTTCAAACAAGAAGTGATGTAGGTAGGGAACTGTATGTAAATAGGGAAGTGGGGGAGGGGGCGAAAATTGTCGTTGAGAGATCAGGAATACTTCATCGGAAGATTTAGTTTTAACATGGAGAAGCTCGGTCGAACACCAGGGAAACCGACTGTAAGAACACTCATGTGAACTCATTGCAAATCGTAGGGAAGTACTGGATTGATGGAAAGAATATTTTGAAAATCTTCTCAGTGTAAATGGAAATCATTCTGTTGATATGTCTAGTGAAAAGTTCCAAAGAAGGGGAAATAAACACGTTGGCGATATAGAAATTGAGTAAGAATCTGTAATACAAATGGCAAGGGAATGTCTTGGAACAACTATGTGTAATGATGGGAAATGTGAACGTCTTGGTAGAATGATGAGCGTAAAGATAATGAGAATGTAGAAAAATAGGCATCCAAATGTCTCCAAACATGAACTTATGTACATACGGGACAGTATGTAGGTGAAAATAATAATCTGACTAGCGCCTCGGGTAAATCGACTGAATTTATTGTGAACCTAAGGAATATTACACAGACGGAAGGAATGTTTTGATGATTTTTCTACTTGAGAAGAAAATGTTTTCGTAAGTCCCAAGCAACTGAGGTTATTAGGAGGAGAACAATTATGGCAATAAATTTACACCAAAAGAAGTGGAGAGAATATTAAGTGCACTATTGTAAAATATAAATATTAAATATCTTCATAAAGAAACAGGATTAGCGTGTGGTATGGTAAAAGTACCACCTAATTGGATGAAAGATATAAAGTTACCTCTCTGCAAGCAAGGGATTATAACAACCATCTAGACAACTCTTGATGAGAATAACATGCAAGTTGTGTAACTTTACCTCCACATACTAAAAGCCAAATAACTACAGCATAATAAAAAATAATGATCTAACCTGCCCGTGAATTTGGGCGCCAGGGTTCACCAAATTATATTCTTTGAGTTTAGATTAAGTATGATGATGTATACATCTACTACAGGCCTCACTTATCTCTCTGAAAAAAATGAAAATGGCGGTAACTCTACCTCGGTTAAGAAAAGACTTCTTAACATCAATTTGGAAATTACTAACTATGGTTATCAATCAAATAATCCACGCAGAAACGCTTCATTAACACATATGTAGAATGAACATGATTATCAAATTATATATATATATATATATATATATATATATACCTCAACGGGAATGTTCCCTCTAATTTATGAACCACCGAAACTCAATTAGGTATGAAATAAAATACTGTTCACGGATAATAATAATAATAATAATAATAATAATAATAATAATAATAATAATATTATTTATTCTGTCGAAGTAAGGGATGTACTCCCTTTCTTATACTTAGCCAGTCTTAACCTAGAACACTCTTAATAATAACTACTGATGACAATAATATGAAAACAATATTAACAATAATAACAATAATAGTATTAATAAAAACAATCACACGTAAAAACATATCACATCATCTATATAAGACACATCGTAGGTAGAGTACATTGAAATTATATGAATAATGAGTACTATAACTACTATTTAAGAGAAAGTTTAGAAAATATATGTATTTCTACAGTATAACCAGATATCGCCTTCAATTGAGAGGCAAAGAGAAGGATTAGTAAGAAGGAGAAGAAGAAGAAGTAGAAGAACTGTGAAATTAATAGGAAGAGGAGGCGGTAAGAGGAGATGTTTTCAGGTCAAAACTTGATGATTCATGCTTGTTTACCTAGTATTTCGACACACGCACATTTAAAAACTGAGCTCCTGGAAATGCTTCTGACGTTCACTGGTAAGAGATTCTATTATTGGTCTGAGGAAACGGTGAATTATTTCGTGTAGATTGCTGTTCTGTGTACAGAAATGGATAAACACATGGTGCTGCAGGATCGGGTGTTTTTGTTATGGCCTGTGGAGAGGAGCTTGATGCGATGACGGAGATAGGCTGGTTGAGAAGTTTTAAGAATATAGTGCAATAAGCAAAGAGTATGAAATGTGCGTCGTTATTGCAGGCGAAGCTACCCGAGCCGTGTGTAAAGCGGTGTGACATGGTCAGCGCAACGAAGTTCACAAACAAATCTTATACAATCATTCTGAGCACAATGTAATTTCCTTCCCCAGTCTACTCCTAGGTTGTTGTAATATATATCACAATAATCAAAATGAGGTAATGCGAGTGATTCAGCAAGAATTTTCTTTAGTTTAAAAGGGAAAGTGATTTTGAATTTATTGAGAGAGTCTAGCATTCCGTATATAGTTTGGGCAGACCAGGACAGATGTTCGTCAAAAATTATACCAAAATTCCTTACGTTTTGGCTACACTGTATGGGAGTACAACTTATGAAAAACTGTGGTAACGCTGTTCAATTGAGTTCGCAAAGTAATTTTGGGTAACCAATCATTATTGCCTGAGATTTTGATGGGTTTAATTTTCATCCGTGACTTTTGGCCCATGTATCTATGGCCATCAAGTCTTCATTCAGGTGAAGTATTTTTGAGTGTAGATTTTCGGGTTTGCTGTATGTACATATATATATTGTACCATTATATTTAACCGCGAGAATGGATATTTAACGCAGTAAAAATTTTGCAGTAGGACGCCGCTTGTGAAGGCATGATGCTATATAGAGCGCGGGAAGCGAGAAGGTGATTTCCCGAGGCAAGGCGTGGTCATGTGTGACGAAGAAAGAATATGTGAGGAAGAAAGAAAGAGAGATGGGATTTTGTCTGGGGGAGAGACCTGCCATCTTAACAGAGATTTTTAGCGGGAGCAGACAGGCCCACCACATTACGGAAATTGAGTCGTAATTCCCGTAACTAAAGGTTTCTCAGGAAAATAAAAAGATGGAAATGATTGACAGAATTTCACGAAGCTATAGATACCTCTAGGTTTATTAACATAGAATTAGGTCAATAAATATGTAGCAAGCAGAACCACCGTGGGAAGCTCTGTAGTGGACACATTCCAGACTGAAGTTGTTTCTCGGGGCTTTCCCTGGCGTCCTTTGGTGTGTTGCCTCATATAAAAGCTGAGTGATATGGAGGGAGATGATCCAGTCGACGATCATATTGCAGCCAGTACGCGTCGCACGTCTGCCTAGATTGCGCCAAAATCCTTTTGTTCAGAACAAAGACAGTGTGTAATAATTGCTGTGCGATAACTTTGATCCAGTGGATCGGTGACTTACAGAGTTACAGGTGGTCGATTTATAGGTGGCGCGATGTTCAGATACATATCAATGAGATCGCGTGTGGTTAATTGTATCGGCAACAAAAGAACGCCGTACTTATAGACTCTCATAAATAGCAGTAGGGGCGAAGCTCCCGAGGTGCCGAGGAAGAGCGGACGATCGGCTAAGGAGGTCTATATTTATCTCTGATAGACTGTTGAATCCAAATTAAGCGTAATGTGAGATGTGTCTTTCCTCACATATTTTGTGGCCATTTGCTGCTATGAGTAGAAGCTTGAAAGTCCCTTTGTGAAAGAATGTAGGGTAAGACGTCTAGCGGTAGTTTGTTTACAGGTTTTTTTTTATGTAGGGGGAGGCTCCAGACTAGACTGCGGGTCAATGTTCGCCTGCTCTGTGTTGGGGTGAGCTCGGCCATTTTTAAATCGCTCTGGAGGTAGGTCATTCTCCTTAGGCAGAGAAGCATTTTGCAAACACAGTGCGTCATTTATTTTAACCATTTTACCTCCTTTTCCTTTCTTGTTCAATTCGCATTCTTAGGGTTGCGTATTTTACTAATGTGATCTTGGCACTATGCTACTGTTATGATTGCCCTGTTGACACAAAGTTCTGCCTGGTGGACGTGGGTTCACGTTCGTGTAAATATGTCATTGAGAGCGCTAGAGTGGGTTATCTGAGATTATTTTTATCACTTATTGTGTTACTATTTTTGTGTATATAAATATCCCGATATGGGAGGAAACTTTCATAATAGCGGTAATCTCTGCGGGTATCCTTAATTCTACCATCATATCATTTTATGTCGCAGACATAGTGATGCTGTTTTCCATGTTGGGGACACATCCGTTTCGTTTCCTGGTTCACAGATCGACAAACTTCAGCACAACGTCATAACCCAGATTATGTTTTCTTTTGAACTGTAGACGTGAGCCTTTGGGGCATTTATTTTGGCACTACAGGTGCAATCCTTATAAATAACTTGTGTTGTGAATACAAACTTATGCTCAAAAATTCTGATCACAGCGAAAGTGTTCCTCATTTCGTAGTTTAATGTAATTGTACTAGCCCCCATGATCCTCTCGTCACAAGAACCCAACTATCGACCATTTCTCCCGACTGCAGCTGAGCTGGCGCCCGTATGCAAGAACAGGTGAGCAGGTAGGTATGATCCTGCAGTGTTGATGTGCCCTGTAGGGTACAATATATATGTATATATATACACATATATATACATGTACTGTCTATACATGTATATACACCTTTAAGTCATTTGCTTATGAGTGGTTTTTACAGTGTTTTAATGCGGAAGCTATGCAATTTGTATGTTGTTGTTGGAGTCATCAGTCCATAGACTGGCTTGATGCAGCTCTCCATGCCACCCTATCCTGTGCTCTTTTCATTTCTACGTAACTACTGCATCCTACATCTGCTCTAATCTGCTTGTCATATTCATACCTTGATCTACCCCTACCGTTCATACCACCTACACTTCCTTCAAAAACCAACTGAACAAGTCCTGGGTGTCTTAAGATGTGTCCTATCATTCTATCTCTTCTTCTCGTCAAATTTAGCCAAATCGATCTCTTTTCTCCAATTCGATTCAGTATCTCTTCATTTGTGATTCGATCTATCCATCTTACCTTTAGCATTCTTCTGTAACACCACATTTCAAAAGCTTCTATTCTCTTTCTTTCTGAGCTAGTTATCGTCCATGTTTCACTTCCATACAATGCCACGCTTCACACAAAAGTCTTCAAAAACATCTTTCTAAATTCTATATCAATGTTTGAAGCGAGAAAATTTCTTTTCTTAAAAAAGCTCTTCCTCGCTTGTGCTAATCTGCATTTTATGTCCTCCTTACTTCTGCCATCGTTAGTTATTTTACCACCCAAGTAACAATATTCAACTACTTCCTTTAAGACTTCATTTCCTAATTTAATATTTCCTGCATCACCTGCCTTCGTTCGACTGCACTCCATTACTTTTTTTTGGAATTATTTACTTTCATCTTGTATTTCTTATCCAAGACTTCGTCCATACCATTCAGCAGCTTCTCGAGATCTTCTGTAGTCTCAGATAAAATAACAATATCATCAGCAAATCTCAAGGTTTTGATTTCCTCTCCTTGGATTGTGATTCCCTTTCCATATTCCTCTTTGATTTCCTTTACTGCCTGTTCTATGTAAACATTGCAAAGAAGGGGACCAAATACAGCCTTGCCTCACTCCTTTCTGGATTGCTGCTTCTTTTTCAAAACCTTCGATTCTTATCACTGCAGACAGATTTTTATATAGATTGTAGATACTTCTTCGCTCTCGGTATCTGATCCCAATCACCTTCAGAATCTTAAATAGCTTGGTCCAATCAACATTATCGAATGCCTTTTCTAGATCTACGAATGCCATGTGCGTCGGCTTGTCCTTCTAGATTCGATCCTCTTAGATCAGACGTAAAGTCAGGATTGCTTCACGTGTTCCTACATTTCTTCTGAAACCAAATTGATCTTTTCCCAACTCAACTTCAAGTTGTTTTTCCATTCTTCTGTAAATAACATACATACATACATACATACATACATACATACATACATACATACATACATACATACATACATACATTATCATTATAGACTGTTATGCCTTTCAGCGTTCAGTCTGCAAGCCTTTGTGAATTTACGAAACGTCGCCACAATCCTCGATTTGTAAATAATACGTGTTAAAATTCTGCAGGCATGAGATACTAAACTAATGATGCGACAGTTTCCACACCTGTCAGCACCGGCTTTCATGGGAATAGGTATAACAATATATTGCCGAAAATCGGATGGGACTTCAGCTGTCTCATACGTCTTACACACTAAATGGAATAAGTTTTCCATGCTGGTTTCTCATAAGGCAGTCAGTAATTCAGAGGGAATATCACCAATTCAGGGTGCCTTGTTCCTATTTAGGTCGCTCATAGCTCTGTCAAACTCTGACCTCAAAATTGGGCCTCCCATTTCACCAACATCAACAGCCTCTTCATGTTCCAGAACCAAAATATTTAAACCTTCACCTTGATACAACAGTTGGATATGTTCCTGCCATCTTTCAGCTTTGTCTTCTTTCCCTACAAGTGGCTTTTCATCTGAGCTTCTAATATTCGTACGCCTAGATTTCCTTTCTCCAAAGTTTTCCTTGATTTTCCTGTATGCAGCATCTACCTTTCCTAGGACCATACAACCTTCGACATCCTTGCACTTCTCCTTCAGCCAATCTTCTTTAGCTACATTGGACTTTCTATCCACTTCATTCTTTAATTGCCTGTATTCTTTTCTGCCCTCTTTATTTCTAGCATTCTTGTATTTTCGTCGTTCATCAATCAGGTCTAGTATCTCCTGAGTTATCCACTGATTCATAGTTGATCTTTTCTTCCTTCCTAACATTTCTTCTGCAGCCCTACTGACTTCATTTTTCATGACTGACCACTCTTCCTCTATTGTGTTTCCTTCAGCCTTTTCATTTAGTCCTTTTGCAATATGTTCCTTGAAACAATCCCTCACACTCTTTTCTTTCAACTTGTCTAGATCCCATCTTTTTTCTTTCTTTCCTTCCTTCAATTTCTTCAGCTTCAGATGGCATTTCATGACCAACAAGTTGTGGTCAGAGTCCACGCCTGCTCCTGGGAAAGTTTTGCAATCTAACACCTGGTTTCGGAATCTCTGCCTAATCATAAAGTCTATTTGATACCTTGCAGTGTCTCCAGGTCTCGTCCACGTATAAAGCCGTCGTCTGTGGTGTTTGAACCAAGTATTGGCAAGGACTAAATTATGATCAGTGCAGAATTCAACCAGCCGACTTCCTCTTTCGTTCCTTTGTCCCAATCCGAATTCTCCTAATGTATTACCTTCTCTTCCTTGGCCTACTACTGCATTCCGGTCTCCCATCACAATTAGATTCTCGTCACTTTTTACATATTCTATTAAATCTTCTATCTCTTCATATGTTCTTTCGATTTCCTCATCATCCGCTGAGCTAGTAGGCATATAGAGCTGCATTATTGTGGTGGGTATTGCTTTGGTGTCTATCTTGATAACAATAATTATTTCACTATGCTGGTAGTAGTAGCTTACCCGCTGCCCTATTTTCTTATTCATTATTAAACCAACTCCTGCATTTCCCCTGTTTGATTTTGTGTTGATAATTCGGTAGTCGCCTGACCAAAAATCCTGTTCTTCCTGCCAACGTACTTCACTTATACTAACTACATCTAACTTTAGTCTATCCATCTCCCTTTTCAGATGATCTAATCTACCACAACGATTCAAACTTCTAACATTCCACGCTCCGACTCGCAGAATGTGAGTATCCATCTTCCTGATGATCGCCCCCTCTCGTGTAGTCCCCACCCGGAGATCCGAATGGGGGACTAATTTAACTCCGGAATATTTACTCGGGAGGAAGCCATCATCAGTACATCATTCATACAGAGAGAGCTGCATGTCGTCGGGAGTTAGTTACGGCTGTAGTTTCCCGTTGCTTTCAGCCGTGTAGCAGTATCAACACAGCTAAGCCATGTTGAGTCTTATTACAAGGCCATATCAGTCAATCATCCAGACTGCCGCCCCTGCAACTTCCGAAATTCTGCTACCCCCCCACTCCTTAGTCTGGTCTCTCAACAGATACCCATCCGATATGGTTGCACCTGCTGCTCGGCTATCTGCTTCATTGGGACACGCAAGCCTCCCCACCGCGGCAAGGTTACATGGTTCACAGGGGAAGGCCATTTGTATAGAAAGAGAAAAATAGGGGGCCTAGTACAAATCCCTGTTGTGTTGTTACGACAACCGTACGTCAATTTGAATATTCATTGTTGTTGTTAAGTATAAACTGCCGGCGGCCGGTGAGATAGGAACTGATCCACTGGAGTGCACTCGCGGAGAAATGTAAACTGTTTAATTTGGACATAAGTACGTCTCTTTCAACAGTGTCGAAAGCTTTACTGAAGTCCAATAATGCTACAAGTGTCAGTTGTTTGCCATCAGTCACATGTGTTAATACACTGCAAGTGCTGTGTCTTTTTCTAAAGCCGGACTGGTGGATATCGAGGAGATGGTAATGAGTAATATAGTTGGTGATCTGCTTGTGAACTGTTAATTCTAAAGCTTTTGACAATATGCATAAGAGGCTAATAGGCCGCTAGTCACTGACGTCCTTTGCCAGTCTTATTTTCGAAAGCGAGCGGACTATGGACATTTTCCATATTTACCGATAAGTCCCCTGTTGCAGTGAATTATTAAAGATATTCACCAATGGCTAAATGATGTGATGGAGAATTTTCGTGAGCATTTCATGGCCTATATTAACTATACCCCTAGCCTTGGTCTTGAGAATAAGGCGTCCGTAAAAACAGGTTCATCTTCCGTTTCACTTACCTCAGTATCAGAGCTGCCTTCTTTACTCTCAGCTGGAAGATCTTCGGTATTAATACCATTACCCTCTTTATTCTGTTGCTCATCGTCAATATTATCGCCACTGAGTAATATGTGCACTATTTCCAAGTCACTAGGATTGTTTAGAACAAAAAATAAGAAAGTTTTATGTCGCTTGCAATCCGGTAGGCGCCAAGGTTCAGTAACTCGCCACTAATATCTATTTAATCACAACAACAACTTCTCAACTGGTCAGTAAGACCCTGGCAGCTATGAAGACATTGTGAATGTAAGTTCTGCAGACGGATTCACAGTGAAGTTATGGGCGAAAAACTAGCGCAGCGCCTTCTGGATACGGCGCGACAACCGGAACGTTACACATGCTTGTTCACTTTATCAAAACACACGCCAATATTTCAACGAAACTCATCTATTTCGGCAAAGCTCATTTATTATCTGAAACCATGTCGCACAATTTGAAGCAAATGCCCTTTAACACATAATAATTATCGTCAATGGGTACCACAGCAAGCAAGACATAATCATATAGGCAAAATCTCATTGTAAGTTCGAAACCAGGGCACATGTAGTCTCAAAATATCAGAATATGACACTTTTCCTTAAGACACGGGGGAGACACACTCTTCTCGTAACAGGCACCTAAGATTATATATCAATGATCAAAGATCAAATACAGATCGACAGGCACGCTTTTCTCTCAAACTCACCCTTAAGTAGCTCACATCCGCACCTCCCGCTCGTATTTGGCGGATTCAAATCTCCAAGATTTGATTTAAAGCTGTCAAATCCCATGAGAGATGTATTGTGGGATGACTGACGATCTTCTCCGTACATCCGCAAAATCGTCCGACAAATTGACACTCCTGGAAATGTTTCTGCGTTGACTTAAATAGCTTAGTGAGCCACGCAAACGTTATATTTTCAGATCCTTTCAAACAGAACAACGATGGCCTAGGTCACCATAGCTCAATTGGTAGAGCAACCGACGCGAAATCGGGAGGTTGTGGGTTCGGATCCCACTCATGTCCGGCTGGCCATTTTTGTTCTGTACTTAACACCTCTTCAACACGTACTACATGTACGTAACACGACCTAATACGTTGAAAGCCTCTTTCGATTACAATGCGGTCGTGAAAACTCAATATTCATATTTCAAGATATTTTTGAAGTTCAACTTATACGACACTAAGTCGGTTATTTATTATTTACTTTTCTAAGGAAGAATTTGTAGCACTACAACTATTTTCTTCAAACTTTCCTTGATGATTAAATAAATAAATGCGTTGTAAAACTTAACCGCTCTCTTTAATGACTTTTAGAATAGGTATTTAGATATAACAGCCGCCTCTGTGGTGTAGTGGTTAGCGTGATTAGCTGCCACCCCCGGAGGCCCGGGTTCGATTCCCGGCTCTGCCACGAAATTTGAAAAGTGGTACGAGGGCTGGAACGGGGTCCACTCAGCCTCGGGAGGTCAACTGAGTAGAGGTAGGTTCGATTCCCACCTCAGCCATCCTGGAAGTGGTTTTCCGTGGTTTCCCACTTCTCCTCCAGGCGAATGCCGGGATGGTACCTAACTTAAGGCCACGGCCGCTTCCTTCCCTCTTCCTTGCCTATCCCATCCAATCTTCCCATCCCTCCCCAAGGCCCCTGTTCAGCATAGCAGGTGAGGCCGCGTGGGCGAGGTACTGGTCATACTCCCCAGTTGTATCCCCCGACCAAGAGTCTGAAGCTCCAGGACACTGCCCTTGAGGCGGTAGAGGTGGGATCCCTCGCTGAGTCCGAGGGAAAAACCGAACCTGGAGGGTAAACAGATGATGATGATGATGATGATTTAGATATAAATGGCAATTATTCTATATTCTTGTGAGCCGAATGAGGAAACTAACTAAAAATACGGGTAGGAGACGTCCACTACGTAAGTTAGGTTTTTCCTACTAGCATAAACCGGTGACCTTTTCTTGAATGCGGGACCCACAGCCCATAAATATTGAATAGCGAGGAAATATGATAACATTCGAGCTAGCCTGGTTCTCATGCGACTCGACTTGGATGCGGGAACGGCGCAGTACGGATGGAGTGATATTATTCTGTAAATAGTGTGAGGTAAGATCTACTGCCGAAAAACGCTTCTCTGTGCAACAACACTGTAATACTGGAAAACGTAAGAATTGTGTAACTAGATATTCTGCACTCGAAAATAGGCAACTTCTGCTATTGGAAACCCCGACATCAAGTTCTCAGTGTTCACAATTTTCACAAGATCTCTGCAAGATTATGGTTTCGTCTAATATTCCTTTAAAGAAACTTAACAGCCGAAGCTTCTTGAAGTTTCTTGAAAAATATACAAAGCATCCTGTTCCCAACGCATCTACTCTCAGGAAAGACGATCTGACCCCTTGTTACGAAGAGATGTTGGATATAATAAGGCGTGGCGTGGGAGACAGTAAGATATGGGTTTCAATAGACAAGACCACAGATGTGGATGGAAGATATGTAGCAAATGTGATCGCTGGCACGCTGAAGGAAGACCGTCCTGGAGATATGTTCCTCCTGACATGTAAAGTGCTAGAGAAAACAAACCATTCCACCATTGCAGTTCTCTTCGACAATTCAATGAATCTGTTGTGGTCAAAAGGGGCAAAGAGAGAGCACATTTTTCTATTTGTAACTGACGCTGCTCCGTATATGGTGAAGGCAGCCATGGGACTTAAAATGCTACACCCGAAAATGATACGTGTGACATGTCTTGCACATGCCTTGCATAGGGCAGCTGACGAAGTTGGAATTAGCTACCTTGAAGTTGGTAAATTAATATCGAACTGTAAGAAAGTGTTTGTCAAAGCTCCACTTCGCGTTGAGAATTTCAAGGAGAAGCACCTTCAATACATTACCTCCCCAGCCAGTTATAACGCGATGGGGGACTTGGCTTGATGCAGCAGTGTACAACTGCAACAACTCAGATGTCGTGGAGAAGATCGTGAAGTCTTTTGATCCTGCAGAATCGTCCTCCATAAAAACCACTCAAGATTTATTTTCAAGCACTACATTAAAAGCGGACCTGGCTTACATAAAGTCCAATTTTAATTCTTTATCTGGAGCAATCATGCAACTGCAAGTTTCAGGTGCAGAAATAAGCGATGCACTGGATGTTGTAAATTGCATTGAACAGGAAATGAAGCATGCGAAAGGAACAATAGCAACTAGAGTGTGTAGAAAATTAGAAAATGTACTGAAAAAAAATAGCGGACTTGTGTACTTGCGTGGAATAAGTGACATTCTTTGTGGAAACCCTTCATCTGCAGATTTCCAGGAATTTTCTCCAAGTGATTTGACTCTATTCAAGTACGCTCCCGTTACATCATGTGATGTCGAAAGAAGTTTTTCTCGCTACAAGACGATACTCAGCGACAACACGAGGGGATTTTCATTTAACCATCTTAAGATGCATGCGGTCATAAATTGCAACAGTTCTGATAATGGAGACTAGAAGAGGTATGGAAGTTTCATTCAAATAACATGTGTTTTGTGTATAAATTAAAACTGATTGAATACTGAACAGTGAAATTAACTGTAGTGTTTATGTCTTCCACAGAGTCCGTCCTTGCCTAGGAGTATGCAGTGTAACCTTAACGAGTTCATGAAATATCCATCATTTTAATTGATTTTGGGTTGAAGATTTCGAAGAATTAACACTTTTTAACTCTAAATTAATTGCAGCCTGTATCAATCGTAATAAAAGTGTTTCTGTGTAACGTAGATGCTATTCATTAAGTCATATTTTGAATTTTATAGGTCATATTTTTATGTTTTTAGATCATAAATGCATACATATTTCATACATTATTAGGTCATAGAAATCCTCCCCTAATAATAACAGTAACTTAACCCTGATCTCCATCAAATTCCATTTCTTGCCTCGGCCTGTACGTCAATTAGCATGTCCATGGCTGTAACCAGGAAACAGTGCTTTTCTCAGAACCTGTTCTTCTAACAGACTGGACAATGATTTCTCTTTTAAGGGTTACAGATGCATTTTTTTCGCTTAGCCCACATTTTCTTTCATAGATCCTGTCTTCCACCTAAAGCGTCCTCTCTCCCAGAGTGGAAACATATAACGATTTTTGGACGATCCAGTTGTACCGCGCTCGACGTGTGAGTGTCTTCATAGTCGTGAAGGTGGTGGGTGGTGGGTGGTGGTGGTGGTGGTGGTGGTGGTGATGAGATGACTATTTGTTTTTAAGAGAAAGTTCACTAGGCAACCATCTCTATCACCTGTGTTGAGACGGATGATCAAAATGCTTCTCAACGCGGTAACAGTGCAATTTTATGCCAAACCATTAGAGTTATGAAGGAAATGTGATTGCATACTTTTTATAGATAATTTAATTATAAATCCCGTATTCATGTTCCATTTATGATAAGAATAAGAGTTAACTTTTATATCGGTTTATCTGAGAATGCATGAGCTAAAACATGGAAAATAACTTTTTCTGAAAATCTGTTACGGTTAAGAAGAAAATCCTTATAAACTTCTTTGTGTAACGTTGAATTGTAAGTACACTTTGTGAGCTCTGTTTATAACAGGACTAAAAGTTCATGCAGCGGTCCAGATACAAGTTTTAAGATATGCTATACTTTTTCAAACACTGCCAGATCTTCCAGCATAATCATGTACAGCCCATAGTAATTTGAAAGAAATGAGATTGATGATGATAATGATGGTGATGATGATGATGATAATGTTTAAACATCAAGGTCATCCACACCGAACTGACTCTTCTAATGGTGAAAGAAAAATCGATTGAGTGCTCTCCGAGATCATCCTCCATGTACAAACAAACTCAATAACTTCCTTCTTTAGAATATCAGTATAGATAATTGTACACCATCTCGTTTCTCCTTTCATTTGTCAAACGGTTTGTAGAGTTACACAAATATATGCCAAAAGCCACAGGAGTGAATTTTATAACTAAATGTAAGTGTCATGTTCATGACTGGACGCAGTGTTAACGCACTACGATTATGGAGCCAAACTATGCATTCGGGAGACGCGTGGAAACGTGTTTTACTTGTGAGAAGGTGATGGTGTCGTCCAGAGCCAACAATACTCAGTCGTTCATGGTAGGGTTAAGTCATTTATTCACGTTGAACTAGGCATATTAGACGATGCTACAGACAATGGAACATTCCAGTTTTCAGTATTTATTTTGTCTACAGCAACACGTGTGGTCCGGGAATTCCTCATTGAGAGTGATATGACTCACCGTGAATATCTCAATGGCCGCACAAAGTTCCGTAATGAGAGCGACCTCAAATCACAGCTAATGCCACTTAGAAGTACCAGACT
The DNA here is from genome assembly GCF_040414725.1 of Anabrus simplex. NCBI lineage: Eukaryota > Metazoa > Arthropoda > Insecta > Orthoptera > Tettigoniidae > Anabrus > Anabrus simplex. The sequence goes on from NC_090265.1 coordinate 172,769,153, forward strand.
CAATCCAAAAGAGCAGTGCGGCGGCCATGTTAAGGGCAACGCAGCTGAAAGTCCACCACTGTTTCCCTACTGAGGGTATTACACCAGACACAACCCAGATCGAACCACTATGAAGTTAATTGTACTCTGGAGGATTTAAAACACGTGGTATGGCCCGCTGGAGCAACATAGAAAATTTCGGACCTGTAGCAGGTTTAACGCTTGGTAAAATTCTAGTGAAACCTTATTTCCAAATTGTCAATGAAGTAACGTGCTGGCTGATGGTGATTCTATCCTTGTCTAATTTGAATTCAAATCGCATCAGCTTGGTAGTCTGGAGGATCAAACTGCGTCATAAAACAGTGACTGCCATAAAACGCAGTCCTTCGTGGTGAAAAATGTGAAAAACTATGGAATATTTATGGGCCGTGGTGAACCTTCAAGATCCTGCACCCACCCAGAATGTAGCTTAACCTCACACCAGTAGTCTTCTGTGCACTTGATAACACGGCAAGTTGCCGCTTTCCTTCGAGTTACCGATATAATTATATAACATTCTACTGTCGTAATATTAGGTAATGAGACTAATATAGCACAATACAAATTATTTATTCCAGTGGACAATTTAGGAGTTCCCTAGATACAATCTTCATATACACGAGCGCATCGTCATTATGTAAAGTGTTGTGCTGCTCTACATGCTTATTACTAACTCCATATTAATCTGAGATGATATGTGTCCTGGTTTCAAACTTACTATGAGAACTTGCTCATACGAATATGTCTAGGTTGCTAGGTAGACTAGTTGAAACCCGTTGACGATATTACGCGTATAAGGATATGTGCTTCAAAGTTTCTGACCTAGTTTCAAGTGATAGATGAGGTTCATAGAAATAGAAGAGTTACGTCGAAATATTGGCGTATGTTTTTAGAAAACGAACTAAATATCTTTAACCACCCGTCGGTTAAGCTGTATCCAAAAGGCGTGAGTGCCAGTTTTCCACGTATTACTTCACTGAAAATGAGCCTGGTGAATTTCCTCTAACAGTATATTCATAGTTGCTAGTGTCTTACTGAAAATTTGAAAAGTTGTATTTGTTGTTATTAGTGTAGGGTTATTGAAAATTCGTTGGTACCTACCGGATTCCACGCGACCTAAACCTTCCGTCTTTTTATAATGGCTGGTATCCGCTATGTTTTCTTATCTTTTATGCTTTTGCGTCCTTATTACGAGGAGAAAGTGTCTCTCTCATGTCTTAAGAAACACCTGTCTTATTCTGATTCTGATGTTCAATCTGTCATGTTTAATTTATGAAGTATGTGGTTATTACAATATCTGAATATTCATAGGTTGGAGAAATCTTTCCACGTACACAAAATGAACTCTATTATGAGGTGAAGGAAGTGCACAGTCCACTCTTGCTCTGTAGATCCAAATAACTCGTCTTCCTTCCTTGTGACTGGTTCTTATAATATTAAGGTCGACGAAATAATGCATACACAAGGCAATATGTTTAAGGAAATACAAAATTACTTTATTTAGTATGAATGACGTTTCTGCGTTCAATTTATCCGTTTCCCTTTTATGTACCTGCTGGCTCAAGAATATAAACTACATGCTTTGAAATATCGTTGCCTATCCAAATGTTAACAGTCAGGCGCAAAGCCCTCGAAGGTGGTCATTCTTGATGTAACTGAACCACGCAATATAACGCCGGGGAGTCGCAACGTGTTAGTGTTGTAGAACACGGGTCGCGTGAACTGTCCATGTAAACAGTTTTGGAAGTTCCTCTATACTAACTCTTACTACGGGGTGCTCACAGCTCGTCCAGATTACCTATAAGTGCTTGCTACACAGACGTTTGGGAAAGAATGAAATAAACCATCCACAATCATGTTTTAACAATAATCACGAAGAGTTAGTAAAATGTTAGGCATATGTTTAACCCCTAAGAATGGACATACAGGTTATCTGGCACCAAGTCCCATGTGACCTCTTATTATTATCATTAATGTTATCATATTGACAAAAGAAGGTCAAAAAGCAAACAAAATGACATGTCCAAAGATACTATAGACTTGATGTGCCTTGGACTACTGAGTGATAGCTGCTCATCCCAAGGGCATACAGGTTCCTATCTGAAGTGTGGTCAGCGCTGCGAATCATTTCAAATGGTATTCTTGGCTTTATAGACAGTGACCACTATATCACTATCACTATAAGCCATATTCAATCGTTTTTACGATGTGGCCACTATATCATAGTAAGATAAATCCTCACAGTCATTCCCACAACAGGCTGATCTTACCTCGAACCAGTCCTAAGATACAGATCAAAGTCCCTAACCTAACAGAAAATCGAACCCGAGACCTCCGTGTAAGAGGTAGACTCGCTACCCCGTCAATGGAGTCCATGCCAGATCTTATTTCGAAAACATCTGATTATTTTAGCTGCTCCTGACATAAAAAATAATCTGAACGTACCGTTTTAATTGCTGCTAGTGAAGCAACACATTCTCTTCTTCTGTTTTGTTTCAGTAATAAGCACACCGGCCAAAAATATAGTGACCGAAGTGTTCATGCACACATGGATCGTTAAGCGTGTACAGATGGCGCATTGAACAAGCCCCGTGCTCAACCGCACACGCACTGCCTCTACGTGAGCATAAGGCAGTAGCGATCAGTGAGACACTGATGTTTCAAACGAACAGTGTACGTCAACTTGGGTAGATGTAAGGATGTAACAGAGTGACAAAGAAGGGACAATTGTGTTTGGCAGTGCCCATGACCAATACGATGCGTGAGGTTGCTGGATTTGTTGGTTTTCCGCAGAGGACTGCTCAACGTGTCTAACAGTAGTGGTGTTCTACACATGGTCACGAAACACGACGTCAGAATTTTAGTCGGAAAAAGATCCTGACTGAGAGGGGAAAGAGACGCGTCTCACAGCTTGTGAATCAAAATCGCTTCCAAATCCAACAGGAATTGCTGGAGTCAGTGAATGAAAATTCATCCCGACTTGTTAGTGGGAGAATATTGCAACGGAAACGGCATCCAATGAATATTTGGAGCCTGTCACCTTACAAGAGGACATTGCTCTCACAGGCACATCTTTAATGGGTAATAAATAATCAAACGTGGACAGTAGCTGACTGGAAGAACGTAATGTGGCTGAGAAATCACGCACTTTTCTTTATTCCAAAGACGCACGTCGTCGAGTGCACCGAAGGCTAACTGAAGCATTTCATCCTGGATGAATGCAAGGTCAGGTTTTAAGCCGGAGGTTGGTCTGTGATGTTTTAGGAGTGTTCTTCGTATCATGAACTGGGTTCTCTCACTGAGGTAACCACTAATATGCAGCAGCATGTTTATTCAAACATTCTGGATGATCAGGTGTTGCCTTTCAGTCAATATATGCATTATGAGTATGCTATTGATACCCCGAATTTTTTATGATGACAACAGCAAAGTTAATCGGACTGGATGCATGTGTGACTAGTTTTATGAATACTCCCCCCTCCCACTCTATTACAACTCGCTTGGCCTGCAAAATCACCTGACTTGAACCCCATTGAAAATCTGTGGAACATGTTGGAACAGCGGGTAAAACTCCGACATAAGCATCCCTGCAATTTGATGGAATTACGCTATCAAGTACTCAGCGAGTGGCTTAACCTGGATGCGATGTATCCGCACAACCTTGTGGACTTACTTCTTAACCGAATCCTGGCAGTTATCATGTCCAGAGGCGTAGTTACACGGTAATAAATGACACTTGTAATGATTTTTCTAGGTGTGACTAAATTTTTTGTCCGGTGAGCTTAGTATTATGATCAATTATTTATATTTCTTTGCCTCCGTTTCACGCAAACCTAATCTTCCTCAAGCCACTCTGTCAATTGTTGATAATTCACATAATTTATTTGATCACGTGCTGATATACCTGCTCACAGTCATATTGTTCTGATGAGTGTTACAGACCATGGGCTTCCCGCCACTCCGACCGCTGTAAAACAAATCTGCTTATTATCACGGCCACAATTATACGAATAGCAGCAAGATGAACATGGATGTCTGGAAGGTATTATAAACGAAAAGACTCTGAATGTCACACGGAATTCACGTCCATGGGACGAAAAGTATAACTGAAATGCATGTAAGAGTACTAATTAACTTAATCAAAGACAGAGGCTGAACCATAGCTGAGTTTGAAAACAAATTTTAAAATATTTTAATTAATGTTAGTACTGATTTTTTGAACAGATAAACGGAAGAATATCTTTCTAATTCTAATGATTGTACCCCAACAAAACCATCCGGCAGTACGATATTATAACGCTGGGAAAAAAAGAGCTAAGCAAGTAAATTTTGAGTTGTACTTCATTTAAGAATCCTAAAAGTATAGACACAATATACCTAGGATAATAGGCAGCAATATAATATTGAAGTTGCTCAGTACAACTATGACAAGCAGAGACGGGAACTTGTGAAGAATATTGTTAAAATAGTTGCAATGACGTACGTAAAATTTGTATTAGCATTATTTATAATTTTTTTAGAACATATTCTCTGAATACTATCTGCATACTCCCCTACCACTCAATAAACCAAGGGAGAGATTCAGATTACAAACGGAGAGGTTAAATTTGCTATTAACAGAATTATAGTTTGCTTGCTTGCTTGTTGTTTTAAGGGGCCTAACATCTAAGGTTATCGGCCATAATTATAGTTTACACAGTGTCGGAAGTAGGTAGAGTTATTGTAAGGACAACTCATTGAACACTGCAAAAGCAATACGTATATTGGCCGATGCTATGTTGAAATTTAAGAAATGTCCATCCATCTTGAATTCAGGCAGAACAGTCCTTTTACACTGACTGACAGAGCAAATGCAACACCAAGAAGGAGTGGTCAGAACTTTATGCCAATTGCAGGGTAGACTGACGTCACTGAGGTATGCTCATGATGTGAAATGCGCCGCTGTGCTGCGCACGTAGCGAACGATAAATGGGGCACGGCGTTGGCGAATGGCCCATTTCGTACCGTGATTTCTCAGCCGACAGTCTTTGTAGAACGTGTTGTCGTGTGCCACAGGACACGTGTATAGCTAAGAATGCCAGGCCGCCGTCAACGGAGGCATTGCCAGCAGACAGACGACTTTACGAGGGGTATGGTGATCGGGCTGAGAAGGGCAGGTTGGTCGCTTCGTCAAATCGCAGCCGATACCCATAGGGATGTGTCCACGGTGCAGCGCCTGTGGCGAAGATGGTTGGCGCAGGGACATGTGGCACGTGCGAGGGGTCCAGGCGCAGCCCGAGTGACGTCAGCACGCGAGGATCGGCGCATCCGCCGCCAAGCGGTGGCAGCCCCGCACGCCACGTCAACCGCCATTCTTCAGCATGTGCAAGACACCCTGGCTGTTCCAATATCGACCAGAACAATTTCCCGTCGATTGGTTGAAGGAGGCCTGCATTCCCGGCGTCCGCTCAGAAGACTACCATTGACTCCACAGCATAGACGTACACGCCTGGCATGGTGCCGGGCTAGAGCGACTTGGATGAGGGAATGGCGGAACGTCGTGTTCTCCGATGAGTCACGCTTCTGTTCTGTCAGTGATAGTCACCGCAGACGAGTGTGGCGTCGGCGTGGAGAAAGGTCAAATCCGGCAGTAACTGTGGAGCGCCCTACCGCTAGACAACGCGGCATCATGGTTTGGGGCGCTATTGCGTATGATTCCACGTCACCTCTAGTGCGTATTCAAGGCACGTTAAATGCCCACCGCTACGTGCAGCATGTGCTGCGGCCGGTGGCACTCCCGTACCTTCAGGGGCTCCCCAATGCTCTCTTTCAGCAGGATAATGCCCGCCCATACACTGCTCGCATCTCCCAACAGGCTCTACGAGGTGTACAGATGCTTCCGTGGCCAGCGTACTCTCCGGATCTCTCACCAATCGAACACGTGTGGGATCTCATTGGACGCCGTTTGCAAACTCTGCCCCAGCCTCGTACGGACGACCAACTGTGGCAAATGGTTGACAGAGAATGGAGAACCATCCCTCAGGACACCATCCGCACTCTTATTGACTCTGTACCTCGACGTGTTTCTGCGTGCATCGCCGCTCGCGGTGGTCCTACATCCTACTGAGTCGATGCCGTGCGCATTGTGTAACCTGCATATCGGTTTGAAATAAACATCAATTATTCGTCCGTGCCGTCTCTGTTTTTTCCCCAACTTTCATCCCTTTCGAACCACTCCTTCTTGGTGTTGCATTTGCTCTGTCAGTCAGTGTATATTAAGGTAGTGACCGTGAAAGTGTGCTCAGCTGGGTATTTATACAAAATTTATCAGTTATTAGAAGATGTAGCCTTTTGGGCATGCTTCAAAGATTCTCCTCTCAACACTGAGGGGGCGCTGGATGTTTCTCCTGAGGTGTTTGTGTAAATGAAGATGTGTCTTAAGAAGAACACAAATTACAGTCCCTGAGCTAGGAGGAATACACAAGGTTAAAGTCTCCGACTCGGCTGGGAACTGAAGATGGGGTCATCTGGGCCAAAGGTCAATGTGTTGAGCATTCAAGGAAGGAGCCGCATTTCTTCTTCTTCATGTTTTCAAAGCTGTCACTACCAGTTAAATTGTCACCGACCGCCACTGATATCTATATATTGGATGAAATGACTGATGCTGCAGCAACTCCAAGAAACAAAAACTGTAGAGGCATTAGGAAGTTCGAGAAAATATTCACAACTGATCACGGTGACGTAGGATAAAGTACACATTTAATTTACGGTTATGTTAGAAAAAATGTCCTTCATTCTACAGAATTTGAATACATAAATAAAATACAGTACTTGAATTTCATAATTTCCAGATCTAAATGGATATAACACATTTGTCTTCTCTGTATATTAGTAACTCAGTTTTCAAACTGTGCAACGCTCAAGACGAACCACATTCAGTCAAATGACTTCCAAAACCATCTTTCTATAGTTTTGCACACTTTAGAGAGGGAGAAATAAAAGTTATGACCATTTATATTATTTTGTTTTATATAAAGCATTTTGGTGCAGTTTTCTTTCGAAGTATCTAAATAGATTTACATTAATTTTGCATACATTAAGTGGCATTAGACAATTTATGTTTCTATGTTGTGAACTCTAGTAGATCTCACGTTGTATTCACAAACTTTGTTCATAAGGTATTATATAGGCGACTTTATACTAAACAAATATTTGAAATGCTGTAACCATGTGGTACATCATGTTCTACTATAGATATCCTTCGCGGCTCTCTCATGCTGTGATTCACTATGTTCAGTAATATAATCCGTGCTTTGAACAAGTTGATATTATGTAATACAATCGTACTTCTACAGAAGTGTTTTCATTCCGTGGCTAAATGGTTAGCATGTTTGCCTTTGGTCACAGGGGTCCCAGATTCGATTCCCGGTACGGTCGGGAATTTTAACCATAATTGGTTAAATCTACGGGGTGTATGTGTCGTCTTCATCATCATGTTATCCTCATCAAGACGCGCAGGTCATCTGTGGGCATCAAAAATAAAACTGCATCTGGCGAGCCGAACTTGTTCTCGGACACTCATGGCTCTAAAAGCCATATGCCATTCCATTTTTGTTTATCGTAATGGAGTATGGCCGTCCTCCTAGAGATGTGTTGCGCTGATTTGAGGTTCACAGAAGTTCAGAGCGGAGCAGTCTTGGCCTATAAAACGAACTGTCTCGATATTAGCCTTACTGAGGTGAATGGAAAACCGCGGAAAATCCTTCTCAGGACAGCCGTCGGTGCGATTAGTCCTCCGGCTCGTGAATTCAGAACTGTAAAACTGTGGTAAATCCGTGGCTACTGTTAACTGAAGCAACTCTGTTCGGTGAAAAATCGTGAACATACAATTACCGTATTCAAAAAATACATTATTTCTGTAAGTGCTATGTATTCCTTAAGCATAAACACCCATGTGTGGAGTTACTTTCACGCCACATAGCCTCATTTTACATCAAGGTCCATAGTTAATTTAACGCAATCTCCCCGTCCTATTTCTTTCACATAATGCATTAGGGTACATTTGACGCGAAAACGCATGAGCTCTCACTATTGATATTTTAAATGGGTCTACAGACTATTGCAAGACAGCAGGCAAGTCTACTTCTGAATGAAAACGCCCCAAACAACTAGAATGGTGAACGAAAAAGGTGCGGGCGATGCTAGAACCTTTTCGTCAACAGCATTATTTTGTAGTGGTATTCACGATGGCTCGCTTCGTCAATAGGGTCACAAAACAGCCGGAATGTAAAATTTAAAAGGTGCCTGAATAGCGACGATCCGTTGCGTTACCGTGTGGTAACGCTCATGACGAAACCTTTCGTCCACAGCATTCTTAAAGTAATGGACATACGAAATATTCAAACAGGGACTTGTGATCACTACACCTGCTAACAATTGCATTTAACGATATGAAGGAGATTAGACTTTTGAAACCTGGAGAGTTATCATTTCTTTCATTACATTCCTTTAGGATGAACCTCCTGACAGCGTCATTCGATGAACTCTCCTGGACATACGGCACTTATAACTACACCATAATATTGTTTACATAGACAGTTGTCTACCCTGAAGAGTATATGAAGATATGTAATGTTTAAAACAAAACATTTGATTCATCTTGATTTATATAGAAAGAAAATGTTTGCAGGAGCTGGTGGGTTAGAACCACACTATCGGCAGCCCTGAAGATGATTTTCCGTTATTTCCCATTTTAACACGAGGCAAGTTCTGGAGCTGTACCTTAATTAAGGCCATGGTTCCCTCCTTTCAACTTCTATCCAATCGTTACCATAAAACCTATCCGAGCCAATACTACGTAAAGCAAAACTTTTAATAATAATAACTATAATATAGAAAATAATACATTTGCGATAGACATAAAATACTTTGTACATTAATGCGTCAATCTCTCAAATTCGAAAAATATTCATTTTTGAAGATTTTTTGAAAATATTCTCGGTGCAATGCCTCATTAATTGCTTGAACCTATTTCTGCAGTTTGTGATTATCTAGTCACACAATTATTATAAGAAAATATTATTAAACTCAGTTTTTATGTCCGAGATACTCATCTACAAATATGAATGGTTGTTTCATCTATACAAGACAATATAGTCACCATTGATTTGGATTTTCAGCCCGTTCCTCGCCAGTGTTTAAGAATGGCTAATGGGCAGGTACACGTTAGACTTCTACGCCACACGGAGGCAATAGCTGAAAAGCTGTTTTTACATGAAGAACAGCACGTGATGCCAGATTAAAAGTTGTAGCTCTAAGTTTCTTCACAATATTTAGTCTTGAACGGTATTTCGACTTCATTCCTACCAAAACAGGAAAGTCTGGATATTATGTGCTCTTTCTTACTTGCATTTATTACATTTATTTTATAACCAAGAATCACTACTGAGATACATGAAGTATTATTATTCATTTATAGAAATTATGGTTCGAGAAACATTTCCGAACAGACTTCTTACTTACTTACTTACTTACTTACTTACTCCTCCGCGCTATAGCCCTTGGCCTCTCTGACGATTGTAGCCCAATCTTCACGATCTTCTGCACGCCTCCTCCATCTTCTTATTCCCATCTTTCTTAAATCCTCCTCCACATCATCCAGCCACCTTTTCCGGGGTCTTCCTTTCCATATTCTACCACCTGGATTTCCTTCATAGATTTTCATGACAGCCCTATTATCCGGCATTCTCTCAACATGTCCCAGCCACCTTAATCTGTTAGTTTTTATTTCGGTTACGACACTTGGATGTCCATAGAGTTCTTCCAATTCCTTGTTTTTCCTTATTCTTCACAATTCCCCTTCTTTCACTGGGCCAAAAATCTTTCTCAGTATTTTTCTCTCCCATCTGTTCAACAGTTCTTCATCTACTTTGTTCCTTGTCCATGTTTCAGAGTCATAAGTTACCACTGGTCGTAATACTGTTCGATAGACTGTCAACTTTAATCTTCTACCAAGGCTACGTGATCTAAACACTTTCAGTAAAGCTAAGTAAGCCCTATTGCCTGCAGAAATCCTTGCTTTTATTTCCTCTTTCATGTCATAATGTCGTAATGACATGAAAGAGGAACAGACTTCTAATCCACTTAAATTAATGAAAATCATTGCAGAAGTACTCCTCAAAAATAATAATCAAATATGTAAATAAACTTTGATATATTGTGAAGTATACTACCGCCCCACTTTCCAGTACTTCACTTGGAGATTGCGCTCGATAGTTTTAAAGTCACTAGCAGAGAGGAAGTTACATATTATGTGAAGAGTTGTACACAGTTATGACGTAACTATATGCATTGCCTACTAAATAGTGTACCGTCTAGGTAACGTATACAGTATGCCATTTAAAGTATACCCTGGAGTTATAATGTAGCCCGACCTTAGTCGGAATACGATTTATAACTATGAATTTAAATAAATGACAGAGTTTAGCAATATACATTATTTATTGTAATCACAACTAATGGTAATACCAATGACTAAACCTTTGAAAAGGCAAATTATTTTTGTTAGTTTTATAGCACATAAGCATGGCCTGTGTGGGTTCCGCCTTGTGGATATATCTATACTTAGGTCTATACATTACGCATATTATTTGTTATACTGTATTCGGTCAAGCCAACTTTAATAATTCAGTCAACATGTTCGTGTACTGAAAGGGCATAAAACTACACAACAATGCAAATAATGACTCCACACCACTACACTATAATATCCTTCCAACTTAGTGAAGAAGTGAGAGGAAAAAAATCTTCTTCGACAATGAAGTAAGAATGGCATGTGGTACTGTATTTATTCACAAATCTGTGCTAATCTGCGAAGTAATAATCATCTGTCTTTCTTAAATAGGCCTAAAGGTTAAAATATTTTCAATGGATATATACTAACTTCCGCCATTAGATGTATTAAATTTGATATAATAATTCTAAATAATGCTACTGCTAGTATAGTACGTGAAGGCATTTATGCGGCGTGCAGGTCAATTTCAACATTTCGAAAAAATCTTAAAATTTTGGGTACTATTGCTGAGGTTTAATAAATTTTGTCGGATAATCACTAAATGTACCACTAATGATCATTACCATGCCGTCACTCTACGACATGAAATAACAAATGGACTTCATTTTGCCCTCCAAAAATTCAACTTTATCTGCCGGGTTTTAACCCGTGGTCATAGAATCTGGAGTTCTGTCCTGCCAACCCCATGTTCCAATAAATGCTAAGTGACTATTGGTAGTTCTCTTCAATAACCATTCCATCATTTTATTATGCGAAATCAACTCGATATGTTTTTTCGCTCTGTTCAGGAGAGGGACAGTCCATAAAAGTAATGCCCTTTCAATTTGTTGCAGCACAATAAGAAAAATATACGAGCACTAATTTATGTACCATAATTATGCAACTTCTCGCTCGGTGTGGAAAGCAATATGAAACTACTTCACTCGTCATTTCCAAGTACTCCTCTTCAGAGAGGCCTAGATCATCTCTGTTGGTGGAGCTGTTGACCATGAAACCATCAACCAACACACATAATTACTGTATTATGCTAGACAAGACAGATATAGTGGCAGTTTGAATACCTTCGATATTCGAGATTCAGTGTCCAGCCTGTGAAATTTTAGTGTTGAATTGAGACTTGTAACGAGGTTCTCTCTGCCTCATGGGACCAATTAAGTAACAGTCTGATACGAAAGGCAGCAGACCTCGTCACATAAACATAGCAATACACACTGGCCACCTGACTATCCAATATTTTCTGGCAGTCTGATTGGGCGGCGACCTTCTTGGTAGACCATGACCCTCAGCGGGCTGTTGGGCCACGGGTTGGGTTTGTTTATAATCACATGATCAAGTTGTTCAGCAGCATTGGGTAAATCTAGGCTATAAAACTATATAATAATTATTATCATTATTATTATTACTATTATTATAATTATTTATTGCTAAACCTATCTCAACTATTTCTATGGAAATATGTGAAATACCATAATGCATTGACTATTGACAATCTTAATGATTTTGAGGTATTCTGAATATTTTCTCCTTTACGAGTCGTTTAGCTGCCGAAGAACAGCGAAGAAAGAATAAGATGCGTTGAGGAGCTGAAACAAAACAAATTGACCTTTGAGACACAGAACAACACAAATTTACAAAACAACACTAAATATAAGCTGATTGGCATATTTCATGGATCATGTTTCAATAAATCTGCATCTGAGCAATAAACCAACGTTAAGTCACATTTTATTTATTCTATGAAACTTAGAGAGCCATATAAACGTAAGTCCACTTTAATTTAACTTTTTGGGAATAAAATAATAATTAACCATTTTAAGTGTAAATTATAGTAATGAAAGTGTTCAATGATCAAAATTAATCGACCATCCAATACAGATCTGCATTTAGGACAGTCGCCCAGGTGGCAGATTCGCTATCTGTTGTTTTCCTATCATTTTCTTCAATGATTTCAAAGAAATTGGATATCTATTGAACATCTCCCTTTGTAAATTATTCCAGTCCCTAACTCCCCTTCCAATAAACGAATATTTGCCCCAGTTTGTCCTCTTGAATCCCAACTTTAACTTCATATTTTGATCTTTCCTACTTTCAAAGACACCACTCAAACTTATTCGTCTACTAATGTCATTCCACGCCATCTCTCCGTTGACAGCTCGGAAGATACCACTTAGTCGAACAGCTTGTCTTCTTTCTCTAAAGTCTTCCCAGCCTAAACGTTGCTACATTTTTAACGCTACTCTTTTGTCGAAAATCACCTAGAACAAATCGAGCTGCTTTTCTTTGGATTTCTTCAAGTTCTTGAATCAAGTAATCCTCGTGAGTGTCCCATATACTGGAACCATGCGCTAAATGGAGTCTGACGAAAAACTTACAAGAGACTTACACATAATATATCAAGAACAATGATGAACATTTGTTGCCTAAGTCACAATACAGCAAAAATTCTCTACGACAGACGTTTTTTTCTCTCTCCTGTAAAATGACTAAAATGTGACTTACGTTGGTTCAGCTCTCAGGTACAGAATATACAGATCTGCCGATAGTGGGTTCGAACCTACTACCTCCAGAACGAAGCTGACAGTTACGTGACCCAACATTATTATTATTATTATTATTATTATTATTATGATTGTTGTTGTTGTTGTTGTTGTTGTTGTTGTTGTTGTTAAAGAAGAGAGAAACTAAATACATGTGCACATCTGTACCTGAGAGCTGAACCAACGTGTCACATTTTAGTCATTTCATAGGAGAAAGGAAAAACATCAGCTGAAGAACATTTTTGCTGCATTATGTCTTAGGCAATAAATGTTCATCATCGCTCTTGATATGTTTTGTGTAATTTTGATCACCGATCACATTCACTAATATAATTTACACTTAAAATCTTTAATTACTATTTTATTGCCATAAAAAGAAAACGATAGTGGACTTACGTTTATATGGCTCTCATCTGCCTGCTGTCATTTCTTGATGGATACAGTACTTTTGTATCCATCTCTTGGCACAGGCCAGAGTAAAGTGTAGCTTCCACCGAAGTTCCAGTCAACATCCATGGCTGTGACAATATAGAAGCTGCTGGGGTAGGGGAAGTGCTGAGTAATGACATTCGGACCACGACTAGTGCATCTGAGTTTTATGAAAGGTGTTGTTCATAGGGTCAGTCGTGCTGCAATGGCACTTTCTGACCCAATGAGGAAAGCAATGGCAAACTACCTCACTCCTCATCTTACCTAGTACGCCTCATTTTGGTGCTGCCATTGGTTTTTGTGGTTTCCTTATAACCTCATAACCTTTGGTGGTGCTATTTGAGGATCCAACCAGCATCTGGGCTGATGACCTAACAGACATCTTCATAAAATGTGACTTACGTTGGTTTAGCTTTATTTACAAAACGCTGAGGTCAATTAAATAACAGCACATTTTCGCACCGTTTATATTCACCTTATCCATTGTCCGTATTTACACTCAGTAAATTATTACAAGAGAGCGAACATCGACTCTGCTTCACAGTCATTGATTCTGAGATTAGGCCTATAGAAGGCAAAATAACAAATGTACTGTACAGAATAGGCCTACAATGTCGACAAATGGCTGTCATTAAAGCTTCGTTCTGTGTATCTTGGGACTGAATTCAAGCACTGCTATCGGTTTTTCATACCTGATGACTACTATGGAAACCTGCTTGGGATACAGCGGAAGGCTTAGGAAAATAATACAAATTCCTGATCTAGTAATAGGCATGCTAAGATTCGTGTTTCCCACTTGTTAAACTAACACATCCCACGTTAAATTTCCGCTACAGAGAGACATTAGCTTGGATTTTCTCTTCCACAGCCTATTCCCTGTCATTCGACCGGGTCAAGAATGGAATGAATGAAGCCTCCCATCTAGCGGTTGCCGAAACCTGTAACACATCTCTAGGACAATGATAAATGGCTGACAGTTGAAATGAAATGACATTGGAGAGTGTTGCTGGAATGAAAGATGACAGGGAAAACCGGAGTATCTGGATAAAAACTTGTCCAGGCCTCCACTTTGTCCAGCACAAATCTCACCTAGGGTGACCGAGCTATGAACCACGGAACCCATGGATGAGAGGCCGGCGCGCTGCCGCCTGAGCCATGGAGGTACCCTGTTGTTTCTCATATTGATGATTTTGCTCCATATTTATAGCTAATCTTGAACAAAGTAACCGATATAAATACCTAAAGCATGGTCAGCAGAAGTTGTAGTTATGATGTAAGTACTATTTCGGTGGGAAGAGCATAACAGAGTGAACATCGGCGTCGTATTATTGCAAATCTGGACGAGTGCAGTTGGTGTATAATTATGCCTGAATGCCTTATGGAGGAATCAAAGTTATCGTGTTTTCAAGTTTCCAAGCAGAGAAAACCGTGGTAGTAGTGCTTAATGTATGTTCGTAGCAGTTCCAGTGTCTCATTTACATATGAGAGAGTTTCCGCGGTTAGCTGTGCTATTCATGCTACTGTAAGCACTTTGAATTAATAACACAAGCAAACTCTTTTGTAGCTTTGATTTACCATCGCCGTATGATTTAGCTTTCTTACGAATTTATTGTGATTCTCCCCGTGATGCATTTCAATTACTTTTCAGTTGAGAATATTTAATAATGCTACCATACTATCTCAGAATCGAGTATATAAGTGCGTGCTGCCACTGTTCAGTTGAAGCTCGACAGCCCTTAACCTCCAGGTTTAATTCTGTGCTCAGAGATTGCCGAGCAGCAAGTGTGGCTGGGCGGAAGCATGATGTCTAGAGTACGAAACATGCAGGTCACTGATCTAAAATGTTACAATCATTGAATGCATCTATTATTATTTCACTTTCAGGAATTTGGTGACATGTTTGTCTTAGATCTAAAGATACACACCCTTCAAAAGTGGTAATATTTTATTACGAGAGAACATTTTATTACAACAGTGAGTTGGGACATTATTTCGACAGCCAGGAAGGGGAATTTCAACACTTCCGAGCCGGCGAGAACAAGTTATTTGGAGACTGGATTTCCCGGTTTAGCAGCGAGCGAGGGCGAGTCGGGAACTCTTGTTAGTTAGGTGTCCTTCAGTCAGCTGTGTGTGCCACGTGACAAGGTGAATAGTATGTGAGCCGCTAGATCGATAAAGTCAAGGACGATTGACGTAGGACAGTGTCAGCCAATAAAACGACAATTTTCGCCTGAATGTAATGGATCGACCAATCAAGATTAATTAAGAGACACACCTCCGTCTCAAGACGATGAAATAATGGTATTTCCAAAATAAAATTTTATTCTAGATTCTGCTTCTGAACTCTGCGTCTGATAGTTATTCTGACTGCAACTACCGTCGGGTTTAGACGTCTTTTACTTCGCTGGGGAACTTTACCTCACAGAAGGCATTGAAATTTTAACATACAGCAATTCAGACATTCCCTAAATTCTGTCTACGAATAATTTGAAATTTGAAAAAGATAAGTGTTTTTACCCATCTCAACAAGCATCGGGCGTGTGTCCTGGACTTTTTCTAAGACCTCTTTGTCAGTTTCAGCATTTTCACGAGGAAAATTAGGAAAATGGTTCGAATACGTTTCAAGATGCCTGTCCTTCCGCAAACTGAATTCTGCTGCTGTTCCCTGTACGCTCTCACGTCCGCAATGAGCTTCTAATTATGTGAGACACCTCAGACATGGACGGGATACGGTTCGATGGTGGGTGAGGTGATCATACTCAAGGTCATCAGCCAGAATCCAGCAGTCAACAGTCACATGAGTACCATTTAAAATATTTTTCCTGTCTATCTATGTATAATTTGTGTAAACATAGCTTTTTCTTATTCATTTAGAGTAACTTCTATTAGTATTGTTATAGTTATATTTTCATTCCTTCTTTCCTTGGTGAAAGGTAGTTTGTGTTACTGAATGGATGTGTATTGGGCTCTATTAGCTAGTCATTTGAGTGAGTGTCTTCGAGAGGAATTTCGATTGTCCCAAGTTCAGTATGGCAGGAGAACAAAAATTAATTTGACCTCTACGTTAATCTTGGTTGAGTTTAAAATGATTTTATAATTTAATTGAAACCAGATGGGACAGTATTTCAGTACTTTTCATTATGTTAAATTTCAGTCTATGATTATACGATGTTTCAATGGATTTGACATACGCTAGAGTCATCTGAGATGTTATAGTACAGTAGCCTTTGCGAGTGTGATCATGCGCGGTCAGAAGTAATAATAATAATAATAATAATAATAATAATAATAATAATAATAATAATAATAATAATAATAATAATATAATAATAATAATAATAATAATAATAATAATAATAATAATAATAATAAAATTAAGTCAACTTAATTACGGGCTAAAAACATGAATAAGATCATGAGTATAATATTATTTATTCTTGAATGAGATTAATGTGTGCTCATTTTGTGTAAATGTAGACCTGGAACATGGCAGTATCCTGACGGATCATTTGTATATTTTACTGTGCTACGATATTATCTTTGACTTGTAGATGGACACTATAATTTGTGGAATAATTTGTGCATCCATTATAGAGTCATTTTGGGAAGAAAATATGTCATTCAACATAATTTCTTCAGTTTGAGCGCAGATTAATTGAGAGCCACAAGTATTAGGAGAATAAAATTAATACCACAACTCATGAACCGTAAGCGCGTATTTTCGATTTTTGACCTGTGTTATAGGTATTTTTAATCGATAATTTTCTGATTATTTCTATTCATAATATTCCCTTGAACATCGTTGTATGATTAATTTCTTCGCTGAAGGGATAATCTTGACTTTATCACATCCCAAGTCGACGCAAGGAATTTTACATGATATCGTCATCCTAAGAATATTTTCCCTGACTTAGATTAAACTCAAAAATAATAATCAAGGGTTAATATTCGAGTAAATAGTTTTATAATGTTACCGTGTGCCTTTGTGTGAATGTGTTGTGTGTAATTTAATCATGTTTTGTGTACTGTGATTTTTCTTGTCAAAATTTGTGGTGATATTCTCCGTTGTGCGCGTAAATTTGGGTCGATTTTATGTCATTTTCGTATGCTCATAATTTGATTGGATATGAATCTTTAGTAGATTTTATTGAATGTTAAGATAGAATAGGGTCTTATCTACTAAAGAAAAATGAATAAGTAAAGGCCATGTCAGTGGATCGAATTCACGAACTCGAATTTGTAGATATTACATAACTATTAATTATACGTAAATGAGTAACATGTGGATTGACATGACGTCAGATTTAAACTGATTATGAGAGAATTATTTACTGAATAATTATAAAAATAATTTGATTGGTAAACTTAAAGTGTAGGAAAGACAAATTAATAATAATTTCATGAAGGGATAATTTTATTTTATTTTAATAAGAGGGAGAAAGTGGTCACTTTTTCATTAATATTACATGAGATCCGGAGGAAATATTTTAATTTTCGAAATAAATTAATTATTATTTGAGAAAGTGTTATCGGAAATCAATTTGATTTTGTTACTAAGTTAAATGTAGACTGATATTTATTATTATAATTGCAGATTCGAACATCTGCCGTCCTTTAAAATGATGAAGATTTCTTACCAGTTTAGCGTTTAGCGTTCCTTCATTTGCTGCTAGTCCTTAAGCTATCCCTGCCCTTAATTTTTTTCTGCGCAGCCAGTAAGCGAACAATCTGCGACTGAGACTCTCGCTCACCGGCCGAGCTGAGCCCGGCATGAAGGGGGCAATACAGATGAAATTCAGCTCAATAAGCAATACGGCAATTTTTAAACAAAATTATGTCCTATTTATGCTTTACAATAACATCAGTTATGCGTACACTTCATCTGACTTATAAATGTATTCTTAATGACTCTCATTAAATTATTCAAATGTGCTAATTTCAGCAATATACGAAGCACAGAGAGAATATTATTTCTAGTTTTCAGTAAATTAATTGCCATTATAATGTGCATGAAAGCTAACAGTCACTGATGCCTTCTGTTGGCCTGAGATGAATAAATATCCCAAAAATTACGTATAAAAGAAACGAATATACAGACGGTGGACTATTTTTCTACATATTAGAACTACTTTCCCTTGGTGTGAAGATGGTTTTTCAACAATAAAACACATAAGCCCCTCGATCCTCATGTAAGATTGAACTGTATTGTAAGATTAGTATCATTGGCTCTATGACCCTCTAACCACTTTTACGTTTTTCGGAGCCACCGAGGGGCCCAAAGATTGTATCGCAGGAGATTTTTAGTTGTCAATATACCTAACGACATAAAGCTGGCGTATTTGACACACATCCAATACTACCTGTCTGAATCTGTTTCGAACACCGTAATTTGGCCTCAGAAGTTGTACGTATATCTTCTACTGTTGTTTATTATACCTATTTTATACCTTGCAGTTTCTCTTTGGTTAACTTAGCCGATTCCCTGTACATTTGAAGTATCTTTCCAATCTATCGAACACAAAATTATACTACAAAGTTTTTAAGACGTAAGAGCTGAAACAAAGATTCAGTATTCAGTACAGAATAACATATTTCGTTCTATATATTGGATATTCTTAGAACAATCGAATTCTGGTCAGCAATTAAGAAAGCCTGCCTGTTGTCCATGATCTCAAACCATCAAGTGTTGATTTTCTGACACCATGGTAAACCTGTTTGTGAAAATCACCATCAGCGTGTTATCTGGCAGGATATGGGAGAAGGTGGTGGTGCAAAATTTCGAATGACTAGATTGCGTGGTATAAGTCTGGGTTCAATTCCAAACCCCTCCGGATTGTTCGTATGGAGTGAGGGCATCTGACGCTGTTAATAGCGATTCATCCGTCGGATGGAGAGGTTAAGCATTGACCACCCTTTTGGTATTGTTCCACAGGAATAGGCTATGTGCCGACAATGTGCTTTATCCACTTCCAAACTCATTATCACCACGAACAGATGCTCAGGTCACCCATGGCGTCAACTGTAAAGATCTGAACTAGGCAACTCCGGGACCAAACATTACAGTAATGAATGAATTCCCATTATAATTATATACGCTACCATAGGCGTCGTTGTATACATAATTAAGAATTTCACACTTTAACATCTGTGTATAACACAAGTGCATATAATACTTGTGCATTCTTCCAAGCGCAATATATTTTCATTCACATGTTATGCCTTAACGTTTTTATGTGTTATATATATTATGTTCGACGCCTTGGAAGGTATTAACAAGTCTTCTCTTAAAATCCATGATTTCTAACCAACCTGTTGTATGTTTTGATTTCTTTCTTTCTAATGAGTTACTTTTACTACTATCTAATTTGTATTATCACAGTAGGCTAACTTGAAAAGAAACATAATGTTTTAAATCAATTATAGCATATTAGATTAGTACTTTGTGCAATAAAATTAAGCACTTCAAGCATTTTAACTCTGAGGATTTACTTTACTGCAGACCTATTCCTACAGTAACAAAACTCTCTCATGCCACCCTGGGACAATAGGAAGACAAGACTGTTACCTTGACGAACGTATCTAGTGACATGACGTAAATCTTGCCAGCAGTCAATGTGAGAGGGCGTTGTGCTCGCAGAATAACGATCCTTAGTGATCGCTTGAAGCTCGGGGAAGCATCTGTCCACCCACAACTGTAAGCCGCCATCTGAACGGCCTCACCCTGGAACACCAATAATGATTATTAGATGAATATAATATCGATAACACTTCCCTAAAATGAATAAATGTTGCAATATATTTTAAAAATCATACTTGAATTGATTTCAATGTGCAGTAATGCAGTGAAATAACTTGCCTATTATTTTCCTGTATAAAATGGGCTAAAAGCCAGTAAAATCTAGCATCAACCCAATTTTATATACCATGCTTCCGTATGTACTTCGCGTTGTGCCTCGAAATACCGTTATGTGACAGTGTTGGGGGGTGAAATACTGACCCGCAGTACATGTATCACAGAACGAAAATTCGTCGATTATAGTTCATGCAATATTGAATCTCAGATGACAGAACCTTTCTGGTCGGAGTTCTAGGCTAAAATGTCAGCTCATAGCGGTTTTCCTTGGCGCAACGTCGGCATTTAGAACGACCTGAATCAACTAAGCAGACTCATTAGAATGTAAAAGCCTGCAAAAAGATATTCGTAATTAATATAGGAAGGTGCACGATATCTCAAAACTCCTGTCTTTGGGGATATGTGACATTGAAAGGTGACGTTCAACCACCTAAGTAAGTTGTATCATAATTCAAACCACCAGCTCATCCTCCTGCGGTTTGCATTTGTAACTGTGGACATTTCTGATCGACAATGAACTAATATATCGGAGAAGAAGAGAAAAATACTGAAGTAAATTATAATTTTTTAAGCAAATTCTCTTCACTTCGTTGCAGTCATTTACACCCTATAGAGATTGATCAATCGACTACGACCACACTGTTGCAAACATAATTAATTACTGTCCAGAGCTCAAGTGAGAAAAGATGGAAAATGTTTTCTTTGGTTCCCTATACATCTTCTCATCATTCTTCACAAGGCTTAGTGAAATTGATGGTGAATATGATTCTGAGGACATTGAAACTCTAGGTGAGGCTGGAGGAAGTTTTGATAACTTGTCAGGTGACGATACGCCATTGCAGGCAACTGAGGAAGTGCGCTCTATGTGCGACAACAGAAAAGCGAGGGCGATTCAGACATTGGTATCCAGGATGTAATGTGGGAGACCATGAAGCATGCTGGGATCAATTAGAGCACTTCTTCAGGGCAAGGGGACACAAAAGACTGAAAGCCCAGGAAGAGGAAGTACAATCAGAATAAGCTGCAAGGAAAAAGTGAATGTTTCATTTTTTCCCTATTGTGAGATAGAGTGGTCTAGGAGTGCTGATTGCCGGGATGTGTGGCTCAGAGGGATGAGGTGCTGGCCTTCTGACCCCAAGTAGGCAGGTTCGATCCTGGCTCAGTCGGGCACGTGCTGTTAGATTTACTGGCACGTTAAAACCTCCTGCGGGACTAAATTCTGGCACCTCGGCGTCTCCGAAAACCGTACAAGTAGTTAATGGGACGTAAATCAAGTAAAATTATTATTAGGGGTGCTAATTACGTACATATTTTCTTGAAACTTTCAGGGTTACTTCAGCATTGTATGGGGAGATATTTGTTTATCCCTACTTTTGTGTTTTGATGACGTTTTTGTTCTGCAATTTTATTTCACTTTGTGTTTTCGAGATAACAAAAATTCAAAACAACAAAACTTGTTTCTTTCTGTATAGGACGTTTAGTTCCAATATTTTCCGTTTTTAATATGTCTTTTTATTGTGAAACAAATATTTCTGATCAAAATGGTGCATATATAGTTCATTTTTGACAACATTTACCAATGTTATAAAATGTTTTCTATACCACTACAGTTTCAGCATTAGCGCACGGCACTAGAGAATATAGCATTGACACTTGTAGGGTTAATCATATTTGTAGGACAAAATGTAATAATAATAATAATAATAATAATAATAATAATAATAATAATAATAATAATAATAATAATAATAATAATAATAATAATAATAATAATAATAATAATAATAATAATAATAATAATAATGATTACCAAAACAGCCGTGTCTTAAACTTGAAAATAATTTCGTCGTTGTATTTAAAATTTACTGCCATCCCTCCAATTAGTTACTAACCAGCAAAACGAAATGACTGGGTCTCATGGATTGCCTTTCTTGTAATCTCGTTCAGCACATGGTCCTGATGTACTACTGTTCAGTTCCCATGCGTCGGCATCCACATTTCCAGTTCCTTTTAAAGTTCTCTGCTCCAAGTGTGGACTCGCCTAATTACATCCTCTTTAAGTAACTTTCAATATCACTTCGTATTTTTTTTCATCAGGAACTACCTGGACATTTCTAGCTTAACAGCTGCGTAACAAAATGATTAGGTTGCCCAAATATGTCACAATGACCTACCGATACAAACTATCTGATTTACATGATAAATACAAAATAAAGATATAACTACGTGTAATAATCTTAAACTATTTACAATTCGTTATTTAATTGATTATTTTCAATGTGCCGGAAATTTATTGCAGCTTCATAAATTTAACATACATTTCAAACCAAAATTAAATATAAATGTAAGTGGAATTAAATGGTGTGTATTTTACGTTTTACAGAACTGTATCATGGTATTACAGTACAAACGATGACCAATTTTGCAGCTGTCGCCATTAACATTTCCAGAAAATATTTTCATGTATCTTAATTTAGGAACAATACTTTCAGCATCGTATGAATTCCTAGCTAATAGAACTGATGTAATTTTTGAGAGCTGTAGAATGTTCGACATTCAGCTAGAGGTTTATGAAGTAAAGTGGCATCCTGTTGCAAAGAGAGGAGTTGTCTTGAATCCTAAGTTATTTTTGTGTTGAGCTGACCTTATTTCCGTGCAGTAAAACTGCTCACTTATTTCCGGTATCATCACTATCTAATTACTTCTAGTATGATATACTTCCCTTCTAATCTCCAATCGGGTTTAACCTACATACCACAAAGACAATTAATCATAATGTAACTGAAGTATGAGCATAAAACACTCCAACAGGAGACTGCTTCAGGGTCGAGGATTTTACTGGTGGCTCCTAATCACTGTTACTGCGAACGTGTATCATACAGAGAATGCATTGATCAATATTCCCCATGTCTTCTGTCCCAAGACTGCATATACCTGAACACTGTAGTGTTTGCGAATTTTCTCCAGAATCATAGGTTGAAATTTCTATAAAACAATTATTAATTTATGCAAAATACCTAGCGGAGATTGAAATTATTTTAATGCAGTTAACTAAGTAAAGTGAACCGAATCGAAATAAGAAATTCATTATATCCTGAATTTGTGTTATAGATTAGGAATAAAATACGAGAGGTGTATGAAGTAAAGTGGCATATTGCTGAATAGAGGTCAGTTGTCTTGAATCGTAGGTTATGTTGAACTGACCTCAATATCAACATCGTACAAAGTGACTTATTGAATGTTATAGAAATGGTAGTCACCTTTTATGATTTTAAGGGGGCCTATTACTCCGAGGATATGCAAACCCTTTGTAAAACGCGCGAAAAACTGAGACAACGTAACAAAACCCGAAGACACATTTTACAAACATTGAATGGCAAAATACCGAGAGGTTACATTCCGAGGCGTTTTCTTTGAAAAAATCTTTGTGAAAACAGGGGTCAGGCCAGATAAAGGCGTTGTCCCGCTTTTCTTCAACTGCGTCCTTGTAAAAGTTGTGAGAGAATGGCACAAGAAAAGGTATTTGATCATCCATGGATATGTGTATCAGGGTCAAAAGATGGAAGGGCTGGCAGTATATTTTCTGACCTTTGCAGACGATACGGCACTGGTCATTGAATCTCTGCAAATAGCGGTTATCCAGAAGGGGGCGACTGGATTGAATCTAACTTGCTGTGAAAGCAACCCTATCCGGGGGAGTAAACGAACTGGAACTAGCCAATTGCTTGGCTAAAAACACAACAATCATGCGCCAAGGAGTGCCTGTCATTAAACAGAAACGGCTTGATAGAAAATTTGGTAGCCAAAGAGAGAAGAATTCTATGAAAGATCCTCACGCGATACTAGAAGATGGGGAATATCGGATACATCCCAGTTCAGAGCTCTGCACCTAGATAGAGAGGCTCTCTGACTGTTACAGGAAAATGAGGATATACTTCTACGGTCACATGAATAGTTTGTCTCCCAATAGACTGACCAAACCTATGTTCACCTTCTGGAAATTCAAGAGAGGACGTATCAATGGCTGTGACAGAGAGAAGAGCACAAAAGGACTGGGACTGACATACTTAATAAACAGATAGGCTGTGAGACGGACCCTGAAAAATGTTCGTAGTCTTCAGTTAAGACCACTGAAGGAGAAAGGTGCCCCTGAATGAAGGAAATAATGGAGCTACACCGGATTAAGTTGCGATAGTGCTAGACAAAGGTGAAAGCACAAATGTTGGGCAAGGTTAGTCCCCAAGAGTAGGCATATTCGAAATAATAAGGAGAAAAAGGAAAAGAAGAAGGAACGTTATAGACCTACATGTCAAAAGTTAGGATTTTGAATTTTCTTTCTGAAAAAAAAGAAAAAAAGAAAAGACCTTAAACTTACAAGCAGTTCCCAAAGAAGCTCCAAATTATTATACAAATATACACATGCTCAATGTACATGTTCTGCTATTTTTGTTTTCTGGAATGTTCCTACAGCACAGAAAATAATAGAGATTTGTTGATCTTAGATCTTGTTACAAACTATCACTTCACTTCAATAAATTTAATCACTGGTTAAAATGCATCCCTTTCTCTGCTCAAATGCTGGCTTTTGTTAAATGAAGTGCATCCGCGTACATGTAATATGTCGAACGGACAATTTTGCAACTCGCTGTTTCGTTTTTTGTGTACTTAATAGAGGATGGTGACTCAGTTGTGATTCCTCTTAAAGCAATCATCACGACCACCTGCACAATTTTAGTATGATATAATAGAAGTCAGAGCCTTCACTGGGTAATTGTTGATAGCTGGTCAATTGAAATGTAACAATCTCAGCTTCGATGCTCTGCGGAATGCGGAGTACGAGGCGCCTGATTTTCGTGCCACAATGGGAGAAACAAATTCAAAGATCTACTTGTTTTTCTGCTTTGATGACAAGGTAAAGAAAAGTGAACCACAGGAACGGGACAAGTTGGCCCCAATTTCGAGATATGTGGGAGGCTGTGAACAAAATCCTCACCAAGCACTACCTGCCTGGCATCAATGCTACTTAGATTCGTGACATCGGAAACAAAAATAAATTCTCCACGTCTCCGCGTGTCTTCTGAAGAGAAAAGATGTCTGCCAATAACGAAGGCTTTTCTATAAATAACGGTTTGAACTTATTTTTTAAAGTTGATCTTTTGCCCATTGTAAGTGACACTCTTGTCACCAGATGGCTCACTGTGTGTTAGCCTTCCGAGCTGGAAATGACGAAGCCATCTTAGGTTAAAGTAAGGTATTTTTCTGTTAAGTAACTCAGAATGTTGCAAAATAGACAGCAATGTCATCATATCAATCAAGAACGATGAGGGAGGAGTATGGTAGAATAAATGAAAATCCACAGCCTGTTTCCAGTCATTCGTCAGGATCAGGGATGGAATGAATGAAGTCCCCGCCTAGCGGCGAGGATAGGAATTATGGCGGCTGCGAAAGCCTGTGGCACTCCTGTGGGGCAATGATTAATGACTGACAGATGAAATGAAATGATATGGGAAAGTGTAGCAGGAATGAATGTCGACAAAGAAAACCGGAGTACCCGTAGAAAAACCTGTTCCGCCTCCGCTTTGTCCAGCGCAAATCCCACATGGAGTGACCAGGATTTGAACCACAGAAGCCGGCGGTGAGAGGCAGGTACGCTGCCGCCTGAGCCACGATGGCTCTATGGTAGAATAAATAAATAAATAAATAAATAAATAAATAAAATGAAATAAAAACGGCAACAAAAGGCTGACAAGGACGTAAGATTAAAATAGATACGAAGAATAAAATGAAAGAAAGAAGTGTCTGGAAGTCCTAAAGTTCGGAAGAAGTTGAAGTTGAAATTGAAGTTGAAGAAACCGAGAGTAAAAGTACGTAAGAAATAATACAGTAACAGGCGAACACATAGCCTAGTGATGAGAAGAGTACGAATTTCGAAGAACCGATACGAAATAACGACAGTGAGGGACAGGGAAGAAATCTTCCTACGTAAACCTTCAATAGCTGGCAACCACGTATTGCTTAATTGATAGCCAGAGTGTCCCTGTTGATATTACTAGGATTTTTACGCATTTTCACCGCTTCCTATAGTGTTTTGTGTAGGTAAGAGCTCGACCATCTTCGCACATATCTAGATCCGACGATAGGGCGTGCTCAGTTATTGCTAACTTATCTGGCTGATTGAGACGGGTATGCATTTGGTGTTCGTTGTTGCGAGTACTAATAGACCGGCATATTTGGCCTATGTTTACCTTGCCCCAAGTATGGGAAATTTCCTTCACGCCAGAATGTAATCGAGTGGACAATTTGTCCTTTTCTTTTACTTCAACTGTGACCAACATTTGCGACTGTGCCAAACACAGTTTTCGTACTGTGCACGCGGAGGGCTTAGGCAATTCGGACAATGGTAGATAGTTTGATTCATTTCATCATTATGTAAGGTTTTCATGATCTACCCTCTGAGAAGCAGGACTCTATAATTCTGTAAATCGCTGTAGGCCCAACAATTACGCTTGAAAGTGACTTTGATTCTGTCCATCTCCTCCTGGATAATTGATGGGTGACAAGTACGTTTCACTCTTATGATGAGTATCTTGTGAACACCGTGCTTTTGTACTAGGTGGTGCGAAGAATTTTCATGATGATGATGATGCTTGTTGTTTAAAGGGGCCTAACATCTCAGGTCATCGGCCCCAAGAATTTTCATGTAGGTAGCGATTTTACTGGGTAGCGCTTTCGGTAGACTCTGTGTCCTAGGGAGCAGTTTGGTTTTTTACTCACTAGATCATTCAAGAGAGGAAGTCCGACTCCATCTCAATCAGGAATGCAATTGAAGGATGCCACTGAAGGTAGTCTACGAAATATATCATCAATATACTTTCAATATCATCGGTTTGACGGACGCTGAAGAATTAGTCCTCTCCTCAAAATTCTCCATGCGCCAACCCTAGTGAATATGAACTTCTCGTAGCCACGCCATCCGTCCAGTCCCATAAGAAACAGCTCGAAACTGTGCAGTGATTAAACAGCTTAGCGATGTCCTCAAAGAACATATAGTCAATGAGAGATATGACCGAGCCAATCAGCACTTTAATAAACAAGGAGTCCACGTCTAATCTCACCAGAAGTGCTTTGGGATTAAGGGTTATAGTTAACAACAAAGTACAGAGAGGCGCTAACGTATAAATTTTTACGTCCTATATAAAAATATAGCTTTGATTAGATCTTTAGAGAGAAGGTACCTTGGAGAGCCTATCTTACTAACTCTTGGTTTGAGAAGAACATTCTATTTACACATTTTAGGTACTCCATATAATGTTGGCGGCACTGAATCCAACTGAGTCAGATATTTAAATTTTTTAATTAGGGGAATGTCCTATTAATAGGTTAACAGTGATATGTTTCCCTATCGTTTGGTCATGATGTCGTGTTCCAATATGATCGAGGTCTTACCCACGCAAAGCAAAATCGGTCTAGTACCATATGGAAAGCGGCGGAAATACATAAAATCCTAACATTTTCAACAGGGACAACAGTTATCAACTAAGCAACAGAGTATTGTAAGCCATTGAAGATTTTGGTATGTAGTTCTGTTCCCTGTACTTCACTGTGTCTACTTCGATCCATGTCGTTTCCAAATTCGTACTCACTTCCTTACTAAAAGGTTCGTTCAATGTGTAATATATTGATCATCTACGCGAACCTGTTACTAAATACATTATTTTTTATTTTAACTCTTTTTCAACATCTTTGTGTTATTTCCACTACCACCCCCTCCAACCCCGCCACCACCACTACATACACTGTTTTCGTTTACTTATTTGTATCTTCATCTTCATCTCCTTTCTATTCCTGTGCCTTTATCCGTGTTTTGTTACACTAGACTTGTTCCTTTATATTCTTCCTACCAATTTCGCAGTCGTTGATTGGTCAGATGACCTCGTTGTCTACTCCTCATCTCAGACGTGTCAGCATGAAACACCTTACTTTGAGCTAAGAAGGCGATATCACTTCCTACTTTGAATAAAATAGCGCATTGTAAGTCGTCGGTTCACTGACGGGAGTATCTAAAATTCCTAAGGCTAGGTTTACACTGCCAAGTAATTTGTGCAAGTTATTGCTGCAAATTATTGCAAGGCACTTGCTGCTGGGTTTAAACGTCATGCAAGAAAGCTAAGCAAATAACTCGTAAAAGTTTTTCACAAGTAACTTGCAGTAATAACTTGCAGATACTGTTTACATGTGCTTGCAGTCTTGCAGTACTATTCAACCAAAGAGGTGACATACAGGCAGATGAGATGTGCTTCAGCTCTCTTAATTATTATGAACAAAGAACAAGAATCATATCAATAAATAAATAATTGCGGTATTTATGGTATAAAGCGTTGCCCAACTGCGCAAATTATGCCAGAAAAAATTACAGTGCACTGATGACAAATGAGTGACATTTCCTTAAATTTGTGATTGTGCTATGAATGCGATGGTAGATAATATTAAAAGTGCAAATTTTCATTCGAATAAGGATTTCTGGAATTTAATAGTGTGAAAAATCACGAAATTTAGACTGGGGATGCGTGAATCTCTTCTCCTAGAAATCAAACTCACAATTAACGGGCCCGTCTATTCGTACCCGCGGTAAACGACAAAGAGCTACAAATCTGCTTGATAAAACACTGCTAGAAAATATTTTTCCCTTTTCTAATTCAACTATTTAAATTTTTTACGTTTTGGCAACTTTACATTCGTTGCATGTGGGTTCCTTTTACGCCATATGATACTAAGTCTCTTCAGGCCTAAAATTTTCCAACGCCCGGTACCCAGCATTTTTCTCATCCAGAAAGTCACCTGCTGCTTCGGTCAAGTGGCTTAAGAAAAGTCCCGTCGAAATGCCGCCACGGTACTCGATATTTAAAACATTAACGTAATTAGAGACCTGCCCTAACAAAACTCACTTCATCTCCTGAAGACAGGCGTAAAATTTCTTAAAATCACAACCCAAAATCCAATGCACAGTAATTTTGACAATTAAACAAGCAGCTAAATAAATATTCTGTAATGGGAAATAAAGGATCCACAAATCGCTCACAGATGCAAAATAATAAGGAAAGAAAAAATAGGCTGGCGTTTGCTCAGGAACATCCTCTATCCGAAGTCTTTCCTACGTTACTTTCTACGAATTTCATCCCTGAGAAATACGGCCACCGAGAATCGGCTGGTATCCCTGAGGAGCGACTCTAAAATTTTACAAGTTTCTTCACTACGTGGGAAAACTGTGTTTACAATTTGTGCCGCTTTCGCAGTATTTCCTTCGGTAACATATTAAAGTCATCCGCAATTGTACTAAAAGCATTGAATTTCATACTCCTGTCTTTGAATTCACTGCTATGAACGTCCTAAATTTCTGGGAAGCTTTCGATTTTTTTCATCAATTCACTAATGTCCTTCCTGGACCATTCGCGTCTTACCCCATTTCTGAAAATAAATAAATATGTGTAGAGACTGCATGAATGTAATTATGTTTTCCAAATGAAATTACAATATACACGGAAACGAATGTGTGAAATGTGATCACGTACTCACCAACTTGCGCCTTCCACTTGCACAAAATTGGATTCTATTGGTGCAAGTAACTTGCAGAAGATCACGAAATGTCCTTCACCCTGCATGCACGGGACTGGCTGTAAGCATCTTGTCCAAGAAATTGCTAACCGCTGCAAGTCAGCTTGTTGGGGAATTTAGACTTGCAAGTGGTGCAGCAAGTTGCTCCAAGTTGCTGCAAGAACTTGCTAGTGTAAACGTAGCCTAACTTAGCCTTTAACTTCTCATTCCGAGTACACTCCTGCCATTGTTTTCGCCTGTTTGTAATCTTAGCTGTTGAGGGTACTAGGCTTAGAGAAGAAGTCACTAATACCACAGTTGACTGTAGTAGCATTACTACTGTAATTAATGCACAGCGGTCACATGATTTACAAGTTCAGAACATCATAGTTGGAACAGTCTTAGTAGTGGTCGGAATTACAATATTTCTCTTCTGAGGTCGCGGAGCAAATTCTGCTCAAAACGTGAACAATTCCTACAGTACGGGCCGTGAAAGTATAAATCTAAAAAATTGAAATATATATACTGTTGTAATCTCGGTGATCCAATGCTACAAACATGCTTCAAAAAGGGGAGGAATTAGGAAAAATATACTATATTGGGGCTAAACGGGTTAATTGTAATAAACAAAAAAAGATAAAATTAAAGAAACAAAACTCCACTATGTAAAACTGAACAAAAAAAAGAAAATAAAACAAACCATGTTTGAATTTAAATCAAAATATATTTTGATCGAAGAAAATACTATATTTCAAATCTCAAAATAACTGAGAATTTATTCTAGATACTTACATGATCTATAAGGTATTGTCCATACCAACAGTACAGCATTAGCTGGAAGGCAGCTGTAGTCATATACACCACAAATTTCAGGAACATACCCTGGTCGTCAATGGTCTGTCAACAGAACATAAACATTTCACACCTCTTTTATGGGGAAGATTCATAACTCAATAGGTAGTTACGGGTTTATTAATGAAAATGAATGCTGCATATTAGTGTCATGAATACTCTCCCCTCAAACATAACGTTAATAAGTATAATTTATGTCTAGGTTATTCGAATAACAACGCAACTTAATTAACCTTACCCAATAACGTTTTTAAATATCGCTCAAGTATGTCAGAAAGTGCGGTCATACCGTGCTATACGGGTCACACCAGATTTTTATTTTATTTATTACAACTTCCCTAATTCCGTGTCCAGTTAGCTTGCACGGGGGTTCTGCTCTGAACTGAGTAAGGGCAGGACATAATCCTGCTTGAGCCACTGGGGTGGGCGGCCTCAATCCCGACACGGCGCGTCCCAATGGCTGATAGGGGACGTCCTGTAGATATGTAGGACAGGTGTGAATAAGGCTTAGCCAAATTAACACTCGCGGATCAACTGAGGCAAAAGGAACTGTAGTCAACCTCCTCAACGGCGGAAGAGGAAGTTTCCCAACGGCTGAGAGAGGGGATGAACTGGCTGTACGGCTCACAACCGTATTTCTAACAACGGATGGAGCAATCTATCCCCCTATCTTACTGTAAGGTAACACTATGCATGATGGAAACGCTTTCGGATAAAAACTACCCCATGTAGTACCCGGAAACGTAAATCCACCATCGCTTCAGGCGGTGCACACAGGCCTTCGGATTCTGGGAAGGCTGTATCAGCATGCAAGATGGAGTCTGAGTCATATGGTAGCCAGACCAATGACGGACAAATGAACATGGCAATGACTTCACCAGAAGTCTACGGACTAAGAAGCATCACCATTTTGAAACTATCAACACACAAACTCTGCTACAGACAGGAAAATTAAACGGACTATGGATGAGGTGGAAAAGCAGAATACCTTAATACTGGTATTACCATACCAGAGACGCGTTTGACAGATATGATCACCTTTAATTAAGAGAAATACAGGATATTCAAAGGAAAAGCGGGACGCAAAATTGAAAGAAATCTGCAGGATCTTGGCACAGCATTTTGTATAAATATGCAATTAACAGACTCTGTAATGGATGTCAGTTATCCCTCTGAAAGGCTATACATTCTAACATTGAAATGTGCAAACAAGGGATGTACCGTGCGTTGTTCCCCCCCATATCGAAGACAACCGAAGAAATCCTGAGAAAGTGGAAGCATTCTGGGACCAGTTAGAGAGCGAACTACAGAAAACTCCAAGCAACAATGTAAAAATTCTTATGGGTGATTTCAATGCACAAGTCGGAAGAGAACGACAGTTTAAAACATTTGTTGGCTTCTACCCGAGTCATAACAGTACAAACATAAATTGTAAAAGGCTTATTGAACTGTGTGAAACGTTTGACCTTAAACTCATGTTCACCTACTTCAAAGACTTCCAAGGAAAAATGAAAACGTGATGCTCTCTGCGAAAGATCTAGGTGAATATCAGTTGGACCATATTGCCATTTCAGGATGAAAAACTAGAGAAATTATGAATGTAGAACTTCGGAAAGGAGCCAGTCTAGACTCGGATCACATCTTGACACACATACAACTCAGGGCTCTTTCACTGAACAAAAAAAGACTGCATTGGAATAGGGTCATACAGGTAAACCATGAAAAGCTGCATGATAACAGAAACGAGTTTCAAAGACTGCTGTGGGCAAGGAAAGTGGAGACCTGAACAGATATCCGGGAAAAAATGGCAAATGCAGCCAAGGAAATTGTGCCATTACAACATACACGCAGACACGGATGGTGGACCAAACAGTGCAACGAGGCAAATGACAGAAAAGCATAGGCTTACAAAGCATGCTATGCGGACAAAACGAATGACAAATTCGAGACATACAAAACGGTGCGCAAACAGACCAAAAGAAACCTGATCTCTGAGGAGATCCGCAGCATTGAGGCAGAATTTAAGAACAACAATATTAGAACCTTCTACAGGATTGCCAAGCAACAGTTAAATGGGTAACAAGCATCAAGCTTGAGTTTTCGAAGGGAAGATGGAAATCTGGCAGTGAACAAGGATGAAAATGTGAGATCTTGGCCAGATACTTTGAGAAATTGCTAAATTGATAAGAGCCCAAAGATGAATGGCCTAGGAAAAATCCGGAACAAAGGAACAAAGATTCAGTTCCACTAGACAAAACAGAACTGCGTAAAATAATTGCGGAACTGAAGAATAACAAAGCCGAAGGTGAAGATTTGGTCACAGCTGAGATGCTGGAAAGTGGTGGAGAAATCACATTCGCAGATGACCTCGCGATCCTGTCTAGGAACACCAACACTGGTACTGAGCAGATAAATATACTAAAGCAGGAGGCAGATAACAGTTAAATGGGTAACAAGCATCAAGCTTGAGTTTTCGAAGGGAAGATGGAAATATGGCAGTGAACAAGGATGAAAATGTGAGATCTTGGCCAGATACTTTGAGAAATTTCTAAATTGATAAGAGCCCAAAGATGAATGGCCTAGGAAAAATCCGGAACAAAGGAACAAAGATTCAGTTCCACTAGACGAAACAGAACTGCGTAAAATAATTGCGGAACTGAAGAATAACAAAGCCGAAGGTGAAGATTCGGTCACAGCTGAGATGCTGGAAAGTGGTGGAGAAATCACAATTACCACTTTAACGCAAAACTTCAAATTATCTGGTAATTTGAAGTAATTCCTGTTGATTGGTAAACTGCTCTGGTTCATCCTTTACATAAGAAAGGTGATAGAACGGATTCTAATAACTATCGTGGGATTTCCATTGTCCCTGTAACTTACAAGGCACTATCTAAAATATTGCAGACAAGGATAGTGGAGCAAATTGATCTTCTTCTTGGAGAATATCAAGCGGGCTTCAGTAAAGGAAGATGTATGTGTGAAGCAGATCTGGAGCCTGAAAAGAGTACTGGAAAACTGGTCTCCGTAGACTTCAAAAAAGCGTATGATTCGATAGACAGGGAAGTGCTGTTCGGCTTACTGGTTGAATTCCGAGTAGACTCCAAAACAACTGAAATGATTAAGCATACATTAATGGACACCCGTTCAAACTTAAAATTCATAGGAGAACTCTCGAGGGAGTTTGAAATCAAAACAGGGATCAGACAAGGTGATGGGCTATATTCGGTTCTCTTCAATTGTGTTTTGGAGGAGATCATCCACGAATGGCAAAAAGAACTGGACAAGAAAGGACTGCTCAGCCAAATATATATTGGGGGATCGAAAAATGGCATCAAGATGACCTCGCGATCCTGTCTAGGACCACAGACTGCTACTGAGCAGGAGGCAGATAAAGTAGGACTTCCTTCGAAGAAAACCAAATGTATGACCAATATCGAAACAGAGTTGACAGCTTCAACTACCTCGGGGAAATCGTTCAGCTTAAAACTAGCGACAGAAAAGCAAACTACACCAGGCAAGAGAAGATGGCTGCTGCTTTTCGTAGGACTCATATTCTATACAAGAGGAAAGCCATCTTAAGGTGAGCTAAATTAAGACACTACAATACCGTAATCAAAACAGAGTGTTTAGTGAATGCCTCCGAATGACATGAATGTCGGGACTAAGAGAAGTCGAGAAATTTGAGAGGGATATCTTCAGCAAGATACTTGGTCCAAAAATAGTGGATGGCCAGTGTAGGATACGAGGAAGGGAAGAAATAAACAAAAAAATTGAAAGACTGATTGAGCCAATGAAGAAAAGAAGACTCAAATTTTATGAACATCAGTTGAGAATGGATGAGAAGAGGCTGACAAAATAGATTGTCGAAGCACTTGACAGTAGAAGTAAAGTTTCCGACAAATGGTTTAGGGAGGTAAGAAAGGACCTTGAGCAGTCTGGATTAAACCGGGAAGATATTCTGAACCGAACAAAGTATAGATCAGTTATCGACACCTTCAGAGGATTCCATGACGAACAGAAAATAAACAGGGGATGGACAGAGGAAAGAAGAGAGGCTGCCAGTAGAAGACTGCAAAGGTTTTGGGCTGCTAAGAATGCTTCCAGTAATGTGTTAGTGTTGCTTAACGTGGTCTCAGATGGCCGTAAACTAATAAATAATAATAATAATAATAATAATAATAATAATAATAATAATAATAATAATAATAATAATAATAATAATAATAATAATAATAATAATTTCCCTAATTATAGGATTACCACTGGGACAAAGTATATTTCATTTTTCAATATACAACTTACCATCACTGCTTAACGTTATACAAATACTATCCAATAATTAGCATGGATATGAACAAACTTTCACATATAATACAGAAAGGAACTAAGAACCACAGAGTACGAAACACACGACAATATTGGCAGTATAAATGTTTTCTCAAAATTAATATAGAGCTACGGATATCAGCTACCGCTATATTCGTCACATGTATTTTTCTATGCCTGATGAAGTCCAAAACTGGAATAAGAATTAAAGAATTGTCCTCTGAGCTCACACCTTTATGCCGGTGACATATATTGCACAGGTATGCTAACACATATTAAAATATCTTAAATTAATTCCTACAGCCTAATTCATCACTGAATAGAGAGCACTGGATTATATTGCAGCAAACTGTTACTCATGTCACAGAGAACTAGCTGAAAAATTCAACCAACGTTCATGTTTATCGCTACAATGATATACTGTTGAAAGCATGAACTACTATTCGATGTATACTACCAAGTTCTTCGTTATCGGAATAACGCACCGTAATTATAAAGCAGCTTTGTAGTAAATACTTTGTACATTCATTCTCTTAGATTAAACCTGACGACCTATTCTTAAAGGAAAATATCGTGGTACATTTGGGCAAAATATATTTACGAATATTATTTTCTGTCTAACCAGGTTCCTTATTCGAGAATTTACTGAGTATATGGATATTAAGAAAAACAATTGTCAAAAAATAACAGCACTGAATTTTGCATAACACAGTACTTTTGATGTAATTTGTGGTAAATACATCCAAGTTATTTTCGTATGAGCTAGGAATATGTTTGAAACTCCTGCTGTTCATTTGCCTGTTGACCATTAAATTAATTACGAATGCCTGGATTAGACTAATAAGCTTTCAGTCCTAAGAGCAGAGTGTCAGGAACTGGATGTGAAAATATTATGTAAGAGGTCCCTCCGAATCAATTCTAGAATCAAGGTTAAGAGTTTAAATGTGTCATTCATAGTCTGCCACAAATAGCCGGTAATAAATACATTGGTTTTTGTTACACCATGGAGGCGTGTGGTGTGAGACGTTGTCGCATCGAAATATTACTGCATATGATCAGTGCACACATGTTGAAATATTTCTTGACAAATTGTTCTATTCAAACTCAGACGTCGTTTGTGCAAGGTAAGCACACAATCAAAACAGTTAAATTTTACACTTCAAAATGTATTACGATTATTTCATTGATATCCCGAGAAAACGCTTGGAAGTGGTGTTCCAAAATTCAATCTAGAAAATAGTGTTGGTACGGATATGGTAAAATAAGACAGATGGAGCCATAACGCACAGGTCGATGTTTTATATTATTTTGGAGCTGAAATATCGTAGGATGTTCACATAATTACACAGGCGATCAATAAAAAAGGATCTGTTGTCATAACCGGTCTGAGGTTGACTTAAGTGATACAATACGTCAGAAGGAAAACATATGAACACTCTGAAAAGTTCCATGGGCAGTTCTGGCATGATCATAGTAACGTAGGAAATAATTGACAAAAGGTCAGAAACGATATTTTATATTCCTTTGACTTCTGTATTAACTCATTTTTTGTAATACGTTGTACTGAATAAGTTGCCGTGCTGTTAGGATCGTGCAGCTCTGAGCTTGTATTCGGGAGATAATGGGTTTGAATCCCACCGTCGACAGCCCTGAAGATGGTACGTGGTTTTCCGCAAATACTGGGGCTGTACCCTCCCAATCCTACATTTTCCCATCCTTCCGTCGCCAAAAATCTTCGATGTGTTAGTGCGAGGATGAAAAATAGCAAATATACGTTGTAAGAATTTCTTTGCTATAATATTTTTCGCATTTATATGTAATATAGTTTCTTTCTCTCTTTATTTATTTATTTATTTATTTATTTATTTATTTATTTACTTATTTATTTATTATTTATTTATTTATTTATTTATTTATTTATTTATTTATTTATTTATTTATTTACTACCTACTTCCCAATTACGCGTAGAGTTGTGACCACTTTTAGAGTAATAAGGCCCTACTGATGCCATTAAGTAATTATATCCTTTACTTCACTATTGTGTGTTTCGGTGGTGGTGAGTTGTGTAATGTGGTGTGTATAAATAAAGAGGTTTGTGCATTGCGAAGAAAATAAATACGTAGTCCCCAAATCAAAGTAACGAACGAAACGTTGTAAAAATGCTCAGTCCTTTCAGGAATCGAAACCGGGGCCCGCTAAAATGAAACCGCAACACTGACAATTCAGCCTAGAGTTGGACAGTTTTATCTCAAGTGACAATGTGTGTAATATAATATTTTGAATGATGGTATAATTATTATTCATCTCCTTAGTTGTTTGTACTTCTAAACCGCTCCCCTCACAAAGGTTAGGAGAAGTCCTTATTTAACTTCCTCTCATTTCAGATTACCACACGACGAAGAATTGTTGCAATAAAGTATAATTTACAATAATTTACAGTACTTACAAATTTAACGGTGCAATTGATTCGATACTAGCTAGAGCTACCTAACTTCTCAAGGGGATAAAACGAACGTTGAGACTCACTTAACATAGAATAATTCTTATTACAATTATTTTAACTTTAAGAGATATTTCAAGATAACACTTTTGTGTTAGCAAAACTAGTCTGTTTGAAACTAACTGCGTAAAAAAATTAGTTATAAATCATTCGTGTAATGTAGCGCAACTTCTAGCTACAACAGAAAATATGTTAGCGGAAAGTGTTTAAATATTGAAATATAGTACATTAAACTTAACATGGAAAAGGCTAAAGAGTATCACCATTTTGAACACATCCTTTCTAGATTTTATATTATACGGTATGGATGGGAACTCTACCAACAAATTTTGTTCAGGGGTGTCGCATGTATGTTTTCATATAAGGAGCCTATGGCCGCTGGTGACTCAATAGGATTATGTTTTGTTTTTCGAAGTGAACTACGTTTTCATACATTTGCTCGGCGATGTATCATTTGAATAATTACCACGGTACTCGGTGTCGAGCATGATGTTTACACTACTGTTTGCTATTTCGCACGGGTCATTGAACTCTATCATGACAATACAAACACTGTGCTCAGTCTGCATCAGGTTAGGTTTGTTGAAGCTCTTCGAAACATCGCTAGTTGTGACTTCTATTGGTTTACGTAAGCAGAATTATCCAATGTGCATCTTCCGTATGGTGTATCAGTATGTAATCCCCGCAGCGAGGTTGCGTACTTAAATGTAAAAATGTAAATATAACAACAGAATTGGTGCGCCAAGGACATCAGTGAGACGGTGTAAGGGAATTTTATGAGATGATAATTTGAATGTAATAATTAGTGATTTGGAACAGTATTTGGATAATTACGGCTGTTAAAAGTCTGACCTGTATTATTTAGTGTATTTCATGCTTGTTCTCTAAATTTATCACATCAGGATTCATGAAAACAGTTCTAATTGAGAAAGTGAGACCATTAGGTTACATGCCATCGTTGAAGAAACCAAACCTCGTATGTCACAATGCTCTTCCTATCCATTACGTTATTTAAGGCTTGTCACGCCTCATACAAATACATGGATATGCAGTCCATCACAACAGTGTTGTATTTATTTTCCTATGCGAAAGTATAAACGGAAATCGCGCAAACATTCATTTCTACATTACGGTACAGTAAGGTTCAT
Organism: Anabrus simplex; assembly: GCF_040414725.1. Taxonomy (NCBI): domain Eukaryota; kingdom Metazoa; phylum Arthropoda; class Insecta; order Orthoptera; family Tettigoniidae; genus Anabrus; species Anabrus simplex. The sequence continues at coordinate 172,807,960 of NC_090265.1, forward strand.
TTCCCTTTACACACAATCACCGGAAAATGAACACAGGCATCCAGAATCGAACGCTACCTTCAGGACAGTCTCTCCACTCACGAACCCTGGCTCGAGCAGTAGAGAATCAAAGTTAATGTGAATAAATGGCAAGTGACCCTATTCACAAAATGACGGTCTCGAAGGCGGTCTGAGAAGTTATCAAACGGCCTTCGAGTTACAAGTACCCGGGTGACTCTCTGCACTGATGACTGACGTTTCGCCAGCCTATAACCAGAATTTCGGAAAGAGCCCATAGAAGGGTATAGCAGTTATTCACGCTACTGAACGCTAACAACAGCCTTTCCAGAGCAAACAAACTCTTTCTGTTTATCACCATGCTCAGGCCATTACTCCAGTATACCTGTCCTATACTGGGCATAGCCTAAATAAGATGCGAGGTTTCCAGAACTGGGCTCTTCCCCTCGTTACGCGGCCTGATCGGTACACACGCAATACCAACATTCAGGACGAATATCAAATTACGACTCAGAGGGAGAGACGGAGGAAAATGGATACCAAACTTTACAGCAGGGATCCCACGCATAGCTTATGACAACAAGACAATTACGAGACCCGAACCCTCAAATACAAGAGGCCAAATGTAATCCTGTACTGACATCTACGATTAGTGCCAGGCCATCAGTGACCTCACGCCTCAGACAACCCAATATCAGAAAGCAATGCAAGTCAGGGCATAAAATATTAATATAGGGTTCTCAAGACCGGTACCTGTCTACAGGCCACAATATTCGCGTCTTGATGCGTAGATCCATGGTTTGGCAGAGAATGGAATCATTCTAGTGATCGATGTGACTACCTACAAATACAACAAAAAAGCAAGTAACTTCCGTACAGGCCTTGAGAGCCCTGGCTGGTTTGGGAGATAAAGGCTTTCACTATCCCTAACCTCGGCACATAGTAGGGTAGAGTGGTTAGCTCCACAACCTGCCGCCTTTTCCCTCACGAATTAACCTGGTACTCCGTATTGTGGTAGAGCTGAGTGAATTTCAGGGCCATGTGCACCTCAAGAAGTGGATATCTCGTTTCTGAAATTTTTCGACTTCCTGACGGGGAATTGATCTCACGACCTTCCGGGTGAACCGAGAACACTTCTACTCCCTCGGCTACCGTCATGCATAGGTTATAAAATAGACCCAATAATCCACTTTGAATCCTCTGCGTGTGAACTCGATGATGTTGGCTGGGAGAAGAAAAACATATGAAGTCTCAATTCCACTGTAAAAAGGAAGCCTGCAACCTGGAATAAGTAGAAGTCAAAGGCCTGCTAATCGGGATTAGATGCACAATACCAACATATTTGTTGATTTCTGTAAGAAATTCGACTTACCATTATCTCTGATGAGTAATTTGCCTTTACTGCCTTATACACGTCTATATACATTTTAAGAAAATATCTTCCTTGATTTTCTTTAAAATCCAGTGCATTGAATTCTTTTCTTAGTTTCCATTATTTAAGTTAATATTGTTCTTTATTCTGGTAAACAATATTCTTTGCCTAATTGGCAGACTCTGAACGGAAGCAATGTTACGTAATAAATATATCTATGCTGTATCCACTTACAAAATAACACATTCTTGTGGATATTCTAGACATTAAAGGTCATTGAAACTGCAGCCAATATTATTTATGCACTCAATAATGATAATCAAATGTCCAAATATGATCAATATATCCAAATGCTCCGCACCCTTTTATCAGAAAGAATGTGAAGGTAATAGAAAAATGCTCTCAATATAAGAATACTCTTCATTTTAATTCCTTCGATTGGACATTCTCGTAGAAATATTACTTTTATAGTTGACTCTAGGTGCAGGAATCGATGTGTAGTAATAAATTTGATAGAAGACAAGAAGAGGTATAAGAGAGATACATGTAATGAATGGTTGAGTGACGCTGGAATGCGTTCATTGTAATGGCGTGTCCAGGAAGAAGTAAAAAGCGATGTATTGTAGCCATTGCAGCTGATTGCATTCATGAATACAATAGCAGTTCTGCAGATAAGTCAGCTACAATCAACTTTCAGGAACTGATTAACATGTATAACAACAAAATATTATCACACAAATGACAGAGTGATGTTCCACCATACTACATCAACCTCACCTTTAATGATTCGATGTGATACGCAATCAGTGTATCAGCAACGCTTATATTAACACTGATTAACTTTGGAAATAACATCCCAATTGTTTCATCAAAACTCCGTGATTATACATGGGGATACAAAATTCGAACATGTCAAACCTGATTTGCAAGTTACAAGCAGATTATCCCAAATAATACATTCAGATAGATAGAATACGCAGAATGCTATACTGGAATGATTAAAAAGTATGGGGTTTGTATTGAATTGAATGCCATGTATGCATATTTTTCAGAACCGTCATTCCGTCTAATTTCTTTGGTAAGTAATATCTAAGACATCTCAGTTGATACGATATCAAATGCGCAAGAGATACGAAGTGAAAGGAGTGGTTTACATATTCTTATTAAACTGTTAGCTAGAAGCCCGTGATTTTCTACGATTTTAAACTTAAGGATATCTTTGAAAGATTTCTATTTTGGAGATCTCACTGTCTTTAAAACATGCTAAACGGTTTTTGAGGAATGACTATGTTTAACTCCGGGTGTAACCCTCGTTTGAACCCCATTAAACTGGGAAGTTTAAAAAACCGTTATAATTTTATGTCTAGGGCGTAGAAGTGACCATTGTGTGATATTTCAACATCATACCTCATACCGAATATTCTTGTTTTCGGAGCTAACACACACTTTAACCCCTTAGGAGAGGAATGTTGTAAGATGTCTATGAAATTAAAGAGCAGGCAACTTGGAAAATTTCAGCTTAGTACGTTAAACGACTTAGGAAGAATGAATATCTTAATTTATGGAGAGGAAAACCTTGAGGATGAAACGCTTTAAAGTACATCGTATTTAAGATATACGGTACAAAATAACAACGATAATGTGAAATTTCGACTTTGTTTCGTAGAAATTGCGCTTTTTTTTTATCGGATCTGCCAACCATTCAAACCCCTTAGCGGTGGAATGTTTAAAAAAAATTCTTATTTTACTATGTTGAACATATAAGAGCATCATGTGAAATACCAACTACTCATGCCAAACAGTTCTAGAGGTATGATAATTTCGTTATTAGAACTTAACAAACATTTAAATTCCTGAGGAGTGATTTTTTTAAACTTTGTAATATCCATGTGAAATTTCACATGTGGGCACCAGACGATTTTGGTAGAATGAATACACTTTCTTTCCGATTTACCATCAGTTTAAAACCCTTACGAAATGAAATGTTTTAAAATCTATTATATTTAAGATCTGCGACAGAAAATGAAAACCATCATGAGAAATTTCAACGTCGTACTTCAGACGGTTTTGGAAGAATGAAATCCTATTTCCGTAACTAAGCCACCATTCAAATTCCTCATAGATAAAATGTTTATTCCTAAAATCTAGGAAACAAGAGATCAACATTGTTTATAACCCAACGTGAACCCCTTAATGTAGCGGTGTTTTAAAATATTTGCTATTTTACATGTAGACCGTAGAAGTTAGCTACATGTGAAATTGTTACACGCCAAACGCTTTCGGAGAAATTAATATTTTTGTTTACAACTCTAAACCTCAACCAAACAGTTATGATTTGAATGATTTAAGGCCATTTATTCTTTAATATAAAACATGCAGGAGAGTATTTTTCTTATGAAATTTATAACTCATAGTTCAAATGGTTTGGGCGAAATTAATAATTAATACTTTTATGTTCGGGTCATAACCCCCGTTTAACTCCTCAGATGTATTAGAATATTTCATATCTAGGATATAACAAAGCAACCATCATCGTCAAATTCCCAAACGTTTAGAAGTCACCTTTTTTCTTCAAGATAATAAGCTTCTCTACTCAAATATTTCTACACTGTCTGTGGTGTCGTTCAGTACCACCTTTCTACTGTCATCTCACATGCTTGCTTAACATGATGTTTGCTTCATGTCCCCTTTCCTTTTACTCCTTGGAGCAGGTTGCTCTGTGGAACGTTATCCATACTGGTAGTAATTCTCTCGGATAAGTTGGTTTTTACGTATCCTTTCAGGTATTTAATTGTTTTTGTCTCCAAAGGCTGCGAAGGGGAAAATGCAGTTTGCTGCGATGTAGAACACTGCTTCATTTCACACTACTGGTAGATGTTTGGGAGTTGTACAATAATTATCTACATATTAAACGGTCATTCGGTATTCACAAATGTTAAAGTAGTTTTAGAATATAGGATTTAAATATCTCGTTGGCTATAAGCGTATTCCAACCCTTTTATAGGTCAGCCAAACTTTTAAATTATCTCTATTAATGCTCTATTTAACCTATTTCACTTCTACTTTTACTTTCAGAAGCCATTGCGATACCGTGGCAGCAATTATTGACGTCTTCATTTTTGTGTTCTGTACAACTAAAGTTAAAAATTAACACTGGCACACATAAAAGGAATTTGCTGTAATTTCGAAAGTTTCTGTTCCTTCAGTAATGCCCAGTTTCTAAGGAAATCATAAATTATGTTATTATATTCAAAATATAAGATTATAACACATATAACGAAACACTATGAGCACTGAAACGAAATGTGAACGGCGTTAATAGGGAGTAGAACAAGTAACCACGAGAATATCAGGAAATTGTTATGCAGGATGGGGAATGATATCTTCTGTGAATGTTCTATCGAGAGAGAAGGGAGGCAAAAGACAATGAATGGGGTGACAGGAAAAACCAGGTCTTCTACTGTAACGATATAGAATTTGTCCTGATACGTCATTTCAATCAACCCACGCACGTATGCCACGTAACTTGCTAACGTTTCTTCCAATATAATCTACGGTTGCGGAGAAATTTGGGACAAGAAGAGAGATGCAATATCCGAAGATTTTATAGACAGATATCCTTTGTAGAAATCCATTAACCTCATGATTTTACGGGTTACATCTGAAGAAATGTAATTTACCAGGTTTAAAGCTGCTGGTGCACAGTCTGGGAGTATACCTGTCTGATACTGCGCTATGGACAGAAAATTAACAAAGAACAACTAATGGCTGCTATTGTAACCCTTGATGCAGTACATGAAAACCATATATGTACATCAAACAGAAATGTTTATTTTCAGACGGACTAGAAAGTACAGGTAAAACATTATTCTTTACTCCACATCGCTACGTACAGTCAACACTAAAAGGGTATCAAGCTACTCCAGTAGTGTTTATTGTAATAGCAACTACACTTTCACTTGGAGAAAGAAGCACTCTGTTTATTTTCAAAATACCATTGACTCTGAATGCTAATTATATCTGCAACGTAACGCCAAACACATCTGAAGAAAAATTCTCTCTCATACAAAATGTTAGAAGTATGGGATGAAGGTCCAATAACGCATGCTCTTTTAGCCGAAACTTTTGGTAGTACAGTAATCCTACTTGGTAGTTATATCCGTGAAAGCTGCCAGTAATAGTAATGAGAGGTCCGCGTTCCATGACTGTTGCCAGATGCTTGGAGCAGGATAAGCTTTGAAGTAAATTCAGTGTACTTACACTCGGAGCATATGTGTATATATTTTGAGAGGTGTCACTTTTACACGACCTATGGAAGTAGGTGAAGGCAAGACTGGGACGGCGATTACGAAACTTTTAATAAAATTACCCATCGTTACCAACCTCAAAATACCTTAGGCCTGCTAAGCGACTAACAGAAGGCCTGCAGATGAAAAGGTGACACGTAAACAGCATGAAGAATTCCCTCGGCCATTAGTCTTGGCTTTCTAGACCGGGGAATCCAATTCAATTTTACATTATTATATGCAAGAGTCATTCGAAAATCTACATGCTGATATTAATTTCACTACTGTCAACGCCCGGCAGCTTGATGGAAGAGCAATTCCTACTATTGCTAATGAAGATTCAATTCAATTCAACAATCGCACACCTGTACTTTGAGCTTTTTCTATCAGTGAAGTAGTCTACAAAAGTGTGGATACTGTAGTATTGTGGGTTACCACGGAGATGATTAACTTCCTTACCCCGAATAACACTAACCATAATGCTTCCACATATACTGAGAATGAAGAAAGGTATCATATCTAATTTATTGAAGAAATGTACGACCTAGTACACTACAAAGTCTTCTGCACAGCGATAAGCCTTATAGTTAAAGAACTACATCGTAAAATAATAAAAGCATATTGTATAGGTTCCGTAACTATAAAAACTGCCCTCTTAATCAGAATAACACTGGCAAATGCTTGCCTTTTTAATTTAAACGAAAACTTTACCAATAGAGCTAGTGGCTTTACTTCGCACCGACACGGATAGGTCTTATGGCGTCGATGGAAGGAAGCGGCCGTGGTCTGAATTAAGGTACAGCCCCAGCATTTGCCTGGTGTGAAAATGAGAAACACGGAAAAACAACTTCAGGGCTGCCAACAGTGGGATTCGAACTCACTATCTCCCGGATGCAAGCTCACAGCTGTGCGCGCCTAACGGCACGGCCAACTCGCCCGGTTTTTCCAATAGAGGTAGCTTTCTGAATAACTCTCACTGTCAAACTTTTGACAAAATATGTCTTTATTTTCCAAAACAGTTTCCTGCTTTAAGCAAATTTGTGTAGGTCTTTCATAAGCGAGAAAATTTAGCTCACTTTCTTTTATCACTAAGTCAGGAAGTAAAAACGTGTGTACTCAATGAAACATCAGGTGGTGACTGGCATGAAATACGTAGTTTAGCAGAACATTGTCAAGATGAAAGGTGATTTATTTTCAGCTTCAAGCGTGGACCGCATATTCAAAGGGAAAGCAAAATCAAGAGTCTCGTCTACAAAAGTTTACTATCCGCAACTACGTTTTCTATTTGTAAAGAACCTAGTGCAGAGATAATATGTGCGGAATAGACTATGCTAATAATAATAATAATGATAATAATAATAATAATAATAATACCAATACTTGTATGTATAATTTGCACTCAGTAGCTCTGAAAAAAAAGTACAGGCTTTCTGAGCCTATCTCAGTCCTGCCTCACTCTAGTCTCGTGTGGATACATTTACCGACACTTAAAAGTACTCCTGCGGAAAATATTCCGGCACAGAGTTAGCGGAACCTAAAACCAACAATATAATTAATACGTTCTTTGGTACTTAGTACAGACATTTTGATTTAAAGTTTATCAGCTCCCTTGGTGTCAATTTGTGCATTCAAATTCTCTCTAAAAAATGACAGACAAATGAATTCTCTATAGCATGTACTATGTTTGGGCAAGCGATTACGATATTGTACGCTTTTAATGAAATTATTTATCTGTACTTATCCATCGGTCAGCGTGTGACACATTTTGAAATTAATTTTGGGTAAGCAGTAAATTTATACAACATACGAAACACTCATCAAATAGAAAATCTAGTATTTAACTTTCGTATCCCCTAAGAAGAAACTGAAAGTAACGATTATCTAATAAAACTTATCTGTGAGAGGAATATACAAATTAAAGTGACAGTATTGTTCGTTGACTTAGTTAAATGTAACAAAGGCTTTTCAGTCTGTCAATTATGTTGTTGGTACAGGACCTAGGTCTTGAAATAGTGTTTCGCGACAACGGACTTAACATCGGCAGTCTAGATAAGTACGTAAGTTTTCATAATATTAATACTTGTTTATATTTTTATTTTTGTCATTACTGTTTCATGTTATCACTAAACTCTCTATCACTGACAAGTTTACGCTACGTAAACAATACTGTACATATATAAGCTTGTTTTTAAGTGATTTGATAGAATCTGAGGATGTTCTTGTAGAACGAAACATGTCATTTTTGTATGTTAGTGTGTTTTTACACATATGTTTATAGTTTTATAATTTACATTGTATTTGCTGTGTGTTTGACAGACTGAAAAGCCTTTGGTACATTTAGTATTGTTCCCAGCAAACAGGACGGGTTCAGCAAGCACCTCCACAAAATTACGAGAAAATGTGTTTATCCCTAGGTCATGGATGTAAGTTGAAGTTCTTTTGTTCCATTTTCAATCCTGACGTCAAGTTTATTCTACCTGTTACAAATCTAGGAATACATTGTAGCTATAAACAGTCTTATTATGCAATATTTACATTGGCTACGTCACAGAAGCTTACTCGGACGTCCAATTTCGAGTTTGTAACATGCTGGAAAGTATGCTAAATATTTAAAACGGCTACACATTATACACAAATTACACTTTGATAATATTGACTACATACACTCCAATCCTATATTGGTAGGAATAGGCCCTAAGTGATTTACACATTTTAAATCTAAATAAACCATATCCAGATTTAAGGAAAACTATTCTAAACTTATTTATCAGATAAAGCTTTAAAATATTAATTACTATTATTGGCAGACTCAGGGAGATCAGACTCAGCCGGCTCAGTAGAGTTCTGGAAACAAATCATAATGCTTTCTTTTGAATCTTTCTTATCGAATCAAGTAATCCTGGTGAGGGACATATGCTTGAAACCATACTCTGATTGGGGTCTTACCTGTGACTTATACACCATCTCCTTTACATCTTTACTACAAACCGTAAATACTTTGGATGCGTAGGCCTTTTTCTTCAAGAATGATACGAGTAGTATTGAAATAGAATCTAGATGCAGCAAGACTAATGCAGCGAGCTCAGGGTTGTAATTAACAGTATTCTGTGAGAACAAGGCATGTTCGAGGCTGAAATTCTCTTAATGTTAGCCAATTTCCAGACTGACTTTGCTGTACGAGAGTGAAATCCATGTGGACATCATAAGAAGGTAGTGTGAATTATTGCTGATACATGCAGGTATAAACAAAGACAGTAAGTTGCTCAGAGTGAGGAGATCAAGGCTACAGTAAGTTTAGAAAGAACTGGGTGGATAAAGCTGTACCTATGAGCCAGCCACAGTAGTGGTGTCACGTAATACGGATGGAGGAAGACTGAAAATACTCGGCTCCATCGTAAAGGGTAAGAGAAGCAGAGGGAGACCAATACTACGATGAACTCAGTTTTTCATTATTTAAGAATAGGAGATTTAGATCTGAACTAGGCTATGAAACAAGTTGCAGATGGAAGATTCTGGAGTCCTACTGATCATTCACAGAGACTTGTAGGTTAAGCGCTGATAGGCGTAAGAGTCTACAATGAAAATGTAACATACTGTAAAATACACATCAACATCTCCTAATGCTACACTTGCAGAATATTATATTAACAACTTAGGGAAATATTATACAGTAAAACAATTACATACCACAGTGGCCTGGAAACCAGAGAGACAGATTATGAGTGCGCTATTGAAGAACTGGATTAGTACAACAGGGCTAATGGCTGCTTCTAGGTCCTTGACGAATCTGCGTGAGGAAAACAGCATAATTAACTCACTTAAGTATATACTCTTGTTACCTGCGTTTGATTATCAGTATAGAAATTGCTAATTACTACGTCAATCAACACATCAAAAACATAAAATAGACGGATTTAAAAAAAGAGTACGGTGCCATGGATCCATACTTTTCATGTTTGATTTACGCAGATATAGTCAAATTCTGAAAATGGAAAATCTCATGAATTTTTGAAAATTTGTTTTAGATCTGAGGAGTGCATTCAGCGTCAATCCTCAACACCAGCTAGTTAATCTTCACGGTTAGAACGCACTGCCGGCGGAACTCATAAATTGCCTCTCAGGCTGTTTGAACAACGACAGAACTTCATAAGGTCTACCCAGTAGCAAAAAGGTCATGTTACTAACAATACTGTCATTATTTTCCGGCTCCTTGGCTGACTTGTCAGAGAGTTGAGGCCTTCGGTTGAGGCATAGGTTTGATTTGCATCGTGTTAGTTCCTTTGTCCCGGCGTCTTGTTGTTTGTGTTTGCCCCAACACACTTCTCTTCATATTCACACAACACACCGAACTACCAACCACCAGAGAAACAATTAATAATGAATAGATCCCTCAACGCAGTTTTGGCGTGAGTGAGAGCAATCACCCGTAAAACAGGGTCAAATCTGCATGTGCAACATAGTTTACACCTGCGATCCTATCAGGGCATGGGAAAAGTGGTAGACTTCTTCTTTTCTCTTCGTTATACCTGTTTACAGAGCGCGTTGGGACTTGTTAGTTTGATGATGGTTTTCGTTTCTTCTTCTCCTCCCAAAATCTCTTCATGAACTCGCAATGCTGTTTCTTGCGTTCTTCCGTCCATTGTTTCGCTGTGGTTCGTTTAGCCTCTTCCGCGAACGTGTGCTTTGCAACCAGAGTTCCAAAAGCTTTGCGATCCCTGATGGTACCTCTCGTGATGTTAATTTCTTTTAATTCCTGCTTTATTTCCTCTAACCAGCTGATTTTCACCTTCCTTGAATCCATTATACCAAGCAGGTTTATTTTTCATATCTATTGTCGTCCATTCTGCAGATGTGGCCATAAAATTTCAATCGTATCCTGCGTACGGTATCTGTGAACTTGTCCATTTCTTTGTACAAATCTACAGTTTTTTCTTTTCATCCATATACCATTTACATGAACGGGGCCATATATGTTCCTAAGATTTATTATTATTATTATTATTATTATTATTATTATTATTATTATTATTATTATTATTATTATTATTATTATTATTATTCAAGCAAAAGTATATCACAATAGAAACCTGCAAAAACATTACTTCGTGTTTTATGTCTGTTTTTATGTTGTTTACACTACTGAATATTACTTCAATAGTAATAAAATAACCACATTGTATGGGTGTAGTACTGATCTTTGCAATTCGACTTTAACTCTGGACTATTTACTGCTGTATATCACCTACGTACTGTATGACAGAATATTCCATGAGATAAAGCGAGAACTGGTATTTTCGTTATCGCCTGTTGTGTTTATATTAAAAGAACGTTTTTATGTTGATACCTGCAATACTCTAGTACGTTTTTTTGGATTTTCTCTGTTCCATTATTTTTGTCAGTGAATTATGCTTTAGTCCAGATGGTATCTGCAATATTATGTACACCATTCACCCCTGTGCTTGGGAAAATCTATATGAAATGCTGAAATCTTGTCAACAACAACTGTTTGACATCAGTGTTCCGACTAGAGTTAACGTTAACCACTCGCTCGAACTCAATCGTCATTCCAAAAGGTCTTAATAATCCATTCTACCTGTATTTCCTTCTCACTACTTTGTCTTTCCTGCTTCCTTGAAGATGAAACCTAGACATCGCTTAAGAACAATCGAGCTCCAGTTCAGTTCCGCTTTACCGTCCTTGAATATTTGAAGAGCTCCTTTCTGGGCAACTGAATCAGTCAGAGTGGTCTAATAGCATGGTCAAGCATGTCACCGGGCCCAAATCATTTTGAACTTAATTTGCGCATCGTCAGAAGCCTGTCATATAAGAAAAGCCGATTCCTACTGTACAGATGTTTCAACACTGCATACGACTCCTCAGATAAGAACCGAAACATTCGAACAGGTGGGTCAATCCGTGATGTTATGGAAGGGCACTTTCACTGAGTCCCACTGAAGAATATTGAGCAGCTACTGTGACGTCTAAGACACAATATTCATTACTTTATGTGAATAGAAATTTATTCACCCATTATGGAAAGCCTACGGTTTCAGGTCAGTGTTCATATGACCGTAATTTATTACTTTTCTTGTTAGGCATCACACACTAAAGTTAACTTCCACATTTATAGTTCACATTGTATGTGGTTAACTGAGACTATTGATAGTTAAAAACCTAGTGTGATATGCATGTTATATATCATTCCGTTATTCACCTGGTGGCATAGAGGAAAACTATGAACAACATTCCTCTGAAGATTTAAAATAGAGTTTTGATTCACATCTCTTTCGGTTGGCATTTGAAAGGCTGAGACCAGGTCGTCCTACACCTCCAAACGAGTTTTCAAATTGTGATAAGACTGGAATGGAAAGGACAAGAAGAAAGGTAGTAGTTTTACTTGACTGTTGATATCATACCCATAGGGTCCCCTGTTTTACATGAAATTTGCACGTAAAATTCCACGTCGAACTTACATTTTTATTGCCTGTAAATCGAACCATGACCAACTACGTGAAAAGCCAGTGACTACGCTAGTAGAATATCACGACCCTAACTTAATCAGTAATACCGTATTTACGCGAATAATACCCGCACATTTTTTAAAAAAATTTGGGGCACGAAATTGGGGTGCTGGTTTTATTTGCGTCAATGTTGGCATTTTTTTTCAAAATCAGCCTTCCTAAATTTAGGGTGAGGGATTATTCGGTAGCGGGTATTTAAAAAAAAAAATGAGGCACGAAATTGGAATGCGGTTTTTTGCGTCAAAGTTGGCATTTCATTTTTTTCAAAATAAGCCTACCTAAAGTCAGGGTGCGGGGATTATTCGGTGGCTGGGATTATTCGCGTACATACTGTAATACCTGCGCCATCTGCACTGGAACTACTTATATCAACATCTTAGAATGGATTTGGTTTATATACTACGATTAAGTTTAACAATTACTACATGCTGACAATCGAAATCTTTTCTCGGGTATTAATAAGTTTGCAGTGAAATAACAAAGCCAAGTTCTTGTTCATTTTGTACACATCAGATCTACCTCCAAAACATCCAAGAAGTTTGGATACGCTAATTACAGGGCAATTACTGCTAGAGATTCGTACCTTCAGAGAACAGAGAAGATGCTGATAAGGGATCTCTCTGCTCTGGGAGACTGCTGCCGAAAGTGGAAACTTCAACCAAGCAAAACTAAGTCCGAAGTTGCCTGTTTCCATCTTAACAATAAAATGTCGACAAGGTAACTTAGAGTTCACTTTGGTAACACCCTGCTCCACCACAACAGAAATCGTAAGTATTTGTGTGTATCCTGGACAGAACACTATTATTTAAAAGTCATCTACGAATGAATACTGCCAAAATTAAGACAAGAAACTACTTCCTCCAGAAATTATGTGATATCACTTGGAGTGCCGGTGCAACTTCTGTCCGCTGCTCAGCTTTAGGCCTAGTTATTTCTGTCTCGGAGTATTGTACACCAGTGTGGAAAACAGTCTTCATATAAGATTAAATAATAGATTCTCAACTAAAAAGCACTATGCGCATGATTACAGAAACTCTCATGTCAATTCCAGCTAGTGGTGCCCGCATCCTTCCACTTCACTTGCAGCTATGCGACACTATAATTATAGAAAATCCCAAAATCCAGACAAACAAACAATTACCTATTACGGTGACGTTAACTATCTACCGATTACGCTGAAGACCTCCACCTATCCACCCATTTGTACAGAGGAGAATATTTTTCTTTGCTAGTGGCTTTACGTCTTACCAACACAGATAGGTCTTATGGCGACGATGAGATAGGAAAACGCCGTGACCTTAATTAAGGTACAGCCCCAGCATTTACCTGGTGTGAAAATGGGAAACCACGGAAAACCATTTTCAGGGCTGCCGACTGTGGGATTCGAACCCACTATCTCCCGGATGCAAGCTCACAGCTGCGTGCCCCTAAGCGCACGACTAACTCGCCCGGTCAGCGGAGAATCCTGCAGCTAATAAATGTAACCAGGCTGAGAGATGGTCTCATGAGGAAAGTGTGTGCCCCTCCAGAGAACCTCCAGAAATGCAATCCATAACCAACAAGTTGCCTGGATTGTTCAACCTAGAAATATATGTTCGAAATTGAACCGAGTTCGGACCATCCCCGGTGTATGTGGGATTTCCTGTACGGAGAAAAACTCGTTCACAATTGTGCGACTGTGGCACTGAAAGGCACACTGCTAGGTACATCATTCAAGAATGCCCACTAAGATACATTATTCCGGGATATCACAGGCATTCCAATGCATCTCTACTCTCGTTGTAAAATGTATAAACAATTTTCATGTATGCCGTTACATAAATATATTTATATAAGGGACTTGAATTAACTCTTGCTGTCACCCATTAGTAAGCAGCAGTTATGCCGTGTCAACAGGGCCGAAAGTGACTGTTGCTGTTCATTTGTCACAGTGAAGATATTAAAACAAGGATCATTTGCGGAAGGCATTAGTGTTCTGTCTTCACCTCAAGAAATATGCTGAAAGACCTCGTTATATTATGCAGATCTATGCCTATTATATGCTCTATCGGGAACAATTTGAGGAGAATGGTTTCGGAGCTTAATATGCAACGTTTTAACTTGATCACACTGATCAGGTACTGTTGGAGAAAGGATTCATGCCAGACGCTGGAAAAGTTGTTGGAAACATTAAATGTCGATGAGTCATCCGGTAACAAATGTTTAAAATCAGTGGTAATCATCCAGAATTTGGGAAAATGGATCCCAAATGAAATGCGGAAAATTGACATTACAAAACGTTCAGCCATTTGTTAAATGTTGCTGCTGATGAACAAAAATTTTACACAGAATATTTACCGGTCTCAAGAAAAGGGATTTCTTACAACAATACTAAACGCAAGAAACCATGAATGCCTCCTGGCGAACCATCAATCTCAATGTCAGATCGGTGTAAAGTATTATGAGTTGTTGCAACCGGGTGAACTCTCCATCGTGAACGGTGCATATGAATTTGAAACGTGCTCTTACGGAAAAACTCCCACAGGACGTAGGAACGTTATCAGTCTCTGTCGTATCACCCAGTGGCGGCGCATGGATAAAACGTCTGGAGGTTCACTGCTGTGGAAAATGACGAGTTCAGATTATTATTGTTACTTGATGTTTACACAGATGTAAAATAGTGACATTGCTTGATTAGAAACATGACTTTGCTTTGCAGAGACACGGCTACAGCTCGAAGAAGTTACCAAAACAATGAAGAATGAAAGGCAGAGGATATGAGGTGCAATTACTTTAAGCTGATCGAATTCCCCCTCATTTTGAAGACGTTGCTTACGTAGGAATAACTTCAAGAACGTGTTAGGCAGACTACTGTTATTTATTTGTTGACGTATTTTGCTGTTTGCTTTTCATAAAACAAGTTTCATTTGATTACATAAACTTAGGCTACTTACGCCTATTGATGCTATACAAACCGTAGTTAGCAAAATATTCTGACTCATTGCGGTTAATTACATCAGAAAGGCTAATTCGCCAAATTAAAATCCCTTCAAAACCTACCACGTACGGCAAATTTTAACCGCGAGCTCTGACAATGCTTCGGCTAATTTCGGGACTGCTCGATGTAACTCGTGTCTATCGCTGGTCCAGTTGCCAGCGATTCCTGGGCTATGTTTTCCCTGCTTCTCATAACCCCTCGCCTTGCGCACCCTCCTTACGTCTCACGGCCCCGCGCGTTCAGTCCTGAAATTGAACCTATTTGCTGGTTACGGACAGCAACCGAGTGTTGATGTCAAAAATACCGCTACGAGCGCTGATATACGGAGCAAATTTAAGGAATAGGCTCTGATAAACCATTTTACGTAGACTTATGCATTTCTAGGGGGTTCACTGAACCACTGAACATATAGAACGCGCCGCCACTGGTATCACCACACAGCATGTCGCAGAACCTGTGAAGGAAATATTGGAAGCACTTAGACGTAATGGCTTTCCCAACCATCCCGTTTTTCTTGGACACGGATCTGCTAGATTAATAAGTGTTTCGGTCGCTACAACTTGGTTTCTCTGCTCGCGGAAAAGCACTTCCGTTATTTTGTGGGTAATCAGTAATATCTTGACTAGACTTGACTAGACTCGAATAGATCGTTCCTAAACAATCGGCATTTTTCTATCGCGGAGGAAACTGTTATCGCTTTTGAAGAACTTTACATTTAATAAAATACCACCTACCGTAATTTAGCAGTGAGTAGGAGTTAGTAAGGAAGAAACAGCAGCAAGAATTAAACTAAGCCCATTTAGTCACAAGTAACGTTAAAAAACTTATTATAAGGAAACAAACCCCCATTATCTTGAATTAAGGTCACTTGTCCTCATTTAGTTCTCATGTTGAGTTTATGTACTCTAGATTATTATTATAATTTTTATATCACCAACATGCTTTTCGTGGTGTGAAAATAAAGTTCCTACTCATGATTAAAACAACTGATATGGCATGAGAGGTATAAACAACCTGATCAGGAGTGGAAACCTACTGCATTGGTATGTACTTTTTATGATAAAGTATGTCTGAGTCACGTTAACGTCGTGTTTTGTAATTTTGAGTAATGGTGCGATTCAGATGGACGCCTGGGTACTGGAAACGACTGAAACGGTGAAAGTGAATTCGTCGTGATATCTGACTCTGCGCAATACCTTTCCCAAGCATCGCTTGTTCGAGCCCACGATACTTTACCACCAAACTCACGGCAGAGCAGCCCTGGGAGCAATGAATTCCCAAGTGATGCCGTATTCTGTCTGATGTTGATGGGTCTGGGGTGTGAGTGAGGCACTAAGTCCTGTCCATTCAATTCTTTGTTGGTGGGAAGGATTGTGTTTGTATTATATGTGTAAATGATATGCAGTATGGCTCCTCTTCTCATAAGGCGTTGCAGTGTAGATAGCAATATATCGGTAGTTATGATGAACAGCGCGGGTGGTAGCATAAGTAGGAAGTCTGATACAGCACTTGTTGACAGCGCTCCTCACCGTAAAAATGAAATATATGTCCCGCGAGGTATATGCTAGTATTTTTGCTAGTTGCTTTACGTCGCACTGACACAGATAGGTCTTATGGCGACGATGGGACAGGGAAGGGCTGGGAGTGGGAAGAAAGCGGCCGTGACCTTAATCAAGGTACAGCCCCAGCATTTGCCTGGTGTGAATATGAGAAACCACGGAAAAACATTTTCAGGGCTGCCGACAGTGGGGTTCGAACCTACTATCTCCCGAATACTGGATACCGGCCGCACTTAAGCGGCTGCAGCTTTCGAGCTCGGTGGAGGTATATGCCTGCAACCTCAAAGGCCCTTAGTGGTTTTACACTGTCGATAGGAAGTGCAACATCAGGGCCTTGTTCATGAGGATTGTTAACCATCTGGCAGGAAAGAAAAATACGCAGTACCTTCTCAACTGATTGATTTTCACGAAGCAAGTAAAATTCTTCTCTAAGTTCTGAAAGGATAGTGCGAAGGCCGAGATGATGAACTCGAATGTGACTGTTGGGAATTAAAAGTAAAACGAAATAGAACAGGATGACGTTGGGATTTCTGTAAATATTTAGCAAATTTTAAGCGTCAACTAAGGCGAATCAGCCCATATACTTGGAAACAATTAAATCGAGCTATTTCTGGGTTTCATGGTAGTGCCAAGCTATTGCAAAGAGCATACAATTCAGTGCTGAAGAATTCCAGTTGTGCCTTAATCCAAAACACTCGTGCTGCGGTGAGGTCGGACGCTGATAGTCCTCCAGAAGATTATTGTGTTGAACTCAAGTTTGAACGAAGCGTAGGATCCCTGCTGTTACATGCAGGACTTTGAAATATAAGACGCATCTTGAAGAAATGGTGGGAACCATTAATCGGGACGGTCCATTATCCATTAACACCCTTGTAATCACTGTTTTAAAATCTTCAGCCGATCGGAAGGCATTCCTCATGAGAGATGATCAGCTAGTTGATCTCAATTACCAGTGCATTGTGGTCTGTATTTAGTGATTCAGGCAGCACAGCAGTAAAAGTGGGATCTTGAAGCCATGCATCGGGACGTCCCATAAGCCATGAAGGCCCTTTCCACCACTGCTTTAAAGAATTCAGCCGATCGTGAGGCTAGGTTATCTTACCAGGTCGATGTCTTCATTGTAATGGTGAGGTGTATATTTGTATCGGTGACCCTGTTGCAGACAAATGTTTTCTATTTGTTTGGATCTTCCAGTATCCATCCTAATGAGACAGTGTAGTCGGTCCTTAGAGTTGCTATTTGTAGTCTATCTGAAACTCAGCCTCTTGACGATAATAGCTCAGTAGCTTTGCTCCGATCAATGCGGCAAGTAGTTCCAGACGCGGCAAGGTAACCTTCCTTACTGGAACAAGCCTATGCTAACTGCAGACTAATTATACATTGGTCCAGTCCATTGTATCAGTTCCAATGTAGACAGCTGTGCCATAAGCCATTACTTATGCGTCGCAATAGACATGGATTTAAGAATTAATATTATCATATGTGTTCGTGTGGCGTAGAATATGTATGCATGATAAAGACGGAAGTACTACGATTGTTCCATCATTGTCCATGGTCTGGCATTAAGAGCTCATCATCTCAGATTCCTCTACACCATGTATTGTGGAAAAATATTCTTTCCTGTGATGGACACCGGCGATACTAGACCAAGGGGGTCATAAAATGCGGCTGTGACTTGCCACAAATAGCTCTTACTGGTTGACTCTTTTCAACTTTGTTTTCGTAACTAATGGAGAACGTGTCGTTTTATGCATTACAACTGACTCCCAAAATCTAAGCAGCGGTGCTGGTTTGTCGACCCTTGGACACCAAGATTTCTTGCAGATGACATGAATTTGATCCCGCTCATAATACAGGGAGACAGAATCAGTCTCGTTTTGAGCAGCTATGGCGGAGTGGTCCAAGTAAGTGATCTTGTTTAAAAGCTACGGAACTATTCGTTCATGATGCTCAGCAAGCTCTTGCAACGAAGCAGCAAGCAAGAAGGGACCGTAGGTCCAACCAAAACCAAGCTTTTTGAATCGATATTTTCTTACTTCGCTGGTCGTTTCATGATCGTCTTCAATAACAACCACATTGCTGAAAGCACTTCCGAAGATGGTTTTCCGTGGTTTCCCATTTTCACACCAGGCAAATGCTGGGGCTGTACCTTAATTAAGGCCACGGCCGCTTCCTTCCCACGCCTAGCCCTTCCCTGTCCCATCGTCGCCATAAGACCTATCCGTGTCGGTGCGACGTAAAGCAACTAGCAAAAAAAAAAAAAAAAAAGAAAGCACTTCCGCACGGCTATATAGGGCGAACTATGAGAGGGAGAAAATAACGGCAGGAGGCGATCCTCAAAATATCGAACGAGGTAGGAACATCTCGGAATACCTCGGGAAATTAATAATGATATTCTGGCTAACAACACTCATTGTGAGAGATTTCGGCATTGTCATTAGCGAGGAAATAATTAATTGAGAAGTTTGGGAAACGTTTGATGAAGCTAACTTCACAGGGTGGAAATATATTTAACTATGCCCAGAGAAAATTTAACATGTCTGTAGGCAGTGTGACGTTACACGTGTCACGGACATGCAGCCAAAATATGCGGGAATCTTCGCACATGGAATTAATTAATTTCGCCCTTGAAAGAAGCTGGAGAAATTAGCGGACATCACCATTGTCATAGGAAAATTAAGCGGAATCTCTGGGGTTAGTCTCAAAGAAATCGGTCCCACGGTTATCAAATAGAACGATTGCACAATGATAGATAATGTGGTGTACCGCGTCTCTAGAGCACATATAAAAACCGATCGTAACAAGAAACTCAGTCAGCATTCAGTGCTCCGAGAGGACTTCCAAAAGTTAAAGTGTAGGAGATAGACTGGGAAATCTCAAAAGCCAGTTAGCTTAAGAGACGGAAAATTTGACCAAGTATTGATGAGGAGTGGAGACGACTTAGATATTTGAACATTGTATTTACGGCATCTATCCTGGTAGGTGGGATTATCATCGTGGCTCTCTGTAGGATTTATGAAATTCTGCGAGGAAGAGACTGAAGTTACAGATGGCTCTTTGGAATTATTACTGACAGGGTTATTATGTTAATATGTAAGGGAGAGCTGTTGGGTTCTGGGAGAGATAGTATAATTGTCCCACGGTCATTCACGTCTGGGGAACACCTGATGAAGAGGAGGTGAGAACTTCCCACGACTTTATTACTTGACTGGTCGAAACAAGGTGGTTGGCACATTTTTGTGTATAATTATGTGTATAATAAAATTTATTAGGTTAATTCGTGTTCAAGAAAATTAATGTGTTTTGCCTCAAGACGTGTGCAGAATCAGTGTATTGATAAGGTACTATTTAAGTGAAGAATACCTCCTACCATTATGAAGGGCTAATTCAGAGGTTCCTGGCTTACTATGATGCATCCAGGATGACGCCACGCCAAGCGGCAAAATTACTGGTCTATCTAATTCAAATAGTATGTTTTTGTAGTTAGAGATGTAAATGCTTGACCCTTTAAATTAATCAATAAATCATAACACCGTGCTGTATATGTGGCGTGTGTAGAATTATGTTGCAATGACGATAGGTAGTGTGTCTTGTCGGTAATCCATAGTAGGTGCGATTGACTGTAATTTATGTCGCCACCTGAGGCGTTAAATTGTGTCTATATTATTTTAAATGCGAAGTTAAATATTAAAATGAAAATTAGTGAAATATATTCGGGCCCGTAAAAATTATATTAATGATAAAGGTAACCATTATAAGTGTGATACAGTCAAATATCAATAATAATAATAATAATAATAATAATAACAATAATAATAATAATAATGATGATGATGATGATAATGTGTTGGGTATTCAGCCCAAAGGCTGGTTTGATCCTCCACAGTTCCGCCAAACATCTGTCATCGATAGCCAAAGCGTCACTGAAGAGTCATACTAGGGAAATGAGAGTGAGGTAATTTCCCGTTGCTTTCCTCACCGAACCAGAAGTTGCTATTATATATCCGCCAAGTCCACTGAATACATGCACCAACCGATCGTATGAGTGAAATTTTCACACCATTCATAACAGGGACTGGCTGCATAAGGAATGGTATTACTAGCATTAAACATACCTCGGTCACTTTCATCAAATTGTCAAAGCCAAGGATGAGTCTGAGACAGGTCAATGAAAGTAACAAATTTATTCTAGCCCATAGAAGAAGACATAGTGCAGTGTAAACACCACATCTTGTCAGCAAAGGCATATAATAATAATAATAATAATAATAATAATAATAATAATAATAATAATAATAATAATAATAATAATAATAATAATAATAATAATAATAATGCATTCAGCAGTTAGGTAAGCGAGATTTGCAGTTTATATCGAAATCCAGTGAGGCAAGGTAAAATTTGGCATTTGGAAGTTTAATTTTGGTGATGCCATGTATTTGTGATATAGAATTACGACATACTATTTTGCTCCTGAGATCTAGAAAAATTTCCAGAAGATAATTTTGAGATCATTATGAAGTTGTTTGGTTATGGGATCGCTTGTACTTAAAAGTTTTCACATAAGAAGAAAACGAATTGTGATTAAAAATATAATATTATGAGAATAATTAGGAAGAAATTTTAATGCAGAGTAAGCCTGTGTTTTATGAGTGATGTGAAATAAGCAGGATGCCGAGGAGGAAAGGCCGTGTACTTGGATGGAAAGGAATTTTGGTGACAGGCTGTACATGTTGATGTGTAATATTTCTGAGACAGGCTGTATAAGAGGAGCGATGTCCTGTAGCGATCCAGAAGGATTGAAAAATCTAAACCTTGTCAAATCCAAGTGTGTGCCTTGTAACGCATATTTTAAGTACATGTTGATGTTCTCCCATGATTATTGGTTTATGTAAGACCGTAGGTAATGTCAGTTAAATCAAGGTAACGATTCTATTTGATACCAGTGATGTGCATTTTGTGATAGCCGAACTCACGAACAAAATACGTTCTCACACAAGGTCGAGATGATACTTATTGTAAATCGAATTTTATTCTGTACTTTTATGAGAGGAAAACATCGCGAATAGGAAACATTGCGGGTGACAGAATGAAATTTATTAGATTGACAGTTTATTCTGCATCTGTTGATAAATCTTACTTCACCGGATAATTAACAATTATACATGTTTGGAGTGTTGACATTGTAGGTCATTTGAAGCCCCACACTCGAGTTATGCCGTGAATATCTTGATGGTTGTGATCATTGGTTTCAGTAATATTACGTAAAATAATACGATATTTTAGTTTACTTTCATTTAGCGAACTTCACCATATGTGTTTAAATTGTAATGAGAAATAGATCGAACTATTCAAACCTGTTATTCTATTTCGATTTCACACGTTGTCGTAGAAAATGGATATAGTTGAATATTTCCAGATTTGAGTTCATTTCTGTAGCGAATTTTACTTCGTTTGTTAGAATTTCAACGTGAATTAGATTTTGATTTCGCCCGGCGGTATCAGAGATGTGCAGACACTTTAGCGTTGGCTCAACGATAGGTTTAGTATTTCGCGTGTATGTAACTATCGTTAGAAGTGTGTAAACAGTCTAAAATTGGCTCAATGATAGGTTTAGGATGCTGCATGTATATAATTATCGTTAGAGGTGAGAAGACACTGTAGCGTTGTCTCAATGATAGGATTAGGACGCCGTTTGTACAAAGCAACGTCATAGGTTAAGCATTTTTGCGAATCGACTTGTACGTTGTCAGTGCCTGCGGTAGTGGGTACAGATACGTAAAATATTAGCACATACTATTCACGCCATGTTTCGGCATAATCTTTACTAGCTGGAAGGTACTACCATAATAACGTTGCATCAGTAGTGGCATAAATGTAAGGGTTGTCTCACGTGGAAACCTGGAAAATGGAGACTGGACCCTACTACTATTTGGCCGCGTGCGTTCAAGTTCGATGAAATTTCGTTGCAATTTGTTTCTTTTTGTTTACATTAAGATTTAGTGCTCGGGTGTACGGTGTGTTATGATAATGCAGTGTGTTGACATTTAGTTAATTTTGTAGGATTTACACTACGAATGCGGTTTCGATTCGTCAGCTCTTATTATATTTTTTATTTTTACATTATTCACATTATTTAGATGATACATTGATCTACTGATCACTTGTAGTTTATTTTAAGGGGACAAGTGTAGGTAGACAGATTTGTAATTGTAGTTGTAATGATGTAGAATTGGAATGATTTCATGTTTGTTTGTTTCATGTTGTGGACTTGCACTATAACAAATTTAACGACGTAACGGTTTCCTAACCTGAAAGTTGGTTTAGTAAGAAAACTTTTCGAGTGATTTATCACTTTTATTTAACTTCGACGTTTGGCGTATCTTCTTACGCAAAGTGCATAAATCTTTCCCTGAATTTCGCAATTTTGTTCCTTCAGAACGATGTAACGTAAGATCCCCTCGGATCAAGTGTTGTTGGTTCACTCTGAAAATCTGTTTGGGGGTGATGCATGTTTCAGCATCGGGATTCATCTATAAATTTAGAGTGTCACGAGATGACAATACATGGTGTAATTTTATTTTAGGTTGTGATAATTGCTGTTAACTTGTAATAAATACCATGCTTTCAAGTAATATTTGGCAAGCTATCTAAATCAATTCTTAATCAATTTGGTTCGATTAAGGATCGATTCGGGGCATATTCCAGTATCCGAGAGGATAGTCGACTGGTGGATGACATTAAATAAATGTAAATCTGGCATTATAGTTGTTGAAGGTGAGATTTTTCACGAATCGTGCGGGTTAACTCTCAGTTGTCCTTAGGGTCAACGTCACCCGATTTTCAGTTTTTCTATTCTTACATTGCTTTTTCATTTTTTGGAGGATAATATAAACAATTTTAAGATCACGTTTTTCATTATGACTGCGTTATAACATGTTGTGACAAATTTTAATGATTTTTCTTGCTTAGTCAGTAAATATAATTATCGTGATTTCATTGAACTAATTTTTAATTAAGCATTTTTTCTCCTCATTTGAAGTAGTTATGCTCTCCTCTGAATCCTGCCGACTGGTCAATGAAGTGACTGAAAAGTACCCGAAGTCACCCCAAGATCTCAGAATCGACATTGTTCTACCGAGGTAGCCGTTGCAGACAACCGACTATGGAACGGTATGTTCAAGGGTTCAGTATGTTACCATTTGAACACTCCCCACTACACCACCACCACGTTGGTCATGAGGAAGAACGGACGTCTTCAAAACCGTCTGATGGGCTTCGTACTGGCGTTGATAGATTCAGAACCAGTATGATTAAGAAGCGCTCCCCTATTTCTGCCGGGCTTTGTGAATGTGTTAAGATCAGGTGATGTCCATGTCGTCACCTGCTACATGTGTCCGTTAAGCTACACATTGGAAGACTTGAAGGCTGCACTCACGCTCCCGTGACTTGGCCAAATTATGAGCAGATACCATTTGATATTTTTGTTTTCAAGTTGCTTCACGTCGCGCAGACACATTATGCCTGACAATGGGATAGTAAAGAGTTAGGACCATGGCCATTAATTACGATACAGTCCCAGACTTTTACCAGTGTGAAAATGGGAAACATCTTCAGAGCTGCAGAGAGTGAGGCTCGAAACCACTATCTCCAGAAAGCAACCCGATACGGTATAATTTGATTGTTTACGTTTATGTAGGGGCTGCCTGGCCGAGGCAGTAAAGGCGTGCTCGGTTCGCCCGAAAGGACGTGGGTTCAAATTCCCGTCAGGAAGTCGTAAAATTTAAGAAACGAGATTTCCACTTCGGGAGTTGCATATGGTCCTGAGGTTCACTCAGCCTACAACAAAAATGAGTACCAGGTTAATTCCTGGGGACAAAGGCGGCGGGCGTAGAGCTAACTACTCTACCCCCAGCACGTGCCGAGGTTAACAATGGTGGAAGCCTTTACCTTCCACTCTTCCAAGGCCCTTCATAGCCTGTACGGAGGTGACTTTGCTTTGCGTTGCTTTTACGTGTATATGGATTTTGTTAGTCTTTCGTTCAAGTCCAATTACGTAACACAACCAATATTGTACGGTGATTGCTTCTGAAATAGTGGCTACCATGACGGAAGCTATATACTTAGTTATGTCCAAGGAATTTCCATTTACGGTACAGATGCTCAAGAAAGGTGTGAAGTGTTTTATGTTTTGTGATGGTGTTAGGTTTCTGCTGCTTCCCATGGCAAAACTGCCTCTTCATTATTTCACCCCGACCCTGGGATAAAATATTGACAGTAAATGAATCACAGTCCGCCTCTGTGGTGTGGTGTTAGTGTGATTAGCTGCCACCCCCGGAGGGCCGGGTTCGATTACCGGCTCTGCCACGAAATGATTAAAAGTGGTTCGAAGGCTGTAACGGGGTCCACTCAGCCTCGGTAGGTCTACTGAGGAATGGGGTGTTTCTATTCCCTCTTCGGCCATCCTCGCAGTGGTTTTACGTAATTTTCCACTTCTCCTCAAGGTAAATGCCGGGATAGTACCTAATTTAAGGCCACGGCTGTTTCCATTTCTCTTCCTTATCTATCTCTTTCAATCTTCCCATAACCCATATGGCGCCTGTTCAGCTTAGCAGTTGAGACCGCCTGGGAGAAGTACTGATCCCTCTCCCCAGTTATATCCCCAACCTAAATTCTTCACGCTTCAGGACACTGCCCTTGAGGCAGGAGGTGGGATCCTGCACTGAGTCCGAGGGAAAAACCAACCCTGGAAAGTAAACGGATTGAGGAAGAAGGAAAGTAGAAATAAATCACAAATACTTCCAAGCTAAGAAAATTAAACAGATACTATTTAGCCAAAGCATACCTGGAATACTTTGCTACAAAGCATTCTACTTGTTTTCCCTAAATATTCAACCATTTTCCTTCAACTCAAAAACATTTATAAGTTGCCATATTTCTCCCCTGTTTATCGGAATAAATAAATAAATAAATAAATAAATAAATAAATAAATAAATAAATAAATAAATAAATAAATAAATAATATTACCCGATAATACAAAGTAATTTCAGTGACATGCAAATGCTCCTGCCTTTTGAGTTGCCTATTCCTTTACGAATCCACTAAAGTTTTTCCTCTCACATATATTGTTACTTTTAGTCCTCCTCATGAATAGATATCCTTTTTTTATCTATCGTCGGTGTTGCTTTAATAATTTTCTCCGCTTTCAAACCGGAGATGAAAAATGATTACATCGCGTGACGCGATACAAGAAGTTGTGTTTACCACTGAAAGAGCCCGAGTCGGCGGACGTTCGGCGTGGTACGGCGCTCTCCCTCACGCTTAATAAACGTCAGCTCCCACACATTCTTACCCCTCCTTCCTATCCACAACCCTTTCAATGAGGACGCCGACTTGGCATTTTACGCATGCCACATGCCACACAGATACGCTTTGTGGGTTGCGGATTATTCGGGAACTTACCGCGTTCTTTGGTTCTGTTTATGCTTCAGGGTATATTATGAGCAAATCTGCTCATCCTAAGGATACAAAATTAAATACAAATACTACCAACGATCATCTCACTGCATACTGTTCAGTTATAAATTATTCACAATATTAACAACAATTTGAACAAAGTAAAGTTCTATTTTCCCTCTGCTAGGGAATTTTATTTGTAAATGCTAGTGCCTCACCTAATCGATGCCGCAGATTTGTATAAGTCCCATTCGTCTATTTCCAGACCCATAACAAATCGTGCTCGTTTCGTTTGGATATTTTCCAATTCTCAAATGAAGTAGCCTAAATGATGGTTGTAAAAGCAGTATATTATATGAAAATTAAAGTCATCCCCCCTTCCCCACGAGTGTCAATTATCTAAGCTTTTAAGCTTGTCCGTTTTTTGGCTGATGTTAAATCTTTATAATTGTTATTGTTATTGTTGTTTTCTGCAAGTATCATCCTTCGGAAAAGAAAAGAAAAGAAAAGAAAAGAAAAGAGAATAATCATTGATAATTAAACTGATTGATCCAGCCATTTTCCCCTCACGCTTTTTTTCCTATCTAGACCACGGAAAGTATGTTGCATTGTCATTAAAAATGCATTGCTTTGTTGAGAAAGGTAAATAAATTGCCACAGTATTTGATACTTGTGCCCTTAATTCACATGATTTCCAGGATGTGGACACACTTCTTAAAACACTATTTAAATAATGAATGGCAACAGAATACAGAGCCTGTCTTCTGCGAATGTATCATTTTATTACTCCATGACAGTGTGATACTAGCGAAGACAATGCGGACTATAATCAGAACCGTTTATATGTAAAGAATATGTAGTATGAATTTTCCATTACACTTTATTCTTAACAAAGGAACGAACTTGCGTTAAGAGTAGGCTGATTGAAGGTAGACTGAAAAGCTAAAACGTGGATTATAAATGACGTTAACAAGTTGTAGTTATGAGTTAGCACTATTCCCACTATTACAATATGGCGAGGTCCGAAATCCTGTCCTTTGGTGAACTTAATCGTATCGAGAACTTGATGTAGAAGGCTGGCAATGTACTACGAGCTCCAAGCATTAGCCCTATTACCTCCATCCCTTCAAGATGGCACTTTCCTTTGTAGTAAGGTATGATTGGATTATAAATGTCCACGTCTTCAGTGTTAACTTATTAATGCCAGACTAGATGATGTTCAAACCTGATAGTAATATCTATGAAAGAAGTATATTTTATAAAATATGAAGTCATATCCCACCCCGATCATAAATTACCGAAGTTTGTTCTTTTTTTGGCTGTTGTTAAATATTTCAAATTGTTGTTAATGCTGTTTTCTGCAAATATTATCCTTCTGTAAAAAAAGAAGATAATGATCATTGATAAATTAATAGATTTGTCCAGCCATTTTCCCCTCACACTTTGCTTCTTCTTGTGTAGCAATCATGTCTATTCGCCTGTAAATGCGATTAGTAGACGAATAAGATAATAATGGAGTTTTCAAAAGTAGGAAGGATCATTACACGAAGATAAAGTTAGAAATAAGGAGAAATTGGATGGTCGTTCTCTTTTCTTTTCTTCTCTTTGACGAAAGAAAATATTTTCAGTTTAGAATTATTCACCAAGAGAGAAGTTCGATAATTTCCAATTTCTTGAAGAGAGGAGGTAAACAACTGCAGAAAATCTGCCACCAGGGCGACGGCCTTAAATGCGTATTAGTGGTACATTGCTTGATTGGTTGATGTATTTGCAATACAAAATACATAATATTAAAGTGAATGTTCAGTCATTTTGCAATTCGTCCGATAAATTAACTGAAAATGTAAAATGTTAAAATTATAAAGTTAAGAAGTATGTTACTTTTTTTTTTGCATTGATGTATACATTTCTATTTGGTACATTATAAAAATGAGCAAGTCATGAAAAATATTTGTCATGCTTTCCTATATACACTTTAAAACTAAAAAAAATTAACAAGGACATATTGCTATTTGAACGCCAGCTACATTACTCTGGAGAAATTACCAACATCACATACAGTAATTTCACTTAAAATATAATCAAACTTATATTGTGGAAGTCATAGACATCATTTAGACATAGTCGTCATCGTCATCGTCATTACAGTAACAAAATTCATTCACAAACAAACAAATTTAAACAAAATACGAATGTAATATTAAATTTAATATCATGTTTGCTTTGTTACTGAGTTCATCTTACCTGATAACTTCCTGGTGTATTTTGACACATTTTACGAAATGCGTATGCATCTCACGATGAAGCTCAATTTCCAGCGAATTATGTTCATTTCTCAATTCTTGAATTTTGTTAGCATCATTGAGTTCAGTTATTTTATATCCATAATCCCAGACTTCACCAAATATAATAAGTCTCGAACTATTTTTCTCAGTTGAAACACGTCTTTCATTCTTCAAGTTACCAATCGAATTTTCTCTTATATTTGTGAATGAGTGGCAAAGGACCTTGAGGTGAGCAGAAATGTATATGAAATACCCAACATAAAATGTGTCCGTGCCAATATGAATACAGAAGTAGTTTAAAGCACCGTAGACTTGAAATAAGTATGTGAATATGTAAGTAATCATGTCATTAGTGTCAAATGGATACCAGGCGATCATGGGGAGATTTCTCTGTGGTTCCGCTGTGCCATTTTCACCTCTAGAAGACAAGTACCAGTTTTGAATTAGAGGAAGTGAGTTCCAAATGAAGATGAGACTAATGGACATGATGCTGAAGAACAGAGTAACAAAGCGAGCGTGAAATGTTGCGCCTTTGATTATAGCCTCCTGGTCAGGCCCTGTGGCAGGGAAACGCTCTTGAAGACGTAGGACAAGTTCTGCGAGCTCATCTTTCTTCATTGCAATACCTACTGCCTTACATATAGCCATGATTACAATCAACATGACGCAGGCATTGATAGTCACGTGATGAATGTCCGTAAAAGATTGACTCATAGCTATCATCTCTGTAATCATTATCAAACACTGGTGTCCGATGACCGTGTAGGTTAATAGCTTATATAGACATCTCTCCGAAACTTCCTTACCCTTATTCAATACAGATAATCCCACAGGAAGTAAAAGTTTATCCATATAGGAGAAATCAACATATTCAGCCATAGTATTGATAGAACTATCCATTGCTTACCTTCCCCGCTAACTACTCTAATGTTTATTTCCTTCCAGAAAGATGTATGGCTAGAGAATACTTGTCCTTGTGTTGAAACAGATATATGAATTTCACTGTAATGTAATAACGAAGTTGTACATGTTTTAAAATAAAGTTCTATTACAAGTACATTTATTAGTAAGACTCGGTTTCTGAAGGATATTTTAAGAAGCAAAACGTATCACTTAAAATCCCGAAACAGTGTTCTGTCGTCTTTTCTCTATATTTTTAAAGTTAATTACTAGTAAAATGTGTGTATTTTTAATTCATCTTAGCATATGAACACAGGAATTGCATACGTTCTATACAATTAGTACTATTAGTATTTGTATTATTCATGTCATTTCAAAGAAACTTCACATGTGAATCCTCCGAAATATCACCTATTATGTATATGAAGACATTATACTCTTGAAGAACATGTTTAGACAGATAGAAAAGGTTTGAAAGACTTAGCTCCTAAAGATTTAGAAGATAAATTACAGCCTGAACAATCCTCTATGAAACTTCACTAATACTGACTGCTTTGCTCCTCACACAAACATCTATTTGGGAGTAGTAATGTATTCTTTCAGCATGTCCGTCAGCTGAGAATTGTCAGTCGCAAGAACGTATAATTAGAAATAGGAAAGTATGTAATAGCCTTAATAACGGAATGTTACATGGAAATAACGTGTGGTTAATTCTGTTTTCCTTATTTTGTGCAATTAGCCGTACTTGACCGAGAGGGGTCTTTAAATGACTTTCGTTTCAATTGCGAGATAAATAATTAATTTTTGACGTTAGCTGCAGGACAAATAATTTCTAGTGTAGCATGAGTATTCTTACGCACGCAAGTGATTTACTGATGAGCAACAATACATTTTCTGATTGAGTTACTCATGGAAGAACAAACGTTGTCGAAGGGTTGAAATTTGAGTATGATCACCGCTGTTGATAATCACTTCAAATGTCAATATGTGTCAAGAATTATTTGCCAGTCTATGCCTTCATCATGATCAGAAATCTATGTAGCATTAAGGTTCGTAAGAATGTGAACATTATTGGGAATACGGAGGGTCGCTGGGTCTATATTCAGGCGATTTTCAACGGTAAACACCTTACAAAGTACCTAACTACCCATTCCTCCCTGCAAGCTTTCCATACACCATCTGGGGTACGATGTCGAAAACGTCCTTTCGACACTCTACATAGAGATCCATTGAACTGGAATCACGGATCTTGAAACGGAATTACACGAATTCGTATTTTCCTATCCATTCCCTGATAAGAACGCTGAAATAATCTGGCGGTATGACTCGAAGCCTTGTCCATATGGATCTGCACTTGGTTTGAGTCCGATCCTTACAATTTTCGGAAATATATCCGACAGATTTCTTAAATTATCTTGCGTTCAATTTTTCAGTTCCTTCAACCTCACGTATCATCTACTTACAAGGTTGATTCGGTGGATTTTTTTGGCTCTTCTATCGGTGAATCCCCCGAACCACTATGGGTGACACTTTCTTTGGTGCCCTCTTCCTGGAGATTTTCGTGATCAAGTGTTTCGCCAAGAGCTTCCGTTGTGCTCAATGAACCATCCCGAGTGTTATCCTATTCTCCTGACACGGTTTTACTATATGTGCTTACGAAAAGCAGCATAGAAAGTGGCCATAATATGGTCTACTCTTCCCAATTACGGAAGATGTTCGGCGTGTTTCACATCACCAAAGAACGACACTCAATTTTTACAAGGTCAGAAAAAACACTACTCCCGACAGCAGACCAGTGGCTACAACGGTCATTCACCGCGTGACTGTAGCGTTAAATAGCCAGTCGGATGTGAAGGATATGAACAATATTCTGCAGAAACACTCATAACAACGTCCAGGCCTAGAACATATAGCGTGCCAGCCATTATATTCTAGGGATCATTCTACCCAGCTTGTACGGATTCATTCTCGGTTCTCCCAGGATTTTGAGGGATTGAAATGAGCCGCCGCACTCAAACTCAAGCAGAACAAATGAATAGATAGTTCTCTTATATCCTCACTCTTGGTCACACAAAAAATGGTTTCTCGTTGGTTCCCAATTCAACAGTTGCACTTCTGATCAGTCCCATTCCGATGGTACCGATAAGATCGTACATTAATTCAGTCCGGTCAAAAAAATATGGTAGGAATTAGCAACAGAGAATGTTGGCCGTGCGGGCAGCTATGAGGTTGCATTCGGGAGATAGCAGGTTCGAACCCCACTGTCAGCAGCCTGAATATAGTTTTCCGTGGTTTCCCATTTTGTCACCAGGCAGATGCTGGGGCTGTACCTTAAATAAGGCCACGGCGGCTTCCTTCCCACTCGTAGCCCTTTCATATTCTATTGTCACCATAAAACCTATCTGTGTTGGTGCGACTTAAAGCAAATTGCAAAGAAGACGAAAATCATGGGGCACGTCACAATATTGTCTTAAAATGGATATTTATTGTAAATGCTATTTTTACGCCGGTGACGTACGGGTAAATTACAATTCTATTATATTGTAGACTGCATTTGAGAAGCGCTCCTGTGTATGATTTTTGATTCACGATATACGCCAGAAACCACCCCTTTATCATCAAACCACACAAGACTTCAATCGTTAGCACATTCCTAGAATCTGTTCATCAAGAGAAAATGCTGTTATCACTTTCATGGCGGGAGACTGATGAAGTTTTCAGTACTCATTTGAAAATGTCTCAGTCCTTGTGCAACACACCTGATCTCCTGGTTGTTTTTCCAGCCTGTTAGATATTATATTATGTACCATTCTGTTTAATCGCGAGAATGGATATTTAAAGCAGTAAAAATATTGCGCAGTAGGACACAATTACCATTATATTCCAGGGGGAAGGGCAGACGTATCTGCGTGATGTTAGGTGTGCGTGCTGATTGTATTTCGATCATATGCATGGCTCTATTTTTCCAACTTAGATGAACGTAATCTGTAACGCAGGTGGAGACATTAATGTTATTTAACTCTGTGCGACTCTGCCAAGCAGGGCCTGAACCGCAGACCTAAGTTACTGTAAACCCGTCGTATAAATCGACGATATTGATTTTATCGGAGTGTAGTATGGTAGAATACTTTACATGATATAAATGGGGCCCGTGATGGTTTGTTAGTGAAATTGGATACATAGTGTAAGATGTATTTCCTCACTTATTCATGTGGCCATTTGCTTTGTCAAGCGTAGATAAATAAAAGCCCCTTTGTGAAGTTAGCTCTGGAAGCACAAGAACCAGGATACTGGGTCACAGGCGGTCGGTGTGTTTACGAAATTTTTTTTGGCGAGGGCGAGCCTCTCATAGCTAGACGAAACAGGTCAATGTACGGCCCGCACCTTGGGGTTGGCGCGGCCATCTTTGTATAGCCCGGGGGAAGGTCCTCTTTCTTCTGGCAGAGAAGCTTTTTGGAGACACTGTTGCTTCATTCATTTGAACGTTTACCTCCTTTCCTTTCTTTTTTCTTTGTTGTTTCTGCTTTCTTATGGTTGCGTATTACTCTTAAGGTATCCTGCACGATGTAATTGTTACGAGAGCCCATCTCTTCACACAAAGTTCTGCTTGGTGGACGTGGGTTCACGTCCATGTAAATATGTAATATAGGGCGGTAGAGTAGGTTTTCTGAGATTACTTTTATACTTATTGTGCTGCTATTTTTGTGTATATAAATATCCCGATATGGGAGGAAACTTTTATAATAGCGCTGATTTCTGTGGATATCCTTAATTCTACCATCATGTCATTTTATGCCGTAGGCATAGTGATGCTCTTTCCATGTGGGGGACACATCCGTTCTTTCCTGGTTCACAGATCGACAAACTTCAGCATAACGTCATCATCCAGATTGTATTTTCTTTGTTTTCTTTTTAAACTGTAGATGGGAGCCTTTGGGGCATTTATTTGGGCACTCCAGGTGCAATCATTGTAAATAATTTGAGTTGTGAATACAAACTTATGCTCACAAATTCTGATCGCAGCGAAAGTGTTCCTAATTTCGTAGTTTAATGTAATTGTATGAGTTCCCCATGATCCTCTCGTCATAAGAACCCAGTTGTCGACCATTTCTGCCTACTTCAGTTGAGCTGGTGCCCGTATATATGAACAAGTGAGCAGGTAAGTATGATAATGCAGTGTTGATGTGCCCTTAGGGTACAATTATAAGGAGTGAGGTTGTGCTGTTTATTCGATCCATGCTTTAGCGTGTGTTCCGTTACATGGTGATTCTAAAAATAGTTATTTGTATTCAGTTCTCTTTTATTTAATTTGTACGTACGTCTGTCAAACATAATAGGTTCATGTTTCATCATGCGTGACTTGGCCAGTCTGTTGCCCAGTTGTACTTCCTCTTAAAGGTAATCACCACCCACACCACCACCATTATCAGACAGAGGCAGACCTCCTAGTACTAGAAATGCGTATAAGTTGTAATTTTAAAAAACTTTTATATTCCTTCTTTTAATTTAGGAGTCGATACAAAGATCGAGTGAAAAGGTAAATAAAAACGGTTAGAGGGAAATATGAAGCAAACCAGTCAAGAAGGTGTAGAAGGGTCATTATCACTGAGCATAAGGAAACTGCTTCGTAATTTTCTGTTTCTAAAATTACTCTGCAGGATCAAATTAAAAATATTAAACACGGAGAAGAAGTTCAAACTGCACCTAAAATGGATCGATTTAAAGGAATATTTAGAGATCAGATCGAAAGCCAACTTGTAGCACATCAAAAACATTTAGATATCAAGCTCCTACCTACACATAAAGCACATTTTAAGGTTTATATTTTCCTTAGAGGAACATTTGAAACTTCCTGGAAAATTCAGCAAAGAGAAACAAATAGTAGAAAACAAATTCTACTACTCCAGAGTTTGTACTTCTCAATCTAGAGTATTAAATGAGCAATTGGATTCAATAAACCATACGTAGTGCTTTTCATGAAATATGAACTCCTTCTAAAAAAAATTCAAAATATTGAACTGTGTTGAGAGTGGCATCTGATTTGCGCACGAAAATTTCAGGAAAGGCTGTCAGTAAAAGGCAAGAATAATATACCAGCTATACCAGACCGGTGCAACACTTGTAACGGACTCTCTGAAGAGAGTGGACGGCGTCCTTTCTGTATAGGAAATTACGTGTTAGTGTGGTGGTAGAGGATAGTATTGCGTGTGGTGTTTGAGTTACAGATATATCGGTGATGGTGTTACCATCCCATGCTCGAGCTAAGGGAATTAAACATTTAAGAATAAATTCTCGGAATCAAACGGTAATCGAACCTGGGGCCACGAGGACTGAAGCCCAAGCCGCTGACTAGTCACCCATCGAGCCGGACCAAAACATGATGATTTGTTCATGGATTTAAAACTATAGCTGACAATA
Organism: Anabrus simplex; assembly: GCF_040414725.1. NCBI lineage: Eukaryota > Metazoa > Arthropoda > Insecta > Orthoptera > Tettigoniidae > Anabrus > Anabrus simplex. The sequence goes on from NC_090265.1 coordinate 172,842,733, forward strand.
TTTTAAAGATGGGATACACAATGGAAGTGTCTAGAGAGACCTGAGGGATGAGCTAAACAACCATAGACTCACTGCGTTACACAGTGACATAATATAAATATGCACCCTGACATGACACACAAACGAATGAAATGTAGACAGTGGAATAAGAAACGCTGCTGAAAAAAAATAATAATAATAAAATTATTATAAATAATAATTATAATATATAATATATATATAATATACATAATATATATAATTATAATAATAATTATAAATAATAATAATAAAATTATTATTATTATTATTACGAATGTTATTAGAATTGAGACTCAATGATCTACGGATTAACTACCAGTTTTCAGTGTCTACATCTTGTTCGTCTGCCGGCTTTTTCGTCCTGCCAGTATCTCCTCGTTCTCCGGACCATTAGTCTATTATTCGTAAAATGCGGGTGTGGTTAGAGTATGAACTTCGTGGCAATCTTTACACAAAAACGTCCGAGACTCGAATTGCGGTAGATAACGGGTACGAAATTCTACACCCCTGACAAATTTAGACATAAGCATGAGTAACTCCAGCACCTCAAGAAATGGCAGGGATAGGCTAAACAATATTTTACTACCCACTACTGCAATTAAAAATAAAAATATTGAATGCATTCTCTCACTTGAAAGTGTATAATGCTCACGAGAAGGTCAATGCCTCTCAGTAGTAGTATGCAGCAGTGAAAGTTTGTATTTTATTTTGCGATAATCAGTGGTAAAATACACTGAAATGATAACTGGCCATCTCAGAAGACAATTCCGTCAGGTGGGGATGTTGGGCATGGTGGCCCTGATCTTGTTTAATTCAGTGCGGGAGCTGAATGATTCATCCCCTCACAGAGAGGGAATGTACTCCAGCCTGGCTTGATATGCTATTCCGCACATCTAACCGTGTCTGGCAAGGTTGGTCTCGCTGGCACGGCGAGTCTCAAGAGTATTCCCAACACTGTAGTTGGAGAATATCTACGTTCTGGAATTGAAAGCCAAGAACTTCATATTTTAATGCTATAGGTCAAAATAAATTCAATAATAATAATAATAATAATAATAATAATAATAATAATAATAATAATAATAATAATAATAATAAACTGCAAGCTGGAGATCTCAGAAAGAAGAATCCTCGGAAAAATAATGGGAGCTGTCGAAACTGAAAGCGGATGGAAATTACGCAGCAACGAAGAAGTTTACCAGAAGGTGGAAATGATCTCGGAGACCATGAAAAAAAATGAAATGTCGTATGGCTTTTAGTGCCGAGATATCCCAGGACGGGTTCGGCTCGCCAGGTGCAGGTCTTTCTATTTGACTCCCGTAGACGACCTGCGCGTCGTGATGAGGATGAAATGAGGATGAAGACAACACATACACCCAGCCCTCGTGTCATTGGAATTAACCAATTAAGGTTAAAATCCCCGACCCGGGCGGGAATCGAACCCGGGACCTTCTGAACCGAAGGCCAGTACGCTGACCGTTCAGCCAACGAGTCGGACTCGGAGACCATGAAGAAAAGGAGACTGAAGTTTCCCGAACATCTGTACAGAATGGACGCAAACAGACTTATCACACAGATATTTGATTCCTTCTGGAGTAAAAAAAGACCACTACGGCATGGATTAAGGAAACGAAGTAGAATATGGAAAGGTTAGACATCTCTGAGGTCCAACTGTTAGAAAGGAATACATGTAGGAACACAGTGAAATATTTGGAAGGGATTCAAGCTGCAGGAAAAAGTAAGAAGACCGGGAGAGATGGACACTGGAAGCAGGCCAGCGAACGCATGAAGAAGTATCGCAAACAGAGAAAAATCCGCACAAAGAGGAATAAATGAAATCGTAGCGTGTTTCTAAGTGGTCCATTCGCTTGTAAAACCATAAATAATAATAATGATAATAATCGTGGCGCCTTCGACATATACAGTATGTTACACACTATTATGGGAGGTCAATGAATATTGTTTTAGATTTACGCAATAGAATGGAAAAGGGAAAAAAAGCACACCATATTGTTTATCGACGTAGTCACACAGTCTCTGTCCGAACGTTCTACCTTTCGTTGAAAACAGAAAACCGATCCTTGGTCCTGGAACAATCGAGGAAACGCTGCATACACTTATTCGTAAAATAAATAAAAAATGTTCCACCAAGATGTTTTTTCAGCTCTCCGAACACACAGATATCGTACGGTGAAAATTTTAGACTCTGCATGAGATGTTTTCATGTCTTCCATCAAAACCGTTGAAGCAAATCTTTTGTTGTGCACACGTTTCCTGATGTTGCATTATAGTGAATGAGAACAGTACCCCTGCTAAAATTTCCTCGTTTCTTCTTCCTTATGGACTTTTGAAATGTCCTCAGAGTGTGGCAGTAAGAGTCGACATTAATAGTTGCGACCAGTTTCGTAAACTCCGTGTGAACAACTCCTTTACAGTCGAAGCAATGGTCATGATATTCCATTGCGAACGCACACTTTTGAATTTCTTGAACACAGGCGAAGATATATATATATATATATATATATATATATAATTCATAGAAACTCTTCTTTGTTCCTGGTGTGAAATAACGGACTCATGTTTCATCGCTCGCAATGTTGTGGCATACAAACTCTTTAACTTCCACACAGTAAGGTTGAAGGAAATGCAGGGAAGCCATAAACCTGGCTGATTTGTGTTTGAATGCCCCTCGCATACCTTCGTGATAGGAACGATCTAAGAATTCTACAGTCTTCGAGCAACATTGCTTGATCTGCTACTACTGCACCATTTACGTTCGTTAAAACCTAGCTCCAACCACCTTCGCCTCGGTATCTCTGTATTTGTCTCACACATCATGGTCAAGTCCATTATTCTCCTGTGAACCCTGAAGAAGGTTTTCAGTGGTTTTCCATTTATACATCAGCCAAATTCTGGGGCTGTTTATTAGTCAAGACCACGGACATTTCCTTCCTATCCCTAGTCATTTCCTATCCCATCGTCACCAGAAGACCTATCTGTGTTGATGCGACGTAGCCTTGGTAGCCCCTCTTCCTCCTGTCGCCACGACTCCACTACCGAACCCATTACGTAAACATAGCCTATCCATCGAGTAGTTGACCATCTTAACCCCATAGCAGATGATCTGTCTTCGTTACGCCCTGTTTGTACCAGCAGTAATTCTCAACACTTTCATATCTGATATTTTCAGCTTATCGATGATGTATTTTGAGTTTAGCTAGCTCTTACACTCGTCCAACGAGTGCGAGCAGAACGAGGTCAATATAAGGCTATTTGTGAATTAGAAATCCAAGAGACTATCGTACACCACAATAATAATAATATGGCCTCAGGTACTGGTTGACCATTTGATTACTACACACTGCTCCTTACATCACTGCGAACATATTGGTATGTTTAAGAAATGTCCGATTCCATTACTTTGCAAGCATACATATTCATTAGGCACATGAAATTCATTGTATACCTTTTGGTGATTGTCGGTACACAAGAAAATTCTTTGGGTAAAATATACATTTTGATGTTATTTAGTTCAGCGATTTTAGTCGTAGCAACAGCGGAATCGTATCAAATTTTAGCAGAAATATTCTTGGGACTCTTGAATTCTATAGCGCTTGATGATTGCTGGTCTAGAGGAAGGATCGTTTAAACGTTGTCATGTCAATTTCGGCAGTTTCATAGTCGTAAAAGTTATCGAATCACGTATTGTTGCTGGTGAGCTACGTAAAGACGAGGATGTAGTATTATGCCTGTTGCTCACGGTAAAATTTTCTGTCAAATTTATTGTAGAATAATTTAATTTTATAAAATTTCTGTTGCTCACAGTCAAATTAAAGTTTTATAAAACCTTTGATAAAACTTTTCATTAAATAGGACATGTTATATTCTAATTTTACGAAACGAACCAATCAGCGAAGCTGACTTTACGGTGATGCTGGCGCTACGTCGTGAGAAGATTGAGAAGCTCGATTGTAAACAAACACTTCTTTCTAAAATGGCAGGATCCGGGTGGACTAAGGAAGCTGTTAGTGTTTTACTGAAGAATACCAGAAATATCCTTGTTTGTACGAAGTTAAAACGCCACTTTACCACAGCAGAAATGCAAGAAGAGAGGCAAAAAAGACAATCGGCGAATTCCTATATGAATACTGATCTTCTAACCTCAACTAATTTTCGACCAAGGACCTTCTTCTCTTCTTTTGATCCATTCCCTGGACCAGCATTTCCTGGCATTTCTTTTCTCCCTTTTTACCACTGTACAACATATAATTGCAGCTAAAGCAGCAAGTTTTGCTTTGTTTGCTCAAAAACATTGTAAGTTGAACAGCTGATTCTTGGTTTAAAAGTCTATCGATAGATGGCAGCACATACATATCTTAGTTCAGAAGTAAGTTCATAGATGGCCATCCTGATGTTTCCACGGATTTTATAAAATAATTTTACCGTGAGCAACACAACTTTTTTTCGCCAATTTTTTTAAAATTAATTGTACAGTAAATTTCACGAAACATTTTACCGTGAGCAATAGGCATTAATAAGAAAGATTGAAATGACTTATGGTCACGAATAAGCAGCAGTGCGGCAAGTGTCGAAAGCAGCTTCATAAATGAAAACTCTTTCTTGGAATTGGTTAGAGGAAGAGTAGGAGATAACTGGTAGGTGCAATGTCGGTGAAACACAGGTAGAATAACAATAAAACCCCATTATAGTAAGTGTTGAAAAGTTCTCCCTAAGCATGTAAGCAAGCATTGTAGCGTGTGATAATATTCCAGTTCACTCTCTGCAATTCGGCCTCATGAATCCCTAAACGCACTGTACGCTGTACGGAAGCTAATCGCAGAATAACTGAGACCATAATATCACTCGGCAATCTATATGGGTAAGGCGGCTATAGCACCATCCACTAGCGCAGACACGGCGCAGGGAATAGTCGGCAACTCGATTGGGGCTCACTTCGTCTATAAATTGTCTGCATTTCAAAAACTAGAAAACGGTAATAAGAGCGTATACCTAAAGCGACGGTGTACTGTAAATCGTAGTTGTTTATGGAAGTCTTATTTCAGGTAGCAATTGTCAAGTAATGTAAAAACTAGGACTAAATAATTACACAGTGAAATATGGAAGAAAATTCACAAATTTTACAATTTGCTTTTTACATCTCACCGATACATGTAGGTCTTATGGCGACGATGGGATAGTAAAGGGCTTGGAATGGGAAGGAAGTGGCCGTAACCTAAATTAAGGTAGAGCTCCAGCATTTGCCTAGTGTGAAAATGGGAAAGCACGGGAAACCGTCTTCAGAGGTTCACAGTGGCGTTCGAACTCAATATCTCCCGAATGCAGGCTCACAGCTGCGGGCCCCTAACAGTGGAGCCACCTGGCTTGGTGAAATTAATAAATGGAAATATTTTTACCTTTATGACTTAATTTGTATAAATGATTACCCTCCCTAAAAATAAATTCCCCGATAAGTTAGACAATTTACCGCTGAAGTGCACCCTATCAAACCTACGCACCCTTTGAAGCTCATCGATGAATAGGTTTGATGTGATGATACTCAGTATTTACAAGAAAATATCCAAAAGGGATATTCCTTATAAACATACAGTAAATGTTCACCTTATAGTTTCGATGTGGTGATGATCTTATTAGAGTAAGACATCTGATATATTCATAAGTGGGTAAGTCTATAACTAAATTTCCCTACCATATCCCACAAAAACTATCCGTCGGAGCCCTTTCCAACTCCCCATCAGATAGTTTCCAGTTTTGACAACAGACGGCTTGAAATGGTGAAACTGAAATTTGGCTCAGCAACAAAAGTACTGAACGAATGTTCAAGAAGGAATGTTCACAACGTGATCAGTTTTCTGTGGGAAAAACGCACGGAACATGTCGATACCCACAGGAATGTTTTGACTAAAATTTATGCGAGAATGCGGAGAAAAAGTGGTGTCTGCCAGTAAGTGCGGAATTAGTTTCCAAATTTGTAGAAGCTCAATGGTCTATGAAAGGCAAAGAGCAGAGTAGCCTTCAATCAACATCAGACGATTCGGTGAGGTAGTTGATGGAACGATGTGAAGGAGCAGGCATGCGATGTTCAATAATTTGAAGATATTTGAACTAGGCATCACATTCCGTCCTGAAGGAATGGAAAAATGGTTTTTCATAACCACAATATCTTCAAAACATTCGTGACTTCGTCGAAAAATAAACAAGTGGTATCAAAATAAGAGTGATCTTAGTCTCAAATAATCTTTGTTCATTTACGCACAAAAATTAGAGAAAATGAATTACTGACATACTCTCGTTATTCCTAACTTTCCTTCCTTTCCTTAGGAAAGGAAAAACTACTGGATGTAATTCATAGAGTACAAAGTGGAAACATAATTTGTCATTATCTATACAATATATAAAATGTTTCTAAAATATGTTACACCCTTTGTACGTACAAGGAACTCCGTGTATAGTAATGTCTTACCTGATTATATCCTGATGTAATTTCACACACGTGACAAAATACTTTTCCGTTTCAACATCAAGTTCTTCTTTTGCAATTAATATTCCATTATTGGTATTAAGCTGTATTGAAGGAGTTTCAACCTTAAAACGTGCACTTGAATTGCTTATTTCGTGATTTAACTTGGTACGACTCATGTACAATCCTCTAATCTTTAGATTTTGAAGCGCATTTTCTCGTACGTTCGTAAATAACTGACAGAGTATTTTCAGATATGCTGATATGTATATGAAGTATCCAATATAGAACGTGTCTGCACCGATATGAATGAGTGAGTAAGAAATCCCAGCGTAAACTTGAAGAATGTATATAATAGTGTAGAAAAAAGAATTCTGGATTTCGAAGGGATACCAAGCGATCATTGGTAAATTCCGCTGAAGCTCTTCCGTTTTGTTCGCAGATCTAAACGACAAATACCAATTCTGAACTAACGGAAGGAAGTTCCAGATGCAGATAAGAAAACCCGACATTACGGCAAAAAATACAGTGACAAAGCGGGTATGAAGTGCGGCATCTTTCATTATAGTTTCATTAGCATATCCTGTCACTCGGAAATCCTCCCGCAGTCGGGTTACGAGCTCTTCCAGTTTATTTCTCATAGCCATGAAACCGATAGCCTTGCAGATAGACATCGCTACAATAATCATAACACAGCCATTTATAGTTACATGATGGAGATCGTTAAACGAATGACTCATTGCTATAGCTTCTGAGATAAGTATCAAAATCAAGTATGCAATTAATATGGGAGCCAGCGCCATATACCAAGAGTTACTTTTATCCTTCAGCACGGACAGCCCCACAGGTTGCAGGAGTTTGTCCATATATGAGAAGTCTATATATCTCTTCATAGTAATATTTCAATAATTCGTAGTTATTCAAGAATATGTTAAAGAAGAAACACTTCGAAGGTATTGTGAGTTTTCTGAAATAAGAAATATTATTTGAATCGAAGATGCAATACACCTGATCACAGTTTCAACTGTGTTCCTGATTTTCTCAATTTTCTTTAAAACTTATGTTCTCAGATGAAGATTTCGCGTCTATTCCTTTTAATCCATGATTCAATAGATTTTTAAAAATAATTACATTTATATAGAAATAGGTACTTAATTTATTTACGCAAGGATCTCTTTTAGCGTGAAAATTATTGAATTTTACTTAGTAAGTTTACATGTGTTTTTTGAAGAAGATTCGTTTCACACTCACTTACACAATTTACACATATTCTCAAGAATATATATATTATATACTTTTTTCTCCTGAATAATAATACACTAGAGAGTAACGAAATTTCTAGTAATAGTCAACAAGCAATGTGTGGACGAAATGAAGTTATCCCTTTCACATCTTCACTTATACCATGAAGGCTCCCGACGTTGGTGGGAATACTGTTTCAAATGTCACCCAGCAAAGCTAATCAGCAACCATTAAGACAGTTATAAACTTCGTAATTACAGAAAGAAATAATTATCATTGTCGTTATTATAGAGAATATTAAATTAGATGCTCAAAGTCTGTTTGATAATTCACCCAATCAATTATTAAGCCGGTTAATCTTGAAGATCTGATAACGATTCTGGTTGCAATTATGACATCAATGTATTTAGAACTGTCCTCTTCAGGGTGCGTAGACTATGATATAGATGGGGAAGCATTTTGCCCAGTGCATAAAATGAAATCAGGATATAATCAATTAAGCCACCCTACAGTACTTCATGGATATGTAAAATATTTGTAAAGGAAAATGCTTCTATACTGAATAGCTAAAGAAAATAGATGTGGTTCTTCTTACAGTATAGTCTATCGTTTATATCCGGTAGCTGTTCCTTACCAAAGACATACCATACATTCATTCTATGTATTTTTGAGCTACTATACAAACTGCACCTATTGTTGATGGGTTCGATTTTGTTCAGTGACTGAAGTAATACTATTTACAGGAGGAGATGAGAAAAATTACACGTCTACGAACAACAGAAGGTCAGTTTAATATTACATTTGATCAGATTCAGGGGCTTGTGACTGCAAAACCTTGCGTCCTGACTCATGACCCTTCTGTTTAAGAGCAACTATTACACTCCACCCCATTTACTACTTCATAATTAAGATGCCATCGGTGGAAACCGAAGGTAGAATTCATCTTCGTACACCTAGTCCCTGGGCTAAATAGCTCAGATTGTAGGTCGTGAGCTTAAGTTGGTGGATTTAATCCTGGTTCAGCATAGTCTTATTTCAAGGCAACCGAATACACTGGTGCAGTCCAAGTAATTTTTCGGCACATAAAATAACTCCTGTGGTACACAAAATCTGGCACGTCAGCGTTAGCATGAACTATAGGATGAAGGTAGTAAAGCCAATAATATTATTACCATTACCGGTATTATTTTGATTACTAGTAGTAGTAGTAGTATTGTTATAGGGATAACCTTGGTCAGCAGAGTAAAGGAAGCATGTGAATGAATGGCTGGACCACGAACAATTTAAAGTATAAGGTACCCTGAAAGATTAGATAAATTGTATTTCATTCCCTTTGATTCAATTTAAAAAGTATTTTTATCAATAAAAACAGTCAACGAAAGAGCACAGGTGCTCAACAGAATTTTAATATACAAAGCAACTGGAGCCGGTCAGCACTGAATCAATCAAGCTCGTTAGCTCTGAAACAGCTACAATAATTAGCGTATAGCTTCAAACAGGTACAATCATGAGCGTATAGCTTCAAAGAGGTACAGCAATCAGGAAATGAATTCCCATCTCTTCTCCAAAAAAAGTTACTAGAGGAGCATCTTAGCCCATTACCGGTAAAATCAACAGAGTACCAATTCATATTTACAAAATAAATAGACAGTCTTTTGGTAATTGAAAAGTCACCACCCGGTGACACATACCGCCAAGTATGCCCATGCTGGGAAATGTAAATTGTACCTGTGAAAATATCACATATGATTTAAAGTTAAGGTTACCCTAAAAGAAAAGTACGTGCAGAGGCAAATGACCCATACTACGCGGCCACGCAAAGCAAGAAATGAAATGGTTACCAAAAGTCGGATTCAAAAAATGAATGGAGACGGAAAACAGGCACTAAAACAAATATACTAGGAAGTAAAACCTAGGTGGGCTTAAGACCCAATGAAACAGGGGCTTATCCCATGCTACGGGGTGACTAAAAGGGAAAAAATGTAAGGCCGAGAACGGATTTCAAAATGTATAAGGTAAGAAATTTTAGTCATCCAATTCGAAGAGAATGGGAGGTTTCCGAGGGTAGCCACTCGTACTCCCTTATATCTTATTAATCTACCAGTGGTGAATGCACTTCTAAGTCCGAAAACTGTGCAGAAAGTCGCACATTAGTAGAAGATAGAAAGCCTGAATATTACATTCCAAATGAATAACCTCTGAACTCTTCCCCGCACTTCACAAGCCTGAACAGTCACTTATTTAGGTTTATTCTTCCATACCTTTTAGTATTGGACCTTCTTCAGGCCAAGGCCCCGCCTCCCAGGGGAGCCGCTCTCAATCCTCCTTCAATATGCACTCAACACCTCCCTAGCTGGAGAAGACCGAGAGCCCAAAAAATCGCTCCCGTTTTAAAGGGAGAAATATCCAGATATTTACAATCAAAGGGTATGATTGGGCGACCACAAGTTACAAAACAGGTCCATGGTTAGAGAAAATTTTACTTTCTAGCTTTTGATAGGCTGGTAGAATTAGAGGTGGCGTCAGTATAGAAGAAAACTTTAGAAACACAAAATCAGCATATCGATAGGATTACCAACTTCAATATAGAAACTTTCTCACAATTTAGTTTGGGCTTGTACCTCCAGAGTTCATTCAAAATACACGTTAGTGCCATCTAAGGACCGATGGAGAAACTTTGACAACAGTTCAAAAGTTCTGAACTGCTATCAGAGATGGCCATGTTAGGAACGGTGCGCAAAACCAACAGGAAGGGAAGGTGCAAGCCTGGTAAATTATTATTATTATTATTATTATTATTATTATTATTATTATTATTATTATTATTATTATTATTATTATTATTATTATTTGAGTATGGACCCTGTTTAATTACGCATTACATTTATGATTCGCCTTTCCAACAGACCACATTGTTTTCATTCTTTCTTTCACTGTGTGCCTGTTTTCTTTCCTCTGGCCACTTAGTCCCCGATCTTTTAGGGACTTCATTCACTGGCTTTACTACCCATCGATTTAACTTCTGACGGTAAATGTTTCTGTCCAATATTTCTGATGTTTCTATCTGGGCCTTTTCCAGATCGTATTTGACATCTTGTACCCACGGAACTTCAGTTTTTCATTATATGTCAAAATCTTATGGGTTAGCCTTTTAGAAGGTAGTCCGTGAACGTGTCCATACGGTTTCAGTCTTCGTTTCCTGATGTCTGCGGCTAGGTTGGGCAGTCTTTCCGTAGCTTTGCGTGATTTGAGGCTATACCTTTCTTCTTTTCCTCTGGGCCCAGAATTTTCCTCAAGGTCTTCCTTTCCTCCTTCAGATGTTTTCCAGATCACCTTTATTATTAAGTACCAAGATTTCACTTGCATACAGCAATTCAGGTTTAATCACCATATAATAACATTTGATTTTTGTATGTATGGACACGCATTTCTTGTAGTAGATGTCACGGGTTCTCCAATATGCTATTTTGGGTTTTTGTAATCGGACTTTCTGTGCTTCCTTTTCCAACCCTGTTGGTTCTAGGATCTCACCAAGATATTTGAAGTATGGAACTCGTTTGATCTGCCCATATTTTCTTTGTAATTCCTGAATGTCGAATTTAGTGCAAATAAACTCGGTCTTCTCGCATGAGATTTGTAGTCCAGTTTCCTCAGCGAATTCCTTGAGGACTTCAATCCGTTTGATCGCTGAAATATCAGTCTGTTAGTATCCCTAAGACGTCTGCGAAAGCTAAACAACTGACCTTTACGTCATCGTTCTTTCGTTTAAGTTGAAAGGGTTTCCAGTGATTCAGGGCTTTCAGTTCCTTCCCCCATTCTCGAATGACTTTATCTAGAACAAGGTTGAAAAGCAGTGGTGACAATCCATCACCCTGTCGCACGCCGGTCTTAATCGCAAAGGGCTCCGATACTTCACCATTGAATTTCGCTTTTGACTTTGTGACCGTGAGTGTTTCAATGATGAGCCCTAATGTCTTTGGATCAAGTCGTTGTTCTTCTAAGATGTTAAAGAGAGATTTTCGATCGACCGAATGGTGCGCTTTCTGGAAGTCGACTAAACTACAAGTAATCGGAGAGCTTCGGGTTGTTCTATAATTCAATATCGTCTTCATGTTAAAACAATTTCAACACAGGAACGCACAGGTCGGAAACCGGCTTGATATTCTTCAATTTTGTGTTCAAGCTGTTCGTGTACTCTTTGAAGAAGACACACGGAGAGAATCTTGCAGGTGACTTGAACGAGAGATATCTGTCTGTAGTTTATTACATCCGTTCTGTCACCTTTCTTGTGTAACGGATGGATAAGTGCACACTTCCATTACTCAGGTAGCTTTTCTTTTTTTCCAGATGTCCATGATTATTAGTGTGAGCTCCTCAAGTGTATTTGTGTCTATGTTCTTTAAGAGTCCTGCAACTATGCCATCTTCTCCAGATGCCCTGTTATTATCGAGTCTGAAGATGTGTCTCCGGATTTCTTCTTTGGTAGGTGGTGGAGATTCAGGGTTTACGTGTGCAGGAGTTTCTTTTGGCCAACCTAATGTTGGCTGCTGGTAACTGAATCAGCGCCAGGGCTACCGTTTTCCGGTCTGTACACTCCAAAGACATCAAGTTGCCTACTATCTTTAGAGATGAGCCTTACACCTAGAATTTCGTTTTTGTCATCTTTAAATTTTTCGTAGCTTAAACATTCTTCTTTCACCAGAGTGAATACTTCCCCTCTTACCTTTCCTATCCTATCTCTACGATGCACACTCCAGTTCCGTGAGAAAATTTATGCATCCATTATATCATTTATCAGTCATGATTCAACTCCTTTATCAATCTCTGGTAAGTACATATCTATTCCTTTCTTTACAATACTTCTACTTGACGTCCAGATTCCTCTACCCTTATCACCACACTCTAGACCACCCCATTTCCATGAATGTACTCCCTATAACCCTTCTAAACAAATTTCCTAACGTATACGTACAACTTGTTTCTGAATGAGGTTATTATTATTATTATTATTATTATTATTATTATTATTGCATTTATGCCTTCTAAGGACCACGTTACAATTTCAATTCTTCCTCCTTAGTTCTTTTCTTTTCTTCCAGTATTCTTTCATTGTTTCACTGTGCTTCCTTTTCCTGTCTTCAGCCCACTTTGTGTGTTTTCTTTTCCTTCCTACCTTGGAATCCTTCCATTTGTAAGACTTTCTTCATAAAAATCTTTCTTTCCAATAATTCTCCTTCTCGTATGTTGTTCCTTTCCAGGTCTTTCTTGACTTCTTGAATCCAGGTGGTAGTTGATTTCTTTTCCCAAAGGTACTTGAAGATTCGTTTAGTTAGTCTATTGTCATCCATTCTGTAAATGTGTCCAACAAATAGCAATATCCTTTTTCTTATTGTTTCTGATATGTTTTCTATGTTCTGGTAAATTTCATTGTTACTTCTTAATTTCCAAATCTCTGCCATTCTTAGAGGACCTAATATTTTCCTTATAATTCTTCTTTCTAATATTTCTAATTTATTGAGCTTGTAGTTCAGTGCTAGACATTCGCTGGCATAAAGGCATTCTGGTTTCACTACTATGTTGTAGTGCTTTATTTTAAGTTTTATTGATAAGCACTTTTTGTTATAAGTATAGTTATACCGTAACCTCTTTCCATCTTTTGTATCCTCTCCTCTATAGCAGATTTTTCTAAACCATTTTCTTGAATTGTCTCACCCAAATATTTGAATTTCTTTACCTTTTCTATTTGACCAATATCCGTTACTAAAAACTTTGGGGCACTTTTTATATTCGTCAAAAATTTTGTTTTCTCGGCAGAGATTCTCAAGCCTGTCATGTTGGCTGTCTTTTCAAGGAGATTGACTAGCATTGCTGCACCTGTAAGGCTTTCTGAAAGTATGGCAAAGTCATCTGAAAATGCTAGGCACTTTATTGCAACACCTTTGTTCTTCTTCCCCGGCATGAGTGGCAATAATTTGGATTCTTTCAGTTTTTCATTCCAAATTCTTACAATTTTCTCCACGACACAATTGAAAAGGAGTGGAGATAGACCATCTCCCTGCCTGACACCTGTATTTATTTTGAAAGGCCGAGATACTTCACCCATAAATTTTACTTTCGAGATAGTGTCTGTAAGTGTTTCACGAATTAGGTTTGCCAGTTTAGTTTTAACTCCAAATTCCCGGATTACTTTATCTAGGGTTTCCCTATCAACAGAGTCAAAAGTTTTTTTAAAGTCAATGTTACAACTATGTCTTTGGAGTTTATTAGTCTGTGCCGAATTATAGATTTGAGGTTGAAAATCTGTTCAGAGCAAGATCTTCCCTCTCTAAATCCACCTTGATATTCACCCAATTGACTGTCCAGTGTCGATTTTACTCTGTTTAGTAGTATTGTTGAAAATATCTTGTAAGCAACTGGCAAGAGAGATATACCTCTGTAGTTGTTGACGTCTTGCTTGTTACCCTTCTTTTGTAATGGGTGTATTAGAGCCACTTTCCAATCCTCTGGGATCTTTTCTGTTTCCCAAATTTCTTCAAATATTATTTGTAGATTTTCTATAATTTTTGGTTCAACCCATTTTAAAAGTTCAGCTGTTACGGATTCTTCCACACTAGCTTTGTTATTTTTAAGATTTTTAATGCATCCTTAATTTCTTCCGCTGTTGGAGGTGAATCAGCTTCTAGATTTTCGTGAATTTCTGAAAATTCTAATTTATGATTTGGCTCAGGGCGGTTCAGCAGGTGTTCGAAGTGTTTCGCAAGGATATCACAATTCTCGGCATTCTTAAGGCCAATATTACCATTTGCATTTCTGAAGCAAATACTCCGGGATTGATAACCTTTCAGGTTATTCTTAAAGGTCTGATATAAATTTCGGGAGTTATTTCTTACAAAATTATTCTCAATTTCTACTAGCTGCGATTTTTCAAAAGATCTTTTAACCTGCCTTATTATTCTTGTTGTTTATTTTCTTTGTTGCTTAAATAGCTCATAATATGCATTCTTTCCGGAACATTTCCATTTTTTCCACTTTTTCCGTCTTTCCATAAGTGCTTCCTCATTTGTTATTCCACCATACTTTCTTTTTAGTTTTAACTGATCCAAATACTTTCTTCGCTGCACTATTAATCTGTTTAGATAATTCTGGCCATTTGCCATGCTGAGTTATTTTAATATCTTCCTGAAATTTTTCTATAGTTGCTTGTGTAATGTTGAGCCTATCTAAATTGTATTTCATTAATTTTCTCGACCTTTGATTCCTGCGAGGTAGAAGCTTTAGCTTAATTTTAGAGAGGTAGTGATCGGAGTCAAACTCCCCACTTCTTATTACTTCAACATTCATAATTTCCTTAATACTTTTTTGAGAAATAACTACATGGTCCAATTGAAACTCACCTAACATCGGGTTTGGGGATACCCATGTTTTAGCCTTTCTTGGAAATTTCTTAAAGAAGGTCGACATTAATTTTAGATGAAAGGATTTACAGAGATTAATTAGTCTCATGCCATTTGTGTTTGTTCTTTTGTGTGCCGGATATGCCCCTACTGTTTTGCTGAAAACTTTTTCTTTGCCTATGTGTGCATTAAAATCACCTAGTAGAATAATAACATTTGATTTTGGATTTTTTGACATTTCATCATCTAGAATACTCCAGAATTCTTCAGTTTTACTCGGGTTCTTGCTATTATCTTTATTTATTGGTGCATGACAGTTAACAAATGTATACTTTTTGTTCTTACATTTAAGTGTGAGAACCGGGCGAGTTGGCCGTGCGCGTAGAGGCGCGCGGCTGTGAGCTTGCATCCGGGAGATAGTAGGTTCGAATCCCACTATCGGCAGCCCTGAAGATGGTTTTCCGTGGTTTCCCATCTTCACACCAGGCAAATGCTGGGGCTGTACCTTTATTAAGGCCACGGCCGCTTCCTTCCAACTCCTAGGCCTTTCCAATCCCATCGTCGCCATAAGACCTATCTGTGTCGGTGCGACGTAAAGCCCATAGCAAAAAAAAAAAAAGTGTGAGAAGAGATAACCTTTCTGAACTAAATTTGAATTCCATAACATTAACAACTATTGATTTATGGACATAAAAGGCGGTACCTAGTAGTGGCATTCCTTTCATAATTTTGATTGCTGGTTTACCTTTAAAGATTCTATAATTTTCGGTTTCTGTTACATTCTCATCCATAAACCGTGTCTCTTGAGCTGCTAAGATCTGGATTTCATGTCTATCTAAGAAAATTTCCAGTTCTTCCTATTTGCCGGTTTTTAGCAAGGAATTTACATTAAGAGTGCCTGCAAAGAATTTTCTCTTAAATTTAAGTCTGAAAAGATTCCAAGGATGCTCCGACTCACCCTTATTGCAGATGTTGGGACTCCCCAGAACCCTATGTCCCGATGCATTGCATAACGCAATGGTGGATTTCTCTTCCGAGCTACCACCTGGGGTAGTGCTTTCATTCAGCGGACTTTCCATTCTGCAAATGAAATTGTACATTGTACGTGGTAGGAAATTAATTCCAAGATAAGATCGGATTGTTAGTCCGAAATTAGTTTTTATTCGTGCTTTACTCTACTAGGTTCTTCCGCTCTCTCCGCCGTTGGGACATTAAATTCCTCATCCGCCTTCAAGACCGCTGACCAGGTTTCACCTGTAACCCTAGGCAGTGGCCCTTACAGGGTGCTACCATCCGGAGCCAGATGGACCCAGGTTCTTTTACATGGTTGTTACTCCTCCCCCTCCTCCATTCCCATCACTTGCAAGATGAGGCCCCGGGCTTGGGACCGGCAATGCTGGAGTTCTTCTTCTTCTTCTTCTTCTTCTTCTTATTATTATTATTACATATTTGAAACACTAAGTTGATTCCTTGTCACTACGAGTTTGACAGAACGGCTGGACCGATTGACATCGTAAGGAATTCTGACGAAAACCTTTGGCCTGTAGATTTGCAGACTGTCTTGAAGAGAATAAATAATTCTTGCCTATATTGTTAAATTATTCAAGAAAATGTAGTATTCTGATTGGCCAAAGCTCTCGCCAGTACTTCAAGAGGATACATGAGAATACTGGAGCATTTGTCATGTTATGGGAGGCGGAAGGGTGGGAGTCACCCATGTGCAGTCAGACGCCTCCCTAGTCAGCTGTACTTTGGCTTCTTCAGCCTTTGTTGTAACTTTCGCGTGACCGAGAATAAGCTGTTCAGCGTAATTTTACTGTCACTTCTGTAGTTCTCCCTACATTTATAGATTGAAGTGATTCTGGGTAAATTTAAACGATTCCTTCTCCTGACGTCTCCCCCATTTTCGTTAGCTTCAGTGATTTCGGAGACATTTTAACCCTGAGGCAGTGAACTCATTCCATTACGGTAGTTAGCGAAGTGAGTCGATCCTCCGCGTCATACTTATGTGCTAATTTTCAATTTCGATTTGGCCGACATGGAGCTCATAACAGACTAGGAACAACTTTTAATTATTAAAGAAATCATTGAAGTGCTCCTACAATAAAACACAAATATCAAGAATATATTTCTCATCTATGGTCCCGGGAGCACTAGAAAAATATTTAGGATATATAATACAAAAGGGCTTCATGTTATATCCGTAACGTGGGCAGGAATAGCCGCTGTTTCGCTGCCCAGTAGTTAAACAGTGCACATTACACTCAAAATCCCTCTAAATTTAAATGATATTTTGGTGTCTGGATTAAAATTTCGAAGCAGCTGATGTTATTCGATTAGGACGGCTCAATATGGATTAAAGCTACAATGGCAAATAGTCATTCATTAACGTGTGTGAATCGTCTTCTAAAATATATCATAGGTAACGACATGCCATTCCTCCTGGTGGGAAAATTATTGTTCTTGGGTAAGATTTCATAGAGGTTTTGCCTGCTTACCACATGCTTATCGCCAACAATTACTTATTTACGCGTATAATTGTATTGAATACCCTCCCTTTTGACCAGTCTTCAAAATACGGCGCTTACATATAAATATGCGGGAAAAACCACAAAAAATGGAATTCACTGATTTTTGCAACGGTGACTACCCCTCTGTAGATGGTGACGAATCAAAGGTTATTGAACTACCAGCCAGAATTTTATCACATGATGATATCGTGATTGAACTGTATAGAAAAACGTTCACTTCTTCGAAATATGTCATCATTTTGTCGAAAGTTGCCGTTCTTAATTAATTTGAAAGTCACTGGCCTTATACCCGGTAGTTCAAAACCATACACTCACTTCAGTAAATTAATACTGAAGATGACATCTAGCTACTTCCATTTCCTGCATAATTCTTGAATTGCTTGGAATTAATGTGTGGCGTACACACATCCTTATTGTAAGAATTGGAGCCATAGTTATGCTTCTTAGAAATCTGAACGTTTCCCAACGGCTCCTAAAGGGAACCAGAGTAAGGCCTAACTGGTAAGAGGTATGCGGAAGATGTCAACATTTTTTCGAAGTTGTCGTTCTTAATTCATTTGAACCCTGTAGTTCAAAAACATACACTAGCTCCAATAAATTAATACTGAAGATGAAAGCTACGGTAACTACTTCGATTTCCTGCATAATTCTTGAATTCCTTGGAATTAATATTTGGCCTACACATATCTTTATTCTAAGAACTGGAATCATAGTTATGCTCTTTGAAATCTGAGCATTTCCAAACGGCTCCTAAACGGAACCAGATTAGGGCCTAACTGTAAGAAGTGTATACGAAAATTGTATAGATTTGGAAATAATACTTGGAGGTAAAGCTGAACACAGAGCACGAATCCCTCAAGTTTACTTAAAAACAAAAACAACCAATAAAACACTTCCATTTTCTTTCAAGAGACATCAATTTCCAATTTGCTTGGCATTTTGCATCACGGTCAATAAACGTCAAGGGACGTGTTGGTCTCTATTTACCTCAGCCAGTTTTCATCCATGGCCTGTTAAATGTTGCAATATCAAGACAGCGATTTTCTAAAGTTGCAATAGTGCCAAAAGGTAATTGTACAAGGAATGCATCGACCAAGTAGCTGCGTGGTTTAGATCACCCTAGCTATGTGCTTGCATCCGGGAGATAGTGGGATCGAACCCCACAGTCGGCAAACGTTAAGTTGGTTTTCGGTGGTTTCCCATTTTCACACCAGGCAAATGCCGGACTGTACCTTAATTAACGCCACGGTTGCTTCCTTCCCACTTCTAGCCATTTCCTATGACCTACATGTGTTTTTGCGATGTAAAGGAAATTGTAAAAAATTAAAGTGCAAGGAATGTCGTATTTATTATTATTATTATTATTATTATTATTAACTCCCATGGCACTACAGCCCTCGAAGGGCCTTGGCCTACCAAGCGACCGCTGCTCAGCCCGAAAGCCTGCAGATTGTGAGGTGTCGTGTGGTCAGCACGACGAGTCCTCTCGGCCGTTATTCTTAGCTTTCGAGACCGGGGCCGCTATATCACCGTCAGATAGCTCCTCAATTCTAATCACGTAGGCTGAGTGGATCTCGTATCAGCCCTCAGGTCCGGGTAAAAATCCCTGACCTGGCCGGGAATCGAACCCGGGGATTCCAGGTAAGAGGCAGCCACGCTACCCCTACACCACGGGGCCGGCTTATTATTATTATTATTATTATTATTATTATTATTATTATTATTATTATTATTATTATTATTATTATATGAAATGCTTCCATTTTCTTTCCACCCTAATGGAGTTGACCGAGTTCGAAAGCTGCAGTCGCTTAATTGCGGCCAGTATCCAGTATTCGGGAGATAGTAGGTTCGAACCCCACTGTCGGCAGCCCTGAAAATGGTTTTCCGTGCTTTCCCATTTTCACACCAGGCAAATGCTGGGGCTGTACCTTAACTAAGGCCACGGCCACTTCCTTCCCACTCCTAGCCCTTCCCTGTCCCATTGTCGCCGTAAGACCTATCTGTGTCGGCGCGACGTAAAGCAACTAGCAAAAAAAAAAAAAAAAAAAAAAAAAAAAAAAGAGTTGAATGACCTTAACAGTAACAACCCCTATTTGGCCAGGACGAAATTAAATTTGAAATGTTATATCAGCACACTGTAACCTACTTACTTGCATGTAAATATCGCCTACACATTTATAGATGTGTGAAAACAGCTTGTAAATATGTATTGAAAATTTTGGGGTAAAATACATATAAATTTGATTATGTAAATTCTGCAACTTCCACATATGTATAATGGAAAGAAATTGCCTGAGTATGTATCCGACTCCGACGGGGAAATAGCGGCCCCGATCTAGAGAGCCAAGAACAACGGCCGAGAGAACTCCTCTTGCCAACTTCACAAAATTTCGTAATCTGCAGTCCTTCGGGCTGATCAGTGGTCGCATGGTAGGCCACGGTCGTTGTGATCTTGTTACATGATCTTTTGTGTGTTTTTGTTTGTGTGTGTGTGTGTGTATATATCATTATTGGGTCGATCGCTGGGTAGGTCACTGTTTCTCATTCTTAGAATTTCCTTCTCCTGGGAAGGCAACAATTAAGTGTGGATTGGATATGGATTTATACGATGAAAATTTACATATTATACATTTCCTCTGATCATGGGGGGTACCTTTCTTCTTCTTCAAGATCTGTTTCGTAGTCTGTTGGTTCTGGAAGTCCGTCAGTCCAAGTTCGTTTATGTCCTTCTCACTCTTCTTTAGCCATACGGTAAGGACTTTCCTTTTTCACCAGAAGGTGAACAGGCGGTTGGTCAGTCTGTCGGGAGACAATCTTGCAACATTATCATGGAAAATTGCTCTCGAAATTCTGGCAGATTGAGATAACCTTAGGGAGTAGAGCTCTGAATTAATTCGTCTCCTATGTTGCACATCCTCCAATATCGGACTTCATATCTTTCTGAGAATTCATCCCTCAGAGACTTGCGGTTTTTCAGTGGAGGCATTTCTGTTTATTGAGAGACATTCCGTAACATACGGGGCTTCCAGGCGGATAACTGTAGTATAGTGTTTCGGCTAGAAATTGCGTAAGAGGCGCCGCTTCTTGTAGGCGTATTGAGTAAGTTGACAGGACAAGTTCCAGCTTGTTAATTCTCGCGGAAAGGGCTTACTCTGACAAGTTGTGTTCAGTCCAGTCCTCGAAGTACTTCAATTTCACCACTGGCGTTATGTTACTCGCTCCAGTGACATCTCGTTTTTAGTCTCTTTGATGTTGGCTAAGTACTTGGTTTTCTCCAGTGACACTTGGAGTCCCGCTTTCGCCACCTGTCTTCTGAGACTTTTGACTTGAATCGTTGCTATTTCCACAGATTAAGCTATCAGTGCCAATTGTCTTTCATTATAATTTTAACACAATTCTACCCACTTTAGCTGGAGCAGGCGAACATGTTGGCGGGGAGCCCTAATATAATGTCCTCTGTTCTTCTTAAACCGTGGAGTACCTTCGGTATGCATTTTCACTTGCCAACGCATTAAAGGGATACCTTTTTTAACAGATGAACGTGTTAAATCAACTCAATCAGCCAGGACCTGACACAACGGGTGAGGCTGGTAAAACCAAACTCCGTGGCGCATATAAGGAAATCCTTCAATAAAAATTCACCTCATTGACTGACATGTTTTGACTTGTTTCAGTTTATTATTATTATTATTATTATTATTATTATTATTATTATTAACTCGCATGGCACTACAGCCCTCGAGGGGTCTTAGCCTACCAAGCAACCGCTGCTCAGCTCGAAGACCTGGAGATTATGAGGTATCGTGAGGTCAGCATGGCGAATCCACTTGGCCGTTATTCTTGGCTCTCTAGACCGGGGTGGCCCTCTCACCGTCAGATACCTCCTCAATTGTAACCACGTGGGCTGAGTGTCCCTCAGATCCAGGTAAAAATCCCTAACCTGGCCGAGAATCGAAACCGGGGCCTGCGGGTAAGAGGCAGGCACGCTACCCCTACACCATGGGGCCGGACTAAGAACTTGCATTTACATTGATCAAAATGACTTGAAGATACTGCCACGTGAACATAAAGAGGGACAATAATACCCACGTACAGTTGTGTTTGTGTCCTTTGAAAAGAAAAAAAAAAAGAGAGACAGTACTCATTTGACAGCGTGTTGAAAAGTAATAAAATATTCAACTCTGTGCTTTGTATACTAAGCGCGTACATTTCCACGAATGAAAATGATGTTCTTACGAAGGAAATTGCTTCTAATTGCTTTAAATTACTCTTCCGAGTTCTCATAAATGCGACCCCAATCCTCTCTGAAATTAAGTTTAAATAAAAGATAACACTTCGTTTTCACTGCTCTGTGTATGAAGGACAGGTAATTATAGGCTGAGTAGGGGCTTAGGCTTGGAGTAATATATATTTAAAAAAATATTATTCAACGTAAGCCGACTGTTTATTTTTTCAACTAAAAGCTTTTTAACCTTGTGCAGACGTACAGGCGTGTGACGTGAAATATTTCATTATACTTCATAAAATATGTTAAAACACGTAGATACTGCACTCATGAAGTACTGAAACGAAAGCAACTTTGCAATAATGGTAGATCAGAAAGAGTGATGACGGAAGAAGGTAAAGAAAAGAAGAAAGAAAGAATGAAAGGAAAAGAGAATAGAATGAAGAAATGAGAAACAAAATAAGTTGCAGTTCGTATTTAATACTTGGGATCTGCATAGTAAACAATTTATGTTTTATATCATTTCACCGAGACTTTAATATTCAAGAGAAGATTTTAATTCCTACTCCCAACAGCTCAAGGAATGTTGCATCAGAATTACAAATAGTTATTGGGAATAACGGTACAATTGACAACAGCACAAACACACATAAAACCATACAGTACGAACAGAGGTTGTGCAACTCCATGTTAATGCTCTTTCCCTTAAGGATTAAGTTTCCAGTTCATGAAACACGCTATGGGATAATATTTCATAATAAAAGACGAAGTCACCTCCGTACAGGCCATGAAGGGTCTTGGAGGAGTGGAAGGTAAAGGCTTCCACAATTGTTAACCGCGGCACGTGATGGGGTAGAGTGGTTAGCTCGACGCCCGGCCGCCTTTGCCCCCAGGAATTAACCTGGTACTCATTTTTGGTGTAGGCTGAGTGAACCTCAGGGCCATATGCACCTCCGGAAATGGAAATCTCGTTTCTTAAATTTTACGACTTACTGACGGGGATTCGAACCCACGTCCTTCCGGGCGAACCGAGCACGCCTTTACCGCCTCGGCCAGGCAGCCCTCAATATTTCATAATACTTACATTAATTACTGCAACACTTTAAGGATGGTCTTTTAGAACAAAAGCCTGTCTTTACCAAATTATTTCGGTAACTATGCGATTATTTCATGACTGTCAAGGATGAATTGGGACGAGGTTACGTAAAACAATATAAATCGATTATTCCTCACCATCACTCCCTCCCCCTCTTCCGTCCCACCAAGCTACTTAACGTGGTACATCAGCCCATATAAAGTGGGGTGTGACGTAAGAGTGGAATCCGGTTCGAACCCCAACCAATAGAAGTAGACTGTTTGAAATGAAATGTCACGTCCCACTGGTTCGGTTTCAATGTAAAAGTGGAGGTCCCATGGCACTGATAACGATATCAGCAGGTACGTGAAACTACTAGCTTACTTGCCGTATTAAAGATCTTGCTTTCCTAGAAGATTGCTGCGCAACCAAATGGCTTATATACAGGTTGTATCCATGTGATATTACAAACTGTCAGGCATAATGGAGGACGGTAAATGGATCAATATGAGATCAGGAACCGTAGTCCGGAGACGTTCGAGTCAAAAGTTATTACTAATCCAAGTTGTTTAACGTTCATCCGTTCGTAACAGACGCCGGGATGACGGAATTTCGCCCCGCAGTATTTCTTTAACGAGTCGGAAGCCAATGACGTGGGGTTGTGACCTTTAGACACCCTTAAAAGTCACCGACCTCAGTCGGGTTTGTACCCGTTAACTTGGAACTAGTAGACCAACGCCTTATCCATTACACCAGTGCGGCCGGCAGTCAAAAGTTAAAGCAAAATTCGGTCTGATTTCTCCGAATGTACTGTACACTACATGTGCTAAGTGTACAATAGGGGAGACAATACCGGCCAGCAGAAGAGGTTAGAACGACTCCAATGCAGATGGCGTACTGTGTATTGACGTGATCGGTGTGCGATGTCTGTACTGTAGGCTTCAGACTGTGTTTACGGTTTGAAATGGTACGTTGATCAGCCCCATCCAAATGACGTTGTACCAGGTTACGGAACTTGCAGATATGGTTTTCGTGTATGGGCAAGCAAATGGAAGCAGCAGAGATGCCGAACGGTTGTACAGGGAGAAATACCCACGTAGGAGACATCCAACTCACACGACTGTTGCAACGATTAAGTGAAACAGTTCAATTGGTACCACAGTACAATGACCGAGATGGACGACGAATTGCACAGATACCCAACTTAGAAGATGCAGCGCTTGCTCGCACGGTTGAGGCGCCTGCAATCAGTATTCGAGCAGTTGCACGGTAAATGAATATTACGCTTACGACTGTGTGGCGAGTATTACGTGAAATGCAGCTACAACCCTACCATCCACAGAAAGTACAGGGTTTGAGTTCTCATGACTTTCCACCCCGAGTCGTGTTCAGCCAATGGATCTTGCAGCGCCTGGCTGTCGATCCCCACTTTCCTGCGTATGTGATTTTCACAGATGAAGCTTGTTCTACAAGAGATGGAATGCTAAATAGTCACAATAGTCATGTTTGGGCCGATGAGAATCCCCACGCTATAGTTGTGAAGAGCCACCAGCACAAACTTTCAGTCAACCTGATGGAAGGCATAGTCATTTATTACGTTGTAGGCCCGTTTCTTCCTCCTCCCCACCTAAAGGCAGCATTGTACACAGTGGTGCTCAGAAATGCACTACGCAAGTTCCTGGAACACATCCCACTTGCCCTTCTCAATGGATGTGGTTCCAACCTGGTGGACTGAGGGTTCGTGAACACCTGGATGAGACATTCCCTGCAAAGTGGATAGGAAGTCCTGTTTCGTAGCCCGCTCGTTCACCTGATCTCAAGTTTATTTTTCCTTGTGGGGCCATGTAAAAAGCCTAGTGTATGAAACCCCCGGCGAGACTGAAGAGGATCTCTTGGCAAGAATTCTCGCTGCCTGCGACGCCGTTCAACGACACCGGGGATATTCGAACGGGTACAACAGAACTTGGTGCGGCGATGCCATGCCTGCATTGAGGAAGGGGGACGCCATTTAGAATATTTGTTGTAAATGGAGCAGCTTGTGAAACTTGTGCAGATAAACGGACTTAAATGAGTAGAATTTTTCTTATATTTTGAATATCGTTTCCAGAACACGGTTCCTTGCCTCAAATTCATCCATTTGCCGTCCTCCATCACCCCTGAATGTTTGTAACATCATCACGGATACACCCTCTACATTAGTTTGTTATGAAGTCAGCTCATCAGAACCTCCACCCGTATTGCTTAGATTTGTCGACTGATTCTGCCTCCTCTCACAGCGGACTACTCCTCAGTTGAACTCACGAAGTTTAATAAATTCCATTCCATCCAGCGGACGACGACTAATAATCATCAAATTGGGCTCGAATCGAACCTGGTGTCTTCTGGAAAGAGGCAAAGTTGCTACACCCTGTACCATGACGAGCAAGACAACAGTAAAGCCTTCTTCCATTGCTCGTTTTCAAACAAGTACGAATGTGTCAACTAAGGATCCTGAGAAGTACTTCACGAAGATATTTGGCTATTCGTGAACTTTTATCAAGCCCCTTAATAAGACTTTGCCTGGCAAAGTGGCTCAGACGGTTGAGGCGCCGGCCTTCTGAACTCAACTTGGCAGGTTAGATCCTGGATCAGTCAGCAAAAACGTAGTTAGTGGGCGGTAAAGCAAGTAACATTATTAATAAGACTTTATGATAATGTTAATAAAGTGACCCCTCTCGAATAGGTTATTCTCAGTAATTTTTCTAAGCTTTCAGGTGACGAAATTATTAAAGCAGCAGAGATGTATGAACAGCAACAAATTCAGATTTAAAAGCAGAAATATCACTATGGATAGATAACTGGACAACGTCTCCCCCAGAAGGAATTAGAAGGCCAAAAATGTGCAATATTAGCTCTATGAAAGGAAAAATTCTTTCCCAATATTAGACTATTGCTACAAAGATCTACCACCCCGCCAGTCATGACAACTTCTACAGAGAGAAGTTTATCGGCCCTTCGTAATCCAAAAATATATAAGTACAATGGGAGAGAATCGGCTTAATTGCCTTGCATTAGCGAAAAACAAGAAAGAAAGAGCAATAAATGTTTAAGTCAATTTGAAACTGCCTAATTAGTCAAATGTTGCTTGATATGAACTGCTAATACGTATCCTATCCTAGAGAATGGACAGATTGGGCACTTGGGTTCGAATATCAGATTGACCTTGACTCAAAACAACACACACTGACACCATTTAAAACTTACTCTAATGTTTTAATATCAAAGCTATGATATACCATTCATATATTAACACTTTACAACTTTTGTTAGCTTCTCAAATGTCTTACGGTTGTTCTCCTCCAATGCAGTATGTGAATGGCAGTTCTTGAGTCTATGAAACCCTTAAACGCACATATGCTAATACTTCACTTTACAACTCTTCAAGATTCCTCTGGTCTTTAAAGTCTCTTAAATATTCGATAATTACTGCGTTGATGGGGTGAAAGATCCTTTTGGGGATCATTGTAAGTATGTAGGTGTTAATATAAGGAAAGAACTTCATTGTGGTAATCACATAAATGGGATTGTAAATAAAGGGTAAAGATCCCTGCACACGGATATGAGGGTGTTTAGGAGTTGTAGTAAGGATATAAAGGAGAGGACATTTAAGACTCTGGTAAGACCCCAACTAGAGTATGGTTCCAGTGTATGGGACCCTCACCAGGATTACTTGTTTCAAGAAAAATGAAAAGAAAAGCAGCTCGATTTGTTCTGGGAGATTTCCAGCAAAAGAGTAGCGTTACAAAAATATTGCAAAGTTTGGGCTGGGAAGAAATGGGAGAAAGAAGACGAACTGCTAGACTAAGTGGTGTGTTCCGAGCTGTCAGTGGAGAGATGGCGTAGAATGACATTAATAGACGAATACGTTTGAGTGGCGTCTTTAAAAGTAGGAAAGATCACAATATGAAGATAAAGTTGGAATTCAAGAGGACAAATTGGGGCAAATATTCATTTATAGGAAGGGGAGTTAGGGATTGGAATAATTTCCCAAGGGAGATGTTCAATAATTTTCCAATTTCTTTGAAATAATTTAAGAAAAGGCTAGGAAAACAACAGATAGGGAATGTGCCACCTGGGCGGCTAGCCTAAGTGCAGATCAGTATTGATTGATTGATTGATTGATTGATTGATTGATTGATTGATTGATTGATTGATTGATTGATTGATTGATTGATTTATACTTAGCTCGGATGTTGAAGGCTTCTCTCTTCTTTCCTCTCTCTTGACTCTCGCTGGTGGGCTCCTCTGGATTCTTCTCTACTAAGCTCGGGACTTGAAGACGGAACTCTTTCTTTGACCGACGAGATCACTCACGGGCGAATTCTACCACTTACTGTCTTATCGCACTACTGTTTTCACGGCCAGATTCCCAAATTAAAGTCTAGAGTACTATACTCAGAAACTAACTGTATTGATACTCAACACACCTGTGGACTGAGGCTACAATCCCTTGAGTGTCTGTTTGTGAGCTCTCAACGTACTATTCTAGTGCTCTATCCTGTGAACCTACTGGCCGTCGTCATGCACGACCAACCCTCCAAGACGCAAGACCGGCTCTCTCTAGCTCTCACTAGCCCTCTCTCCACGCTTCCACTTGCGCGGAACTACAGCTGACAAATTTTATTCTCCTCCCCAATGTACTAGAAAAATTCCCTTTCTTCTCGAAGGGTAACACAATTCTCTCACATGACTAGTTTGCTGAGCTCTCATTGGCTCGGTCCAAGCAGATCTTGGTGCAAATTCCAAACCTTAGCACATATGTACCTAACTTCTAATATGTTCTGGAAATATGTTCCTTCTTACTGATGTCATCCTGCTTGGTTATAGAACTGTGCCTACGTGACCACAGTCAGTGTGTTTCCAAGAATGTTATTTTCTTTTAGTGGAGTACTTCTTAATTTTCCAAGCAATTAACAAGTTATCTTATCTGTTTAGGTAGTAAACACACACACTGCATTACCTTGCCTCACCACTGGGTGCTGTCTCCACTTAATTCCTTTACAATACAGTACACTCAAATAAATTGTATTATTGTTATTGTTATTATTATTATTATTATTATTATT
The DNA here is from genome assembly GCF_040414725.1 of Anabrus simplex. NCBI lineage: Eukaryota > Metazoa > Arthropoda > Insecta > Orthoptera > Tettigoniidae > Anabrus > Anabrus simplex. The sequence continues at coordinate 172,870,807 of NC_090265.1, forward strand.
ATTATTATTGTTACCGTGTTTTTGTGGTAGTTATGCGTGAAAGAAGGTGCGGGCTGGTGAACAGGTCTCAAGCTACGAAAGTATTAATTTAAAATTTAACAAGATTATATTTTCTTTTCAAAATAAAGAAATAACAAGCATGGCAGGTACAGAGTAGCAAGTCACAAAGGTAGTTAGAATATTTACAGGATTCGGGCTTCGCGCCCTGACTTCACAATGCTTGGGCAATCAGCCCAACCTTACTTCAAAATAAGTATTAACAGAGGGGCAGAAAACCCCTTTCATGCTCAGGAGCACTTGCTCCAAATTACACCGAAAAGCCTCCACGAGGCATACAACACTCAATTTTCGAAAAAGAGCCACTCGCTCTCAACTTTAAGCCTCTCAAAGGCCACACCAAACTCCACCTTCAAGTTGTCCTCACTGGACATAGACACAGGGGTAAAATACCCAACCTACTGAGGTCTATTAAATGAAAAGGGGTAATTACATGACCTCTAAAATAAAAACTTGAGAGGAGGCGATCTGCACTCCTAATACACTTGTTTTTAAAACCTAATCTGGCTCTAGGCCACTAATGCAAGGGCTAATCCCATACTACAGAGGTGACGTTAGAAAAGAACAATTTGTTTTACGTTAACGAAGAATAGGTTGAGAAAAATAAGTTCACCTCAAAACAATATGATTGGGAGCTCGAGAGGGTTAAGCACTCTCTATCCCGATATGCAGTTTAAAAGATGGAATAGATACAAGTTCCTTTACATTTTAAGGAAGGTTACATAATGGAAAAACTTCGGACCCGCCCCGAGAGTTAAACTGCTGAGCAAGCAAGAAAAGAAGTAATTAATCGGCCATTACCTGGTTGTTGACCGCTGCCGGAGAAAGAGGCGCTTCCCGCCCCCTGCTATGTACTTTACACACTGAAAGATGGAACAGAAGTGGCTCGGAGACCCTAAAATCAGCAGTTTATATACTCTCGCGGAAGGTTCGAGGCGTTAGGGGAATAAGAACACCCTCCCACAAACTCTTTATTGGGTAGGATACAGCAACATATTCAAGTTGGGGGAAGATACGTCCGATTGGTCAGAAATTAATAAAAGAAATTCGGGATTGGCTAAATACAAAACAAGGGGAAAGAGAGGGGTATACAGCCAACTTAAACAATAACAGAAGGAAATTTAACAAGAAACAAACTTTTGAAATAAAAATTTCTCCAAAAAATAGTTCTTTCACTCCGCACTAGGGTGCACTATTGTTGATCTTCAGTAGTGTCCTCTAGAAGAGAAAGTTCACACTTCTTACTACAAGCAAAACAAAAATACGTCGAAAATGACACAGTTCAAAAACTCTAAAATTTCCAGGTAGTGACATCTTCTGAGAAACTTGAAAATTAATACCGTCAATAAAGTTCAGACTTCCTCCAGCAGAGGAGTTTCAACTGGCGCACATTTTAAATTAGCGGCGTGGAGGTGTACCGCCCGGTACAGACCTCCCCCCCCAAAAGTTCCTCCAGGGGTGACACATGAAATCTGTTTGAAACAAGGTCCAAGTTATGATGTGGATATGAAGATTGATTGCAGAAGCATTTATAAGATTTTCTTAATTTGGTTTGATTCAGTTTCAAAATTTTTGTTGTGACTTGGTGAAGTAAAGTCTTTATGTTTGTAGTAGTTGAATTCAGAAGATAAACTTTTAATACTTGAAAGTGAATAAAAATTTTGCAAGGTCCACCAAATATTGCTGTTGAATTCCCAAGTGTAGTAATTGCTAATAGTAACTGTCCATGTAGTTGATGTTGATAAAGTTGGATGGCCAGACCGGCCGTTGCAGCTTGCGTCCAAAGGCGGCCTCTCGGACCCCTCAAGTACCCTGAGATACCGCTCGCCCGCACTATGAGGGGAGCAGTGGTGTTGAAGCACGCCGCGCCCGCGGTGAACATATACAGGCTGCGGGCAAGTAGCAGGTCGTGCGCCGCACATCAGCCTTGGCCGGGAGGAGAGCTCCGGCTAGCCGTACACATGTCGTCCTCGCTGGGGTCGAGGGGGCCCTTCCTCTAGCCCAGTCGCGGCACGGCGCCGCGCGGCAGCGGGGGCACTGAAACATTAAAACTAGGCGGCAGAATTTGTTGGACCATCATCTTTTTTGAGGGCACAGGCTTGTGGAGAGGTTGAGGGGCCAGCGGCGTGCAAATATCCATGGCATAAGTTAAGCCACTGTGTAGAGTGGAGCAGGAGACGGGAGCGTGGTAATGGCCGTGGCAAGGATAGGATGGCAGTTTAACGAATCGGGGGAGGTTTACAAAAATGCTTAAATATAGAAAAATATTATAGAAGGGGCAGAATGCATTAAAAGTGAAAACTAAAAAAAAATATAACCTTCATATTCTTTTCAAGATAATATGAAGCAAGTTAACACAGAAATTACACCGGTTTCACCTGGGACAGGTGAACCCTAAATATCCTCTCGGTGGCTGGATTGCTTAATAACAACGTAACCGGCGTAAGGAAATCGAGAATGACACACGGCCCATGGAATCTGGGGGCAAGCTTGCCCGCGGGAACAAAATTCTTGACCATTATTTGGTCACCTACCTTCAAAGGGGTGGGTCTCCGTCCACGATCATACCTTTCCCTAACCTTTTCATGAGACACTTTAAGATTGGCTTTAGCCTTCTTCCAAAGATCTTTAATATTATCCGGATCTATTGTCTCGGGTAGAATGTCACTCAGAGACCAGAGGTTAGAGAGCGGCGTGTTGGGAACGAACTTGAATATCAAAGAAGCTGGAGTAAACTTGTGAGATTCATGAACCGCCGAATTCAAAGCAAAAGCTAACCAATGCAGGGACGTGTCCCACCTGGAATGATCTTCATGATGATAGGCAATAAGCGCGGACCTGAGATTACGATTAACCCGTTCAGCCAGAGATGGTTGAGGGTAATAAGCAGAAGTAGTTACATGAGAGATGGACAAGTCAAAACAGAATTTACGAAATAAATTAGATGTAAAAGCCTTAGCATTATCAGATACAATATATTGGCACGGACCAAAAGAAGCAAAAATAGAATTTAGGCAAGTAATGGTGGACTGAGCGGTAGCCAGCTTAGTCGGAAATAACCAGGAAAATCTAGTAAAGCCATCTACGCATACAAAGATGAACTTGTTAGCATTTCCCTTTGACTGGGGGAAGGGTCCTACATAATCAATATACAGGCGTTCCATGGGGCGCGACGCTTGATGCGAAGACAAAAGGCCTACCTTGGTGGACATGGTGGGTTTACTGAGCAAACAAGATTTACAAGCATTTACAAGTTCACGGATTTCACCGTCCATACCCTTCCAGATGAACCTTTCACGAATCTTTTCACGAGTTTTAAAGATACCAAGATGCCCTCCTAATGGGGTCTCATGATAATACTTGAAGATCATAGGTACAAGAACAGCTGGAACGACAACTTTCATCATCTTATCATGCCTCGATGGGCAACATAAAACACCATTCCTCAGAACATAAGGGACAACATGTTCCCCAGAAGAAAGGGTTTCCATTATCGGAGCCAGCGTCGGATCTTCACGTTGGTATTTCTCGATATCCCTAAAGAGCATGGGAACATCTGTTAAGATGGCATTAACATCAGATAGTATGGACTCGGAAGGTGATGAACTGTCGACCGGTTCATGGGTCTCGACGTCGTTGGAAAACATACGGCTGAGTCCATCAGCAACAACATTTTCGGTACCTCTGATATGCCTGACATCGAATTGGAAGGCAGAAATACGGATGGCCCAACGGGCTATACGACCAGTACGACGCGGCCTACCTAAGACCCAGCTTAAGGCTTGATTATCTGTCTCCAAGTCAAATTTGACATGTTCCAGATAGAGACGGAACTTTTCTAAGGCAAATAAGACTGCCAAACCTTCGAGCTCATAGATGGAATACTTGGGTTCTTGAGCCGACAAGGTCCTAGATGCATAGGCGATGGGTCGCCTCCCTAGTTCAGTCTCTTGAAGAAGGACTGCAGCTACTGCTGACGACGACGCGTCGGTTTGGACGATGAATTTCTTTGAGAAATCAGGCATAGCAAGGACAGGGGCATTACAGAGAGCTAATTTAAGATCTTCAAAAGCGGCTTGTTGAGAAGGTCCCCACTCGAATTTGATGCCTTTCCTACGAAGAAGGTTCAAGGGCGCCGCTCTATTAGCGAAGTTCGGAATAAACTTCCTGAAGAAATTCACCATACCAATGAACCTGGCGATACCTTCAATGTCCTTGGGAGGTTTAAAATCACGGATGGCCTGTGTTCTAGAATGATCGACAGCTACACCATCAGGTGACACAATATGCCCTAGGAATGACATAGAGGGCTTAGCAAAGGCAACCTTGGACAACTTGACAGTTAACCCAGCCTTACGAAGGCGATCGACAACTTCTCGCAGATGATCTAGATGTTCTTCAAAAGTCTCTGAAAATACGACGACATCATCTAATTAGTGATATAAGTACTCAAATTTGATGTCGGAGAAGACCCTATCTAGTAGCCTAGTGAGTACAGCTGCTCCCGTGGGGAGCCCGAAAGGTACGCGGTTGTATTCGTATAAATTCCAGTCCGTGGCAAACGCTGTAAGATGTTTAGACTCTTCGGCAAGGGGAATTTGATTATAGGCCTGATTCAAGTCCAAGATAGTAAAGAACTTGGTCTTACGAAACCATGAAAAACAAGAATGAAGGTCAGGAAGGGGCACGGATTGCAACACCACCTTCCGATTGAGAGCCCTATAATCAATGACAGGCCTGAAGCCTCCTTGGGGTTTCGGGACTAGAAAAATAGGTGAAGAATACGCCGACTTAGAGGGCCTAATAATACCGTCCTTCAACATCTGATCGATGATTTCTTTCAGAGCCTTCATTTTAGGTGGAGATAGCCTATATGGTGGAAAACGGACAGAAATCGAATCCGTGACCTCAATTTTGTATTCAATAAGGTCAGTAACACCAAGAGTATCAGAGAACACCTCTGGAAACGACTGACACAACTTACGAATACTATCAGCCTGCTCCTCAGGTAGATGTCTTAAGGTCTAACAACATCTCATCCTGGGTAGGCGAAATAGATGAACATGATACAGAATTACACATTACAAGGGAATTTTACAATTGTACGCAAATTTGAATGTGCACGACCTACTCTGGAGATCGAGCACAAGACCAGTGTGAGAAATGAAGTCCGCTCCCAGTATGATGGGGCAAGACAAGTGCTTAGCCACAAACAGTTTGGTTTTCCATGTAAATTTAAAAATACGAATTTTGACCTGTACAGAACCTAGAATTTCTAATGGAGATGAATTAGCCGAAACATATTGAACAGGAGATGAGTCATAGTCAGGTAGTTTACAAACAGACTTCAATTTTGAATACCATTGGTCCGAAATAATTGAACAAACACTGCCTGAATATAATAGAGCGGTTATAGGCTCGTTATTTAACTCAATCTTAAGAAAAGGAACAGGTGCGGGGGTATCCGCCGCAATCCTAAGACATTCTTTGGGGCATTCGAAAGATGGATTTACAAATTGAACGTTCCCTGAATTCACGACCTTTTTGCCAGGGGCTGAGCCTTGGGAAGCAGAATTAGTCGACTCAGCCGAAGCCGCTAGTCACATTTTATTATTGGCATTGGTGGAATTTGCACCAGAAGTTGAGCAGGAAGGGGTGCTATTTGAGTTTGGGCAATTCTTGGCGATATGTGAGAAAGCCCCACATTTAAAACAGCCTTGTGCTGAACCAGCTCCATTATTTGCCCTACTAGACTTGATCAGTGGACACTTATTGCGAAGATGGTCGGGCGACCCGCAAGCATAACATTTACGAGGTGTGACTGATCGGCGAGGTGGAGGCCGAGTATTACTAAAAGAAGGCGGGGGTTCTTTCGCGACACGCAAGGAATCGGCTTATCTCACTCCTTCCGCTGAGACGGCCAACGCTTCAAGTTCAGAGAAAGTTTGCGGGCACGCCGCGAAACACAAATATGACCTATAGGGTGGTGAAATTCCTTCTACAATAGCCTGTACAATCTGATCTTCAGGAAAATGAAGGGCAAACACCCTAGTATAAAACTTAATGTCTTGTATAAAATCAGCCAGATTTTCATCCAATCTCTGTACTCGATAATAGTACTTCTGAATCAGAGATGACCTCGCGCGGGCGGGAATAAAATTTGCAAGCAAGTGTGCATGAAAATGTTCAATAGATGACTGTTCGGCTATGGCTCTTACTATTTTGTCAGAGAAAATACCAATTGCATAAGGATAGATGATTTGCAAAATTTGACATGGAGAAAGAGAAAACACAAGGGCATGGTCCTGAAATTCAACTAGAAATCTTAAAAATGAAATTACGTCACTGGTGGTATTAACGGAAAACTTAGAGATACCTCTGAGCAACATTGCCAATGGATGAGGCAAGCTGCTAAACCCGGGTGACATAGTAGGTAAAGGTTTCAATGGCAAGGAAGTTAATTCCGAACATATATTATTCAACGATGCACGGCGTTCAGACTCGTCCAATGGGGCAGAGGTTGTTTGAGCGGCGATGGTTTTCCTATTTACTTCTCCCTTAGGAGGCTCTTCCTCGCTACCTACATTCACTGTGGTGGGTAGATCGCTTTTGGGAGGAACCTCCCCAGTTAACAATTGAGTGACCTTGCTAGATAATTCAGAAATATTTTCAAGCAGCGTACTAGCTTCCTTCTTCTGAACGTCATTCAGCTTTAGAGACAACAGATCGTTAACTCTATTTGAGAAATGATATAGCCTGGCTTGCACACGCTTAATTTGATTAGGAGAAGGATCATTTTCATCAAAAAAACTAACTACAGATGCTAGCCCAGTAATATTCTCGACGATCGTGGAAAGAGAGTCGTCAATTTCTTTCTCTCCCAAGGTGGGGATGGAAATGGGCAAATCAAGGGACTCTCTAAGCTTGTTTGTGTCTACCGCAACCGTGCCTCCAGATTGCACATTTCTAATAGTCAATTCATAGATCAACTCCTCCTTGCGCAAATAGTTAAGATGGAGAACATCGCGAGGGCCAGGCATGATGACAGAACAATTTTGAAAAACTCAAAAAATTCCAGCAACTGAGAAAATGGTTAGAGTTCGGATCAAAACAATGTTTAGCCGTCAAAAGGGGCTAAAATGAGACCCATTCAACCACGCTCTGCTACCACTTGTTACCGTGTTTTTGTGGTAGTTATGCGTGAAAGAAGGTGCGGGGTGGTGAACAGGTCTCAAGCTACGAAAGTAAAATTAATTTAAAATTTAACAAGATTATATTTTCTTTTCAAAATAAAGAAATAACAAGCATGGCAGGTACAGAGTAGCAAGTCACAAAGGTAGTTAGAATATTTACAGGATTCGGGCTTCGCGCCCTGACTTCACAATGCTTGGGCAATCAGCCCAACCTTACTTTAAAATAAGTATTAACAGAGGGGCAGAAAACCCCATTCATGCTCAGGAGCACTTGCTCCAAATTACACCGAAAAGCCTCCACGAGGCATACAACACTCAATTTTCGAAAAAGAGCCACTCGCTCTCAACTTTAAGCCTCTCAAAGGCCACACCAAACTCCACCTTCAAGTTGTCCTCACTGGACATAGACACAGGGGTAAAATACCCAACCTACTGAGGTCTATTAAATGAAAAGGGGTAATTACATGACCTCTAAAATAAAAACTTGAGAGGAGGCGATCTGCACTCCTAATACACTTGTTTTTAAAACCTAATCTGGCTCTAGGCCACTAATGCAAGGGCTAATCCCATACTACAGAGGTGACGTTAGAAAAGAACAATTTGTTTTACGTTAACGAAGAATAGGTTGAGAAAAATAAGTTCACCTCAAAACAATATGATTGGGAGCTCGAGAGGGTTAAGCACTCTCTATCCCGATATGCAGTTTAAAAGATGGAATAGATACAAGTTCCTTTACATTTTAAGGAAGGTTACATAATGGAAAAACTTCGGACCCGCCCCGAGAGTTAAACTGCTGAGCAAGCAAGAAAAGAAGTAATTAATCGGCCATTACCTGGTTGTTGACCGCTGCCGGAGAAAGAGGCGCTTCCCGCCCCCTGCTATGTACTTTACACACTGAAAGATGGAACAGAAGTGGCTCGGAGACCCTAAAATCAGCAGTTTATATACTCTCGCGGAAGGTTCGAGGCGTTAGGGGAATAAGAACACCCTCCCACAAACTCTTTATTGGGTAGGATACAGCAACATATTCAAGTTGGGGGAAGATACGTCCGATTGGTCAGAAATTAATAAAAGAAATTCGGGATTGGCTAAATACAAAACAAGGGGAAAGAGAGGGGTATACAGCCAACTTAAACAATAACAGAAGGAAATTTAACAAGAAACAAACTTTTGAAATAAAAATTTCTCCAAAAAATAGTTCTTTCACTCCGCACTAGGGTGCACTATTGTTGATCTTCAGTAGTGTCCTCTAGAAGAGAAAGTTCACACTTCTTACTACAAGCAAAACAAAAATACGTCGAAAATGACACAGTTCAAAAACTCTAAAATTTCCAGGTAGTGACATCTTCTGAGAAACTTGAAAATTAATACCGTCAATAAAGTTCAGACTTCCTCCAGCAGAGGAGTTTCAACTGGCGCACATTTTAAATTAGCGGCGTGGAGGTGTACCGCCCGGTACAATTATTATTATTATTATTATTATTATTATTATTATTATTATTATTATTATACATACATACATACATTATCATTATAGACTGTTGTGCCTTTCAGCGTTCAGTCTGCAAGCCTCTGATAATTTACTAAACGTCGCCACAATCCTCGATTTGCAACCAGTGTTGTGGCCTCATTTATTATTATTATTATTATTATTATTATTATTATTATTATTATTATTATTATTATTATTATTATTATTATTATTATTATTTGTACTATCACTGAAATCACAGTATCACCGCACTGGAGTCTTGTTCTCAGTTATATTAGCTTCCCTCATAATATATGAGACTGATAACCTTGTACATTTCTGGGATTTTTACCCTGGAGGTCTCAGATCGAAACCCATTCGATCCGTTCACTCATGTCTTATGCGGAAGTGCACGTTGCGAGTAACTGTACTTAGTACAGTTGATGTACTTTAAACATTACTTATTATATTGAATTTTGTGTTGAAATATCAATAAATGACCTATATTGTAACAATTCCCTTAAAATAAACGTGGGAAATTTCATCACTACGGTAGTAAAATGTTCCAATTATTCGTTTTATTGCTTTGTTGTACAGTATTTTTTAAAGTCATCACCTCCCTTTAGGGAACCCCGGATCCGCTAAGCTAATGTCTTGGTACTAATGCAATACAGATCCAATGAATACGTAGATGTAAACGTGTCGTATGTTTATTTTTAGATATGGTGTATACATGGTAAAATATTGTGGCCGGGTTGTCAGGGTCCTTTGAACTCAAATGAATACTCAGAAAATTAGCCTTTTTACTTTCAACTAAATTTATTAAACTCCGGTTTACATGTTCACTTACGTTTTAGTAGTTTACTTCTTTCAGGTTTTTTTTTTTTTTCACAAACGTAATCAAACACACAGCCCTCTTTCTCTCCACTATCGCCACTCACAGCACACCATAGTTCCCGAGAATATCTCACTCCGCAGGTCACCGCATATTGCGTAAATAAGCCAGCCTTACTCCTCGCACTGAACTGCAACCGTCTTGTAACTCGTTCAAGACTGGTTCAATACTGGCTCCAAACTCGTGCCAGTTTCACTTCATATAAACCAGCTGAAAATTCTCGCAGCATCTGCTTTCTGCCTCTTTTCACTTGTCACCCAGCTTCCGGTTTCTAAAATTTGGCAAACAATTCATCGGGGCTATTATTTCGCTCGCCAGAAGCTCATCCGCATTGACGGCGTTGTCGCGTCTGAAGGGATTCATTTGTTGACTTCCGCCGGCGGAAACAATTTCAACCTTCATTGTCCCAAAAAATTTCGCTACCTATTGTACCCGTTGTAGACGGGTTATTCTTTGTAAAATTTCAGAAAACATACCTCTATAATCCGCTAAATAGTTGTGCTATCTGACCGGAAGTAAATAACAGCAGAGAAGACAGAGTATACTTCAGTTAACAATGGTGGGTCTTTGTAATGTTATTATTAAAGTATGATGATGAATATGGTTTTAACATTGGGAGACTACGCTGAAGAGTTTAAGTGCAAAAATAACAGTATATTTCCACGCTGAAAGTTTTGTTATCATTATACGTTATGAATAGAGAACAGATTTTGACATATTTGCATGCATTGTTTGTTTCAACTTACAGTATGTTCATAAGAAATAAAGGTGACTCTTAACATTGAAATCTTAGGGTAAGTTCTGTAGTGTTTACAAATGCATATATGCATAATTGTAGTTTTTATTATGTTATACAAAACAACGTATAATATTGTGTATTTATATTCAAATAGGTTCAACAATACAAATAAATCAATAAGTAAATATTCCCTTGCTTCCGGAAGTAATTACAATTCATTGTAGACAGTCGACAGTATTAACAAGAGCTTGGCAATGTGTAACTTTTTACCGGCGGCGTTTTGGTATTCAGTTCATAATATGTTGGAATCATAGGAAAATATTGTTTTACGAGACCTCAAGTTGCAGAGAAGAGAGATCCTTCCTCGATACTTGGCAGGGACCAACCTACCCGGCCCAAAATGTACTCATATTCATAAAATATAGAACACCTGGAGAGACTACAGATAGGAAGGTCACATTCAAAGGACATGAACACTATTATGTTCTGAAGAAATGATTAGCATTTCAACCATGTCGGCCCTCAGGTTCAAGGTCCAAAGCGATATCACGCTGCACCACCAAAGACTAGTAAAATGTGCCTGCGGCTTTCGATGTCGCTATAAACCGAAAGTAATGGATCAGTGTGACTTGAACAGACGCGAAGGATGCCTCGCAGACGTATGCAAGAACCGTACCATCAAATGAGTGAGTTTGAATGAGGGCGCATTTTTGGCACGAGAGAACGTGATGCATCCATCCGAGAAATTGTTGCTCGTGCGGGACAAAGTGTGTTGGCAGTGCAACGGCTGTGTACAGAATAGTCACAGAAGGCCGTAGAACACGACGGGATGAGTCTGGTTGCACCACTCAGAACATCCCGCGAGAAGATTAACACCTCATCCGAATGGCATTGCAGAACAGATCTGCGTCCTCCTCGGCTGTGGCGCATGAGTGGAACGGTGTAAACACATCGTACACTCTCAGGAGTGACAGTCTGTGGCCGTTTCGTATGGTCTGGGTTACCAGTGCGTCGTCCAATTCTCCACCTATCTTTCATTAATATGCAAAAATACACTACACTTTGATACAAAGATTTAATTTGAATATTCAAAAATATCACAAAGATATAAGGAATTTACTGGGGGTTTTATATACGTTACCTTTTTTAAGTCTTGAAGAGACGGCATGGCTCACTTCACTTGATCAAATAGATATAGCGATATTTGAATGGTAGCACAAGTATTCCGGTGCAACTAAATTCTAAGGATTGGTAATTAGGCAAAGCCTGGAACTAGGTGCTCGTCATAGTTCATTCGTCGGCATTTATCCTTCATCGTTCACTCGGTCTGCAGTGGTGTATGGAACAACGTCACTGGGGACAGGAATGACAGCAGATATGTTTTCGTACGAATCCAGGTTCTGTTTGTATGAAAACGATGGCCGCATTTTGGTTGGGTGCAGACAGGGGGAGAGGCATCACATTGACTGCATTCGCACAAGACATACAGCACCAAATCAAGGCCTTATGGTTTCGGGTGGTATTGGGTACAAACACAAATCACAGTTATTGCGTGTAAAGGGCACTGTGACCAGTTTAACCTACGTGAATGACATCCTGATACCCGTAGCCATACCCTTTCTGCACGACACCCCAGACGCCATATTTCAGCAGGACAATGCGTGACCAAATGTTGCTGCACGAACACATGCCTTCTTGTTGTCACAGGATGTCAGACTGTTGCCCTGGCCCGCCCGATCACCGTACTTGTCGCCAATCGGAAATGTGTGGAATATGGAGAAACAACGGGTGTGACACTGTAACCCAATGCCAACCACCTAAGATGAACCATGTGAATGTAGCATGGGTGGCTATACCCCAGGACACCATTCGCACCATATACGCGCCGATGTCATCACGCGTGGAGCAAGTTATCAGTGCCCGTGGAGGGCCCAGTGTCTACTAGGCAACAGGATGCTCAATGGAGGTGACTGAAATGCTAATCGTTTCTGAAGAACATGCTGATGAACATGGCCTGTGAATATCAGCTTCCTACCTCTAGTGTTCTGTTTTTTTATGAACATGAGTGTATTCTTACATAGAAGAATTAAAATAGAAACAGTCTGAAACCTAAATAATGCCAACATGTACATTGTTCGTATGGCATTGTCACTAACATGACCTAACTAGTCCAGACAATTTGTCTTGTCCAGACCAATATTTTGTAGTTCTAACCACCGAGCTCGATAGCTGCAGTCGCGTAAGTGCGGCCAATATCCAGCATTGGGGAGATAGTGGGTTCGAACGCCACTGTTGGCAGCCCTGAAAGTGGTTGTCCGTGGTTTCCCATTGTCACACCAGGCAAATGCTGGGGTTGTACCATAATTAAGGCCACGACCACTTCCTTCCTATTCCTAGCCCTTTCCTGTCCCATCGTCGCTATCAGATCTATCTGCGTCGGTGCGACGTAAAGCAACTAGCAAAAAAATGTAGTTATAACCTACCTTTACCGGTCAAATCTCGTGTAATTCAGTATCTGTGGTTAATGCGCCGATTTGGCAAGCCTGTTTAGTGCACTGCTCTGAATATTGCAAGTCCCATTTATAAAGACTTAGAAGAATTCAGAGTTCCGGCGCTACGTTGATTCTATAACCTATACTTTCATTTCTTCCTTGTATAAAGACCAGTGAACCCTAGATATCATGCTAAAACATAAAAGAGATAAAATCATTCTGCTTCAGCAGTATATATTTGGAGAGCCAACATTATTCCTAGGGGAAAAACAAGTATTTCTAGAATATGTAAGTGTATACATGCATGTATATTTTGCCCTTTTTCGTGGATAGGAAATCGCCCTCTATTTACAAATATTTTTGTATTTGTTTTGTTCTATATTTTTGCACTTTTATCATCGTTACTTAATTTGGTATTCATTCGCAGTAGTTGGGCTGTGTATCTTCTAAAACAATGAGTTCTTCGTCAGCATTTTCCCACGCTTATGGCTGGAAATTATAATTTTTGCTGAGGCAGCAAAATTTCTTGGTGCAGGCATGGTCTTTGACCCCTAGTCAATGCCGTCAAGTCAATGACGTCATTGCGATGGCAAACCTTACCTATGTGGTCAGGCTTAACTTGACGTATGTAAGGTTATAACGTCACGATTGCGTCTTAACTCAACCTGCAACCACGGACGCTAACCTAAACTCATTGGATTAAGTTAGGGACCGAGGTTTTGTTATTTTTGGAGTGTGGAGAGGTCCTCTCGTTCCTCCCAGTGGCTACCTCCCGGCCCGTAGGGGAAAGGTTAGAGAGAGATTGCTCTCTCTCTCTCTCTCTCTCCCAGAAAGCCACGTCCCGGTCCTCAACCAAAAATATTGCCGGCTTCTTAGCCAGGCATGGCCGTCTTCCCTCGAGAGAAGAGTGCAGTGAACATCTCTGTGCTCTGACTTTCATTGAATGGTCGTCTGGGTGAGGATGTGGGTGGATTATGGGCGAATAATAGTGTGGCTGCGGGTTAACCCAACTCTCTCGTGGCGACTTGGCGAGTGTGTGTGGGTTTGGGGGTGGGAAGGGGAGGCATATAACAACGCACGCGTGGCGTCTTCGTGAGTTACTGTAAACAAATATACCACTAGGGACAAAACAGACCACTCTTACGCCGACGTTCGCCAGTTACTGTAAACACTGCTATCCGATCCCTCTAGAGACATATCATTGCGCTCTCGCGGCGACTTCATGAGTTACTGTAATCAAATGGCTATCAGATCCCGCTAGACACATAACAATGCCTCTCACGACGACTTAAGGAGTAACTGTTAAAAATGACTGTTCGATCTCGCTAGAGACATAACAGGGGAATAGGCAGTGTCCATGTGCACATGTACATCGGTTTGAAATACACTCTGCCAGCGAGTTTGCAGGTTACCGTGAAACGGATTATTCACGAACTCTGCCAACCGTTGGAGAAAATTGGATTACGGCAGGGGCGCTATTTACATAAAGAAATGGGAAGCATTTCTCCATCCTTCGGATACATGTCACATGCATATATGCATGACAGATAACATAGGCGCTAATTTTAAACTTTTATAAGTATGTGTTTAGAAGCGGTCGACATCGAGGAGAACCAGAGGAATCAGGAAGGTTCGATGGGAGCGTAGTAAGAGACAAACAACGCTTATGATAAAAAGAGAACTAGAAGTTCTTCAGCCTACATTTTCATAAAAATCAAATGGCGACCACTATGAAAATATTAGATAGGTGTGAAGAGGCAAGGAGAATGTAATGAGCAGAACATTTTTAAGTTAATGAATTTTTTATTGTGTAATTGTTACATATTTAAACAAACTACTACAGTATTTGTTATGCTGCCGACAAGGTTTCTGTACTCCTTAACATCTTACTGTAAAGAGGTAGCATGCTTGCAATATTGTAATGCCCCCTGCAACATTCAAGTTAAACAAAAGATGTATTGTTTATGGAATTAAGTTTTCAAAATATATTATAATATGCATGTTATGCTTCGCAAAGGAGTTGATGCAGTTATTACCTTGATGTCACCCATGTGTTTAGTTCCATTCAGAATAATATTATCAGGTGTCTAAAGAAGAGACAAAGTTCAAGCGTACACTGTCTATAGTTTACAATCTTTGGATTAGGTGTATCCCAATCGATGTGATATTCACTTCAATGCTTGTAATGATGTCGACAGCGTCTGCATGAAGCTACATCGATTGACATCTTACTGTGGAGAGTTGTTCTTTTACCAAAGTAAGTCTGTTTAATCCTTAGATATTTCTCCGCTGTTTTCGTCTTTTCAGACCTCCACCCAGCAACAGTTTCCCTTGCATTGCACCGCCAACGATAAGTGGTGCTATCTTTTCATCAACTGTAGCATTAGGTGATGTAAGACGCTGCATACCTTTGATTTTCATCAGCTACAAGTCTTAGTTCAGGTTTGTTTTGAAGATAAGCAGTTTCAGCAGTATCTAACATGTTAATACCAGAATCACCGCACGCCATGCGGACGTCAATTTTAGTTCGAGTACCACAGTACTG
Source organism: Anabrus simplex (assembly GCF_040414725.1). NCBI lineage: Eukaryota > Metazoa > Arthropoda > Insecta > Orthoptera > Tettigoniidae > Anabrus > Anabrus simplex. The sequence goes on from NC_090265.1 coordinate 172,886,199, forward strand.
GTAACTAGGAAGATGAAGCTCAAAAGGAAGAAGATTAATCACCTTATTGATGAGTCCATGCCCGGCATGCTTCCTCACTTTTCTTCCAGCACGTTCCTTCATTTTTCTGCGACAGCTTGCTTACTCATATCCCAGTAAATTATAAGTGCTTGTAAGCGAAGTCAACTCGTTAGTTTGAGGTCCGTGTTACAGTTTAATGAGCTGACATGTACGACACTGTCTCAAGGAAGGTCTCTTAGCTAAACTCACTTGTTCATGATATAAAGTACACGTTTGAAGCGCTGACAAAACAGGATTTTAAGTCCACTCACGAGGCACCTTATCCCAGATATTCTTTACAGAATTCGCAGCTACATTGACCAAAAATGCCTCTGGTAATGCATTCAACTCTACTTCAGTAAAAGTGCTTAGTTTCTTTTTGGAAGCTAAAAACTTTACGATTGCCTTTTCAACTGCGTTACAGTTAGTATCAGGTAGAAATGACATGATATCTTTACTCTACAGGTTGTAAAACCAAATTCAGCATTACTACATCTAGTGACCTCCATAAATACATGAGATAAACAGAAGGAAGTTTATTATCTTTCTTTTAACGATTGAAGGCTGCACGGATGCACTGATTTTATTATGCATATTCCCTTTTCTAAAGCGTACATATTATAGTAATCGAAGATTTATGTAAGATGTGTTTAATCATTATAATCCCATCGACATGCGTGCAGCAATAAGATCTCTTACGGAACAAAAATGTAGGCACCTTGCCTTGTTGTCGTTGTTGTTGTTGTTGTTGTTGTTGTAGTTGTTGTTGTTGTTGTGTCGTCTTCGTTTGTATTGTGATTGCAGCAACATGATATCTTAGGGGACAAAAGAACGAGATCTTACGCGAGAAAATCTTCTAGAACCTCAGATATTTCTTTTTACATATGTATTGTAGTTTTTAGGTTATTACATGTATCTCGTAACTTAGCTAAGTCTAGCTGATTCTGACATACTGCAATGCATGTGTCATCTCAGCTGCTATCCCCCTGTGGGTGGAGAGGTAGAAGAGCACCGAAGGTATACCCTGTCTGTAAAAGAGGCGACTAAAAGAAACCCAGGGGCTCTCAACTAGGGAGCGTGGGTTGTAACCACAGGGCCTTTAGCTCTATATATATTTGTGTATGTTCAGTTTTAAACTGGCTGGATGGTCAGCCTTGAGGCCTTTTATTCAGATTCCGGGTTGGATTACCAGCCGGATCGTGGATTTTAATGTCGTCTGATTAAGCCTTCTGGCTCGGGGACTGGATGTTTGTGTTTGTCGCAACACTTTTCTCTTCACGTTCAGACAATACACTATACTAATAATCAATAGAGAGACACAATAGTGATTACATCTCTCCGTATTAGGTTGGTGTCAGAAAGGGCATCCGACCATAAAACAGTTCCACACGTAACCCTCAGGTATGGAATAAATGGTAAATTATTATTATTATTATTATTATTATTATTATTATTATTATTATTATTATTATTATTATTATTATTATTATTATTATTATTATTATTAATGTCCGCCTTCGGTTCAGAGTGTCCCTAGCAGCTGCTAGACGGCGTTTATAACTCTAGCCGGACCTGATAGTCGTTTGTTTAGTTAACTCACAAAAGTCGGCGTAAGAGTTCGCTATTATGTTTCTAGCGGGATATTTGTTTACAGTAACTCACGAAGACGCCGCGAGAGTGCGGTGATATGTATCCTCTCCCCCCCCCACACACAAAGTCGCCATGTCGCCACGAAAGAGATGTGTTAGCACACTACCATTCGCCCATGTTCTACCCACATCCCCACCCGCACGACCATGCAACGAAAGTCAGAGCACAGAGAGATGCACTGACACTCTTGCCGAGAGGGAAGACGGCCATGCCTGGCTAAAAAGCCACCAGTATTTTTGGTCGAGTACCGGTAGGTGGTCCTCTGGGAGAGAGAGAGAGAGCAATCTCTCTCTCACCCTTCCCCTGTTTTTGGTAGAGGGTTAGCAGGTAGCCCCCAAGGAGGGACGAGAGGACCCTCTCCACCGTCTCAAAAAACCTCGGCCTAACCTAACTCATTGAGGTTGGGTTAGCGTCCGTGTTTGCAGGTTAGTTTAAGACGTCATTGTAACGTCATATCCTTACCTACGTGAATTTAGGACTGCTCATGTAGGTAAAGTTAGATATCACAATGACATCAATGACTTTACCTGCACCAAAAAATGCTGACCTAGCTAAAAGCGTGAGAAAATTCCGACGTAGCACCCATTGTTTTAGAACATACACAAGCCATCTACTATTCGCTAAATAGTCAAAATGAATACAACTCGACCTCCAACTTCTCTGCACATAAATTCTAAAGCACTCGTTACTATAAACTCGCGGTGTTGTGACCCAGAGACCGACACTCTACCACTGATTAATCAGCAGGAAGGTGTTGTAAATTAATGTTGCCCAGGTGCACTCTATGGATATTACTCTACACAGAGTGTATCAGACCCCTATACTGTCAAAAAGTCAGGGATGTTCATCGTGTTATGTTAAAAATGATGATGCAATCGGATTGGAGGAGAAAATTTTTATTTTCGAGAAAATGAAGTTATTTTCTTACTTCCGAGCGCGTGATTCAAATTGCCGAATTCACGCATTTTTTGTCAGTATAGTTCTGATACCCCCTGTATAAGTTGTATTTGTAGGAACGATTACTTCACTCACAGCCCTAAAGGAATTATTAAAATAAAATATGAAATACATATGACATGACATAAAAAGTTTTCACATTAAATAAGTTTAATTCTTCAAATAACAAGGGCTGAAGTTTAAAAATAACCTCATTTCATGTTTTATTATAAATATAACTGCAGGAAAAATATTGAAACGAATTAAGTAAACTCTTATCATCATATGGGACTTTTTACAACGCTGTTATTATGGATGTCAGTTATGATATTACAACGGTGCTGTGACTGATAGCGCGGCGATTAACTAGATATTCACTCATTAACATTCTCTTGATAACTATGTGTACATGTAATGCTAATGTCTCATTATGAATCCGGTAGAATGTTATATTATATTACAGATAAAGGATGAAAATGTACCTAAATGCAAGTCTCTTTAACTATTTAATTAGAGAGCTAATGCAATGACATCCTACATTATTACACTTTCTAGCAATCACTGGCTGTTTTAGTATGAATACATTTGTTTAGCCATGTATCAGTCTGGGCTGGTAGGCTGCTCGTCTGCCGTGTATACATACAACTATCTTACTCCTAGTTGACGGAATAATCACTTAAAATGTGCGTGATTTCGGTTTTTCGGCCATTTATTAAACATTATACACAGAAATGGAACTTCGAAATATACAGATGTTGGTATAACTTGTTCAAGCATTGAGATTTCGCTTAGAGTGGTTGCTGTTAGAGCACCTATGTCCAGACACAAAAAGGCATTGTATACATTTTTGGAATACAGAATCCGAACAATCATATAATATAGCACTTGCATTTCTTTCTGCTAACCAGTAGTTAAAATCCAGTTATTCCAAACCTGATCGCTATGATAATTTGAATCAAGTCAGCAATTACAAAACTAAACCGTTTTTGTTTGATCAGTAAGGGATAGAACTTCCCTAGTTTCTATTTGTCTTCACACGAGTTGATATATTCCGGCAGTGGTGGGGGTGGTGGGGGTGGTGGTGGTTATGATGATGGTAATTATTTTAAGGGGAAGCAGAACTAGGCCACCATCCTCTTTATTACACTAATCAGCGAGAAAAAATAAAAGGGATTTGACACTTCGAAAAATGAAAGTATCGGCCAAAGAAAGACAAGGGCCACGAAGGGCATGAACATGAAGGACTCGCTAGGCCTCGAATGCTGCAATACCTTCGGGGTCGGAAAGGAACAACAGTTGACCAAGGGAGGTCGGATAGAGAAGATGGAAGGGAGGAGCCTGGCACAAGTAAGTGAAAGCAATGCCAGGACTCAGCTGACGGCCCCATGGTTGCCAACCCACTCCCAAATTTAGAGCCACCTGGGGCTCCTGTTAGTCGCCTATTACGACAGGCAGGGGTACCGTGGGTGTTATTGTACAGCCCCCACCTCCAGGCGGATATATTCTGGCAGAAAAAGCCAGGTCATTATTAAAAGATTACAGAGAGAAAAATATAATATTTTTATCCTGCTTTCAGATGTCGAATTTTAAGACACATTTTTTAAAATTTTAAATTATCTCGGCCAAGGATTCTGCACGGTGTTCCTAAGCAACTGTGAATCAATCAAGGGGTTGGTAGTACACGCAAAACAACATAAAATGTCCCATGAATGTATGCCCTATGGTCGATAGTTTACGAGTTACAGACTTTCCAGTGTTGCCTCACCTGGTAAATCCCATGTAGAGTAGCTGTCATCATGCTGGTTTACTAGCAGGTATATTGCATACTAATACGAGAAGTCATTAAAATGTCCACCATACACCTGAATCCACACCTGAGCATACCATCTCATTGATTGCCGTACTCCTTCCAACTCTCCAGTCATTGCACGTTGCATTGTACCACACGCTGGCGAAGTACTGCAATATTGATAACGGCATGCCTAACTCCAAACTTAATCATAAATACGAAATATCCCCACATTCCAGCTGGTAAGTAAAAGAGGCGTAGCACATAAACGATCGACCGTAGGGCAGAATTTCATAGGGAATTTTTTATTTTGTTTTGGAGTGTACTCTCCACCCCACACCCGATTACTGCCCAGATCTATGGGGTCGCTCTATATTGAACAATTCCTACTTCGGTTTTATTTTTATCTCCTTTTCTGGCTTTGCGTATCTGTATTTGAGAGGTTCTGGCCAATATATATATTTATCTAATGTGATCCAAAATGGCTTGCCAAGTGCCTGAAATTAACAAATAATACTTTGATAATGAAGGCCAAGTGCTGGACGGCCAGCAATAACGCCGGCGAAATTTTTAAGCTCGCGATAAGGAAGCTACCATGGGAAGCTGGAAGATGATTATCGATGGACCAGGTGCACAGAATTATCTGAAATTAGAACTATTTAACTCTTGCGCGGGGCTGTATAAAGAGCTCAACCGGCACACCCAATTATGTCTGAATTGAGTCAGTCTTGTTTACGTCAATCGAGTGTGAATATAAACAGTTACTAGACGCTCACGAGTCAGTGACGGCACTCGTTGGTAGAAAGGTCGTCAGATGGCTACGTGGAAGTCAACTAGCCTTCTTATATTTGAACAGTTTTGGAACGGCACTGTGGTGTGGAGGAGTACGACGACGCGGCAGTGCGAAGTGTAATCGTCTAAGTGTATGTGCGTTAGTTTGCGTCATGCTAATAAGTGAAAACTGTTGAGTGGGAAACTCAAACACGAGTGAACTGGTCAATAAAGGCAAATACTAGTTCACTGTATTTAGTGGATAGTGAAACATATTCCCTCTATATGTGGTTATTCTAGTTGCAAGGATCCAACAATATCCACGAAAGGGTATTTTTTCGGAGGTAAGTTAATAAATATCACTCCAACAGAGCCCTAGTAGATCTACTAGTAGTAGAACTAATAACAGAACTTGGTCTTCTCTACGTTCGTGGTATATCAACCTTTGAGTAATTTATTCCTTATTAACAAAGTAGAAGAGCACATCTACGAGGGGAAATCAAAAATTAAGTTACACATCCAAGTTATGGCCATTTATGAAACCACCTACACATAGGCAACATGGCTATGGCAACACACAATGCAAGTTCGCTTTTCCACATAGTCCCGAAGAGACTGTAAAATTTTCTCGGAACGGTCAACCAACTTTTCGAGTCCGGATGAGGAAGAAATCACCTTTAGCACTATGTAACCACCTTGAATCGTGGTCCATCGACATCCTTTTTCAGCTGACCGAACACATGATAATTGCATGGCCGTAAGTCTGTACTCTATGAAGCATGTTGTCATAATTCTCACTTGAATCGCTGCAGCAGTTTGGCGGGCCGAATGAGGTGTGGTGTTGTCGTACAAAGAACACAGTGGCCCTCAATTTTCCCCGCCGCTTTTCTTTAATTGCCTTATGCAATCGGTTCAACGTTGGAAAATACGAAGCCGACTTAACTTTCGGCATAAATTCCACGTGCACCACAACCTCCATATCAAAGAACACTGTCGCAATTATCCTTCGCGGTGAGCTAGTGTAACTTACTTTTTGATTCGCCCTTGTACATGCTTACACGACTTCGTGCCTCGTAGCGAGCAACGACAGCTGCTATAATAGTTATATTATCATCAAATGTGGGAAAAGAAATAGATTACGAAAAGTTGCGGACAAAACGTTCTAATCCACGAAGACATAAAACATATCTACAAACAAACTTGGTAAAGTGAAAGATCTACAGGGGTTTGTCTGATCAATTCTGCTTTTGTCACAAGAAGAGTATCCACTTAATTTTTCACATTATACTTGTCCAATAAGGCAAATTTTTCTTCCTTTTATTAATCCATTCTCACTAATAACGCAACCTTTTATAGGAAGGATCCGCACGAAATTTCTATCATAACTGATGAATGAATGCCGTTAGCACCGCCCAGTAGTTAGTCAGAAATGGAGACACTGCTCGGTGCCTCCAGTACGGTTTTGAAACCCATGCACAGAACCTTGTAGAGCATAAGTGCGGAAGCATGGTGTCGCAGCCAGGAGGAATACGGCGCCGTCCCCACAAGAAATATGCTGGCCCACCAGGACAGGGCCTCCCAGCCGCAATTCACTACTACGCCCTGGGGGGCAATTGAACGGGGAACCAATCAGTGGAAGCCCGGGACGGGAAGCGGCAATGAAGTGAGGTCCAAACGTCCCACTCCACTGCTATTGTTGTGTTTCCCTTGTATGAGGAGAACCACATTCGATTCATTTTACTGAATCGATTCATTTGATTCCGTTCACGTTACTGAATCGACACAGTGATCCGATTCACGGCACATTAGTCACCGCTCCTACTGCATCTGTGTAGTATGTACTAGTAAGACAGCAGCAACAGCATTCAGTGCTCGCAGCTGCCATCTGGTCTTCATACTATGAACTCCTTGCTTAGAAAAAATGCTAGTCACTCTAATACTTCGGAGATTTCCGACGACGCAGAATGGGAAAGTTCTAGGGTTAGGAAGGTAGCAGCCATGGCCTTAATTAAGGTACAGTCCCGAATTTCCTGGTGTGAAAATGGGGAAACTACGGAAAACCATCTTAACGGCTGCCGACGGTGGGATTCGAACCCACCATCCCCCGAATGCAAGCGCATAGCTACGCGATACTAACCGCACGTCCAGCTTGCTCAGTCATTGTTTAAAATATGTTCTGTATTTTTCTATCAGTTGAGGATTGTTTTTAAATCGTCATATTTTGTATAGGCTACCCGAGATGTACAATAGCCCGCTGGTTTTCTGATTCAACATACTCTTGGTTATGTTATTGCATCAGTCGCGTTTAATTGTCGAGTCGAGTTTAATTGTCAAATGTCTACTAAGTTATAATACTAAGATTCATTAAACTAATAAATAGTATAACCTAATAGCCTACCTACTTACTAGCTAGTTCAGAATTACGTTTTGACTACCTTTTTATCACTGCAAATAAATCCATCTATTATTTAAACCCCCCTGTAAGAAGAGGACAGTGAATGCAAGTGGGTACTATTTTCAAATGAGCTGAGCTTGAGAATCCTTTATAGCATACGATTCTTTCAGTGTACTATGGCTCACTGTATGTCTCGCTGCAGCGGAAGCTCGGCTCTCCGCCAGTGTCCAGTGTGCCCGAAAGGAGCCGTGCGTATCTTGTGTCTCACTCAGCCGTGCTCGTTCACGATCCTTTCGATGTGCCATGATTCACTGTCTCGCTGCAGCGGAAGCTCGGCTCCCCGTCAACATCCAGTGAACGCGCCACTCTGCACTGTCCACTGGGAGTAAGCTGAATCGTGTGCCGTGAGCTCGCCGTTTCTGTGAATCGATTCACTCGGACACTTGAATGAATCGATACACTGCTTCGAATCATGCATTCAGTAGCCAACACTAGTTCGCTGCAACCGCTGTTATGCTGACCGCCACCACACAGCTTGTACGGCACCTAGGGAGGTGTCGGTATTCAGCAACTGCGTGGAGGGGCACCCGGCCTCTCATCACTGTTGCTCAGTGTACTTAGAAGAGGCACCAGACGCCCCTAGGAGACCAGGCATTGCAGCAGGTCCTAGGATTTCTCGCGGCATGGCTTGGTAGCCGTGCTAGCCAGAGCAGTGCCTAGAAGAACTGGTTGCCTGAATAATAAGACCGGGTTGTATATTATTAATGACTTGTGCAAGATAATTGTTCCCAACGGACTTTTGTACCTCACATCCACATCCTTGCTATGTAGATCTTACCAGGTTTTACATGTAGGCACCTTTCTCTTTCTGCCTAATGGGGTTTCCTCCTGGTCCTTATCACCAACCTAATACCAAAACTGCCTTGCAGGATATCTGACTTACGGAAAGGCACGATACTTCTGTTAGTATCACGACTTTACAATAATACAATTTCACAACCTGATCTGGTCTCTCTTTCTCCTCTTAGAATCAACAGAATGTTGGAGGTGATGTACTTGTGTTGATCGCCACGCGGAGGTGGTGGGATTCGGGCCTGGGGGTTTTCCCGAAGGGAAAGGAAAAAGTGCGGACTCAGTCTTGTGTGAGTAAGTAGCAAGTGAACAGCAGCAGTTAGAAGACGGTGACAAGTCCACGGTGAGCCATTCAACAAGGAGTGAGTCCATCAGATGGCTACGTGGAGCTAATTGCGACTTGTTATTAATTAAGTGAATTGCGTTTTGAACGTGACTGCGCTGCGAGAGACTATTGGTGAACAGGAGTTCGATGCCCTGGGATGCTGAGTGATCAGTTGACTGATTGAATAGGTGAAGTTGAAAACATAAAATCGAATGAACTTTTCCATAACTGTAAATAGTAGTTTAATACATCTAGACGACAGTAACAGCACGCTACATGATTAGTGATTTTAGTTTTAAAGTTCCAGGCAACTTGTTACAGTATCTATTGTCTAATTTTATATTAATTCAATCTTCAGAATCATTCTGGTTGCGTGATGGTATACTTTGCCTTTTGACATCGTTTCTTGACTGGAAATCGGTTCTGTAATCTACTTCATCTGATCTAGAATATCCTATGAAAGTGAGTCAACCAGATCTTCGACTTTAATTTGAATTCCTGTTATCACCAATTCTCGTCGACTGTGTTAAGTGAGGCAAGATTACCCCTTTTCATGCTGAAGGTGTCTTAAAAGTGTCATTGAACATATTTGAACGACTAGATCAGTAAGTGGAAATCAGCGCGTGAAACAGCATCTGCAACCCATAACACATCAGGACACGCCAAAGAGTTTCGTATTTGTTGTCACAGTAGACCACTATATGCTTTAATTTCTGAAACACGCTTCTAGCAATGTTGATTCTAAATTTTGTTTCTACGCGTAAATCCCACTGTTGTGTTACTCAACGTACCAGGCAAATATTTGAAATGTGATATATATGACAAATTTTAAATGGCGTTTCCATTTCGGGTGATAAGAGCGTTTGCGATATTTTATGCTTGATGATTAACCAACATTTTTGAATATTTACATTAAGAAAATCATTCTTTTTATCTCCTTGATACTGTTCAAAAGGAACACAGAGGTCCCATAAATATTGTACGGTGTCGAACTCATAATACTGTGTTCAACAAGTTGGTTCACCACTATTCCATTAGCTGTGCGTTAGGCGCAAGGGGAGTAATAACTTTGTATTAAGCATGCAGGCGTATACCATTTTATTTAAGGAAAGACCTCACCCGACAAGTTGAAGGAGCATCTTTCTTTCCCTTAATTGTAAACTTTGAAGAAATGAGTGTTTTCAGCATATTTGGAATGCCTCTCTTTGTTTACTCTCACTGCTCTGGTATTTCTGTTTATTTAAATGGGAGAAGTAAACATAAACAACACAATAGTGAACCCCCATTAGCATTAAAAGAACCGTAAGTTGCCCGACTGTTACAACTTCCCTCGCTCGTTTCTTGCATACTAAATTTCTCGTCTCTCCGTTATGAAGAAATATATCAGAGAGCCGAGAGCTTGTTTTAGCGTTTAACTCGACTTCTATTTCCACAGACGCGATCGTAATTCTGCTGTTTGTTCTCCATTCTAGTCGCAAGCCAGAATATCGTTTCCCCTTCTCCTTATTCCCTTGTAACACTGCAAGTGTGGGGATTACCGACGGGGTTAGAATGTATGACTCCATTATTCTGAAGAGCCTCCTCAGTATATCACTGCCCGTTTCGCAAGCAATTGCCTTCGTTTTGTTTGTTTTAACTTGATGTGACATCTATATATATAAAATAAGAGTTTTGTCTGTACATTGCTCAGAATTTGAAAAGAATGGTATTTCTGTATCGGTCATGTTCATAGTAACAGGGAAATGCAATTTTTACTTTTCCGTAATGTCTGTCTGTCTGTCTGTCTGTCTGTCTGTCTGTCTGTCTGTCTGTCTGTCTGTCTGTCTGTCTGTCTGTCTGTCTGTCTGTCTGTCTGTCTGTCTGTCCGTCCGTCCGTCCGTCCGTCCGTCTGTCTGTCTGTCTGTATGTATGTACACGCATCACGAGAAAACGGCTGAAGAGAATTTAATGAAAATCGGTATGTGAAGTCGGGGGATGAACCACTACAATCTAGGCTATAAATAATTTTACTCACGTTAAGTGAAATGGTAGTTTAGGGGAAGGCCTAAAATTTAATTCTCAAATATTTATGTTATTAGTGGTCCTACCGATAAATACTACGTAACGAAAGTTATATAGAATTAAATTTCCGACCATTTATGTCATACATTGTTACCGTAACGGCTTTGATAACACAGATACTTGTTCCCAAGTCCATGTCAACGCCGAGCCACGAGAAAATGGGTTAACAGAATTTAATGAAAGTCCGTATATAGAGTCGGGCAATAAGAAACTACATACAGTCTAAGTTAGAAAACAATTTTACTCACCCTGGATGGAATTGCAGTTTAGCGGAAGGCGCCTAAAATTTAAGTTTTAAATACATATGTTATTGGTCCTATCGAAAAGAACTTCATAACAAAAGTTATAGAGAATACAATTTCCGACCATGATGTTTTATTCAGTTTTACCGTACCGAATATGATAATAGTGGTATTTCAGAGACGGAAGGAAACTAAATGTGAAGGCCTACAATATTGAAAGCGCGTAACATTGATCAACAATAACATTACATTGACCATAGTTTGTTGTGATGTTCTTTGTCTCTTATGCTACCGCTCAACTCAGATAGATGGGATTACTGCTGCGTACCGAGTGTAACAGCCTGACTGAATTTTGGCGAGAAATAGCTGGGGATTTGCAAAACTTTCTTCTTTAGCATGCCATTCCTCTGGTTCATACATTTTCTGATTCTGCGGGTACGTAACAGACCGGTTCATCATAGTGTTCCAGCTATTCGATCCCTACTCTGACGCGATGGTTTGAGTGAGCAGTGTGCATACTTAAGGCAGAGACTCACGTAGTAGTAGTATGACTTAGTCTATAATTACAATTTAGGCCTATTCCAAATTATAGCACCACAATTCACTAAATAACTCAAAATTCAGCCCTGAAAAGGGCCGTTTCTTAAGAGCTTCTTCCTCTTCACTTTTATTAAATTCTACATTCATTTTGTTCCAAATTATTACTGAAGAGGGAGTTTTTCCTCTGGCTTGGAGGAAAAATTTACCTCCAAGTCATATATATTTTTCTGCCGCCTGTGTATTGAACTGAGATTTTCTGACTCATCGGGTACTCCTAGGAAACAGATTAGTGAAAGGGTATAGTTGTTGCCCTGGGAGTCCCTACTATTCGACACACCCACCCGGCCGAAATAAGATGAAGTGTGTTCACGGACGACAGCGGTCTGAGGCTTGGTCATTCCAGATATGGAACTTTGGACTGTTAGATCGGCAGCGTAGTACTCCTGGGTAAAAGCGGTAAAATGTGTGGTTTCCCATTTGATCGAATATTTCATATGAAAGCATTGCTTTTAATCGCGCCATTTCTACAGACGTCATTGTAATGACCGCTGTTCATTTCAGTTGGGAAAACTACTAAGACGGTCTTTCTGAGGATGTAAAAAGGCAGGTGGAAAGTGAGTGTCTGCTATTATAATGAAAACTCCCCAACTGATTGTGACTGATGGTAGGCAAGGGGGTCTACCATTACAATGAAAATTCCTCCATTTGACCCGTCGACTTGGCTTAAGCGGACACTTTACACGTTGCAGGACAATTTATTATGCCGGACCACATGTCATACTTTCTTAAAACCATTCTTCAGACAAAAGGAAATCCCTTTTGAATGTTTGTACTATTTCGAGTGCTAGGGGAGAGAAGGAACATCGGAATGCAATTCTACCTAGTGGTGTATAGGCCTATTACGAGAATTCTAATTGCCCAGAAATGCTGCCAGAGACTGTTGACTCACAAGTTATACCTGGGAATTTTCTTCCCTTCTTGCATCATTCTATTCATAACTCGGATTGTCGCTGATTAGGTCGAGCTCAGGTAGTCAACTTGATAAGGAAATGACAGTACAGACGCTAATTAGTGAGACAGAAGTACAGTACACACCGTAGTATTTCAGTTGTCTGTTAAACATGAGTAACAAGGGACGATCGTATTTAGATCTCGAGGCAAGAAGAAATGTAATTGTAGAAAGTGACAAGGGACCTTCAGTGAGAAAGCTTGCCGAAAAATTCAACTGCGGTAAAACTGAAATAAACACTATTGTGAAGAATAGAACTGAAATTTTGAAGGAGTTTTCGAGGATTTCGCAATTAAGAAAACATGTGCTAAATTCATACAGACGAAGCTTCACGATTACTTCACGAAGCTGTAATGTTTGTAAATGATGTAAAATCACATGTAATAACTCTATATGAAATACTAACATAGGAATGACTTAGAATAATAAAAATGAAGATATGTATGCATATATTTAAGGTGGATGTTCTTTACCGTTAAAAAGTTCGATTATTTTTACAAAATTATTTTAGGGGACACCTCTCATAACGGACATTTTTCCTCGGAACCGACGGTGTCAACAGAAGGGAGGTTCGACAAATAATAATAATAATAATAATAATAATAATAATAATAATAATAATAATAATAATAATAATAATGAAATATAATAAAGGAGTTGAAAAGATCAATACCTCTCTACTGCTCCCGAATTGGTCCTCCAATAATCTCTATATCGACGGTAAGCATAAGGAGTGGAAAGTCTCTTCCTCTTCTGATGTGCCCTTTTTAAAAGAAACTTTATATTTTAGCGTTATCATCAATGTGTGGAACACAGTTTTTACTTAGGACAAGTGGTTTCACACGACACGAAGAAAGGATGACCGACCATCGTATTCTGACGGAAGTTCTCTAGCGAAAACCAGAGCAAGAGCTTTTTGTGGGACGTGGGCCTTCTAATACTGAAGTGGTGGAATGAAATTGTGGACCTGTAGAAGGTAGGAACTGGAGAAGACTGGCGAAATTAAGAGACAAATGGTGAACTCTGGTTGTGGACAAGGCTTAGAACCTTCAACGGCCGTAATACGGAGGACGTATGATCCCTATGCATCTCATGACTGTCCATGTGCAAAATGCCCTAAATACACACAAAGTATCTTAGTTTTACCCGGAGAAGAATCACTCATTTTGCTTTGAACACTTCCGTCTCTGATAACAGAATTACATCGACATTTGGGACAGCCAAGGGCATGGAGTAGCAATGTTCGTTCAGTTTAAATTTAATTGCTTTCTAATCACATGTATAGAACACTCCTAGAAAGTGTAGAAAAAAGATTTTCCAGTATAACACATGCTTAAAAATGGGTTATTTTGCACTTAGTCTTTCGGTTCCGGAGCGATAATTCTGTATACGATAAGAAATGTGTACGATTTAAATGAGTACGGTACAGTAAGGAAAAGGGTAATACAATGATATATAATTGTTTAATTGGTCTGAATACGACGTTTTCTACCATTGTTTGCTTAAATATCCTGATTTAAGTTGTTCCATTTGTTTGCATTCAGTAGACATCAGATCATTGGGCCTATATTTGTCTAAGCAGTTAGACAGAGCAGTGTCCTTCTTTGCTGCAATTGTAAGGAACAGAAACCCCAAGCTCAGAAATCTGTCTACGCAGCAGGTATTAATGGCAATTAATGTATCACCGCTGCACATCAGGCGACAGGTAGCTGACCTGAGTTTCATCCACGAGATCTTAAATGGACATTACCGCTCGGAACATCTTGTTTCTCTCTTCTCTCTCCGCGTTCCTTCCCGCTCCTCCAGAACAAAAGACCTTCTCCACAATCCCCACACTCAGCACTCAATACTTCAACGTTCTTTCCTAATCCGCCTCCCAATACTCTTTAACAATATTAATAGGAGACAAGAGCTTGATACAGCATCAAATAAAAGTGTATTCGAGAGGTGTGTAAATAGTATCTTAAAGATAAGTTGATGTGAAGGGATTATACCGCTATCTTGACCCACGACTACTTGGCTATGAACATGGACATTCTCATGGTTTTCGATTTGGACAGTTATTAGTAGGATGTGTACCTGATCTTATTATATTTTGTTATGTTTGTTATATTTTATTATGAAAGTTTATGTTTGTTAAATAGTCTGTTGACAGTGCAAGTGAAATTTGCTCAGTGTAGCTGTATCTTGTGCTTCGTGAATAAATAAATAAATAAATAAATAAATAAATAAATAAATAAATAAATAAATAAATAAATAAATAAATAAATAAATAAATAAATAAATAAATAAATAAATAAATAAATAAATAAATAAATAAATATTAATAGACTGCAATCAACACCACGTTCCATTCCAGATTCATTTCAAAATTCAGGGCATCAATTTCTTCCACTCATCAGGAATTTCTCTGATGTCGAACGTTACATTCAATGATATTTAACAGTAGCTTGTCATAACTTTCCTTCCAAGGTTCATAATGTGCAGCAACACATTCGGGCATTTACGACTTATATTCCCTTAACGTCTTAATTATTTCGTGTATTATTTTCTCCGTGACTTATTTGGAAGAGAGAACAATCACAGTCACCAAAAATGTCTAAAACCAAGCGGTCCTACTCATAATATGCATTACCACACCTATCGCTTAATTCATTGCGTACCACTATACAATCATCTCTGGACACGATGTTACATTATGGTTGGTTCCATCAATTAAAACAGTAAACCCTACAGGGCAAAGAGAGTTTGTACTTTCCATTACCTTTTCACAATTTTTTTCAAAACTTTCATCATTTATAATAATAGTTATTTCCATCTACTGTAATATCACTGTAATAACTTGAACATTAATTAATTGCCTACCAGTCACAAACCATCTTTGCTTTCAATACCGCCTTATTTAAGTTACTCAGTCAGCTGGTCATTATTGTTAAGGCGTCAAGTCTGTAATGGTCTGAGACCGCGGTTAAGTCCGGCTCCATGGCTAAATGATTAGCGTGCTGGCCTTTGGTCACAGGGTTCCCGGTTTCGATTCCAGGCAAAGTCTGGAATTTTAACCATCATAGGTTAATTCCGTTGGCATGGGGTCTGGAGTATGTGTCGCCTTCATCATCATTTCATCCTCATCACGTCGCGCAGGTCGCCTACGGGAGTCAAATCAAAATGTTCGCATTTGGCGAGCCGAACTTGTCCTCGGACACTCCCGGCACTAAAACCCATACGCCATTTCATTTAATTTTACCTTGGTTAACCCATTCGAGTCCCATTTTACGAAAAGGTTTTCACTAACAGAATGTTGGACTGCAAGGTAGGAGAGGTATTGGTATGCAATTTCTTATTATCAGGTTACGTGCCAAAACCCTGGATTCTATTCCAATCCTCTCCACAGTGTTTATACGTAGTGAGGGCGTATGACGCTGATGATGGTGATTCGTTCGTCGGATGGAGACGTTAATCCTTGATCTCACTTCGTATCTGGCCACGCCTTTTTTCGTCGCACCGACCTAGGCAGGTCTTTTGGCGACGATAGAATGGAACAGGACTAGAGCTGTAAATAAGACGATCATTTCGTTAGTTCAGGTACAGACCCAGCATTCGCCTGGTTGGAAAATGGGAAACGGAAATCCACCCGCAGGACCGCCGAAAGTGGGGTTTGAATGTACAATATCACGCGTGCAAGCTAACTGCTAATACGTTCCAAACCACGTAGCCCTTCGCTCGGTATCTAGTATATTCTTATTATTATTATTATTATCCAGCAGCTTGATGGAGCGGTCAACGCGGTGTCCTTCACTTCAGAGAACTTCGTGTTTGATTCCGCCCCGATTTTTAACCACGTCTGGTTAATTCCTCTTGCTCCTGAGCTGGGTGTTCGTGTTCACCCCACTCATCTCCTTTTGCTTGCTAGTACATATCACATTAAAAACCACCCAATAAACATGCAACAATGAATACATCCCTCGAGATAAGGGTGACGTCGTATAATTGGGTTAAAGTGCAAAGTGCTGACAACCGGTAATTGGGAAAATACTAGAAAGGATGATGTAAAGAAGAGGGTGTGCGTTCACTGGTAAGATCCCAATTGTCCGGCTCCATGGCTAAATGGTTAGTGTGCTGGCCGTTGGTCACAGGTGTCCCGGGTTCGATTTCAGGCAGGGTCGGGAATTTAAGGCATAAAGCGGAGTCGCGGTGTATGTGTCGTCTTCATTTCATCCACATAATGACGCGCATGTCGCCTACGGGTGTCAAATAAAAAGACCTGCACCAGGCCACGCCGGAGGCCATACGAGGAAAAATAACAACCCAATTAAAATACTGTTCCAGAGTATGGAACCCTCGCCAGGATTTCATGATTCAAGAACTGGAAAGGATGCAAAGGAAAGCTACACGATTTGTTCTGGATAAAAGAAAATGTTGCTACCCTTGCTATACTTGGGAGTAAGGAGACGAGCTGCTCGTCTAAGCGGTATAATTAGAGATATCATTGGAAAGATGGCCTGGAATTACATTGGTAGACGAATAATCATGAAAGGAGTTTTAAAAGTAGGAAAAATATAGAAATAAAAATAATTAGAGTTAGAATTATAAATTTCAACAAATATGGAGGATATTTTCGATAATAGAAACAGAAATTAGGAATTGGAATAATTTAAGGCTAGATAAATAATCGATAGGAAATCTGACACATGGGCGACAGCAATTAATACAGATCAGTGGTGAATGATTATGGTTGTGACTATTACTACTTTTGTGATTAGGAATATTAATATAAAAATTAATTTTCCGAAAGGAATAATAGCGTATATTATAACTTAGTTTAAAATCCATTTTGGTCTTTTCAATCCTCAAGTTACAAGCGTTTCTTCTTCATTTATCAATGGGGTCATCAGTTCGATTGTACAAGTGGAGGTACATACGTCCCGTAGTGCACCGTCACTGTACTGTCTTACAAGCAGACTTGCAGTTGTATCTCATCGGCACACTAGCCGCCAGCGTCTTGGAGATATGTGGTATTCCAATTTGCGACTCCACTGCCACACTCGGAAGAAGCGCTAGCAATTTCACGTTAGAAATAATAATAATAATAATAATAATAATAATAATAATAATAATAATAATAATAATAATAATAATAATAATAATAATAATAAACTTGCTGAGCTGGTGGCTGCGCGTGGTTTCGGCCACGTAGCTGTCAGTTTGAATTCGGGAAATATTTGGTTCGAACCTTACTGTCGACAAACCTGAAGATAGTTTTTCCGTAGTGTCCCATTTTCACATAGGACAAATGCTCGAGTTCTATCTTATTTAAGTTCACGGTCACTTATTTGCCCTACTAATCCCTTTCCTTTCCCTATCCATAAGACCTATCTGTGTCGGTGCTAAGTGAAGTGAATAATAAAGGAAAAATGTTGTCATAAATTTGTTTTTCTACGTGGTACTAACTCACATGCATTTGCGTGACGCTGGTAAGGATAAGCGATAGCAGTGATAAGAAAGTGGCCCTGGGATTAATGAAGTTTCAGCCTAGGCATCTGCCCAGTGTAAAAGTGGAAAACCACGGAGCCACCTTCAGAGCTGGGTTCGAACCCACTATCTCGGGAGCGAGCTTGAAGGTGCACTAACACATGATGAAACAGCCATCGCAGTCGGTAAAGTTGTTTTATGTGCGTGACTTACTCTCTTGTGATACATTGTACTGTGCAAGAACGTTAATCTGTGTACTGCATCAATGTACTTCGCAATTACATAAACGAAGTAGTATTCGAGAAGGTGTTGTCAATATTAGCTGTTATAGAGAGAAAAAGTAAGGAAATCGATACTGACTGAGCCAGAAAGCTGAGTAGAACGGGATATGTTAGGAAATAGTGATGCTCGGGTAAGTTGATAGAAAGGAAAGAAAGTAAGAACAAATGAAACGAGAAATGAGTGACCGTATTATTAACTGTTTCTTTCAGAGAATTGGAATACGTGAAGCTTTATCTGACCCTGTAATTATTAAGAAGGGAATTCCTCAAGGCAGTATTATTGCTCCGTTATGTCATCTTATAAATAAAGAAATGGGATCAGAGATAAGGCATTTTTGCCGATGATGTTATTCTGTACAGAGTAATAAATAAGTTACAATAACGTGAGCAGCAGCAAAAAGACCTCGTCATTGTTGTGAGATGGACTTCAGGCAATGGAATGATGATAAACTGCTTTAAAAATCTGGTTGTGGGTTTCATCAATAGGAAAAGGCCCCTCAATTTTATTGTATGCGTTGATGGGGTGAAAGTTCCTTATAGGACTCACTGTAAATAACTAGGTGTAAATATAAGGAAAGATCATCTCTGGCGTAATCATATAAATGGGATGTAAATAAAGGGTACAAAATCGCAACCGACGCGAAATCGGGAGATTGTGGGTTCGGATCCCACTGGTGTCCGCTTGGCCATTTTTGTTCTGTACTTAACATCTCTTCGACATGTAGTAAATGTACGTCACACGACCTAATATGTTGAAAGTCAGTTTCGATTAAAATGCAGTCGTGAAAATTCTTCAAAGGTATGTTATGTCATAAGTATTCTCGAAACAAAACTTCAAAGATAGTCGTTCCCCATGCCATAAGACCTATGATTTAAAATTATCACCAAGGTTCTCTTTTGGGTGTTCATCTTGGGCAACTTAAAACCTTCCATATTACTGTCCAAATTTAATGAAGGATATTATCGAATATGTTAAGACTTGTAACGATTGCCAAAATGTAAGCCCGTTCAAAATGGTCAAGTTGGCTTTCACTCCGCCGATGTTGCTAATTCACCTGGGGAGAAATTGTTCATCGACATTTTCGGGCCGTTAAAAATCCCAAAATGTTAACGTCAGTATATTATCTGTCATTGATGGTTTCTCCCAGGTCATTTGGTTGTTTCCTGTTCGTAAGATTAATTCCAGTGTCACTGTAAATATGTTAACTAAACATGTGTTCGGCATCTTTGGTCCTCCCAAGACTTTAATATCAGAAAATTCTTATCTTTTTACTTGTACTAATTTCCAAAACATGTGGTTTTCTTGGGGAATTAAAGACGTCCGTTTCAGCCCTCACCATCCCCAACCAGATCTCCTCGAGAGATTTCATCGTAATCTTAAAACATGTTGGTCTGCCTTTCACGATTATGGTCAATCCCGTTGGGATTCCTATCTGTCCTTTTTTTTTTTGTCTAGGGTTCAACCCAGCCATCCATGAGTCCAGCCGATTTACTCCCGCTGAACTGTTCTTTGGGAAAATCTTCAACGATTCGCTCGCACTGAAATGGAACATTGAATATCTCTATGAACTTTCCCACCACATGGATGTTAAAGAGAAATGGAAAATAGCTTCCGAACAGCTGATCAAGGCCAGAGACAAAGTTGCCCAACATACAGCAAGGGAAGAAAACCTGTTCTTTCCGAGTTGGAAACCTGGTCCTAATCAAGCGATTTCCCGTTAGTTCTGCTCCGGATTCTTATGCCAAAAATGGTCTGAACCTGAGAAGATCATGTAATTTATGGGGCCTGTGACGGTCAAACTAGAAGACGTCGCCACCCACGTTTCGTCCAAGGATCATGCGTCCTTGTTAAAACCGTGCCATTCAAGGAGCCCGATATTTTAATTCGTCTATTTTTCCTGAATTATTATACCATTTTGATTCTATTGAATGAAATTAGAATAAGCCTGAAGTAGAGAACAATACGCTCAGACCTTTTCTGTTTCAGGTGTGAAAATCCTTTCCCTCTTCTTCAAAGAAATGTTATGACAGTTGGGGGCATAGTATGAGTCCAATTCCAAACTGGCAAAATGACAACGAATGAGGTAAAGAGAAAATCGGAGTAAAACAGAATTCCACTCATTCGAGTTTTCCTGATTTAAAGGACTACAAGAATATAATTGTCTGGAGATACCACTATTCTTTGAGGCATCATGTTGGCCTTAGTGAACGAACGCTTGTACCGGCATGTTCCTTCGAGACGCATGCATATTTGTATAATCATATGTGTATAATCACCTTTCCAAAATGTCTAGATTATCCTTCATTGTAAGTTTAGTTATATTTGAGCGCGCGCATTTAGCTGTAAGACTTGACCCTTATGTAAAATTAGTCCTCCTTGCTTGATCATCAAGGAAAGGACTCATTTTCCGAGGGGTGGTTGGAAAATTGAGCCGCACCCCATTACCTTCATGTCTTACTTTAGTATTTTACAGATAGCGTATTCTTTACGATGTCATAGATCAGTCTGTTGTAGCTGCTTAGTGTTCTCTATGCCTGACTTGACATGTAGTTCGTCCCGATTAGAAAGATGGCACCCTCATGTAACGGACGATTGCCAAAGATTTTCCTTCTAGCTTATCGCTGATTCGAGTTATCTCTGATCTGCAGACAATAATAGTTTTTTAAAGAAAAGATGGAGACGTTGATCTACGAGATTAATTTCATCTCATACAAATGTTTCTACAAAAAGATTCAAACTTCACCTTTTATGACTCTTTTAGTTTATGAATATGACTACTTAGAGTCAAGTTATTTATCCTACTTACCTTTCCTTGGCTTGCCATGTTTATGCTACTTTGTTTTCTCAGAGATCCCTGTTTTGTGTATTATTATTTTATCATTTTTCTGCGGACTTATTGCACTGTCCTTACTTTCTCTACATGTTTGCTTCTTACGTAATATTTCCTACATAGAGTGAAAGGAAGCATCAATGCGATCATTCTTGTGTATGATGAGTTTGTGGTTTTTAATTAGAGACCTTTCGTTTCTCTATGTCTACGACGTTTGGCTCGAGCTTATGTTCTGCATTATGGTTTAACACTGGTACTGTACGATTGATGTTCGCCTTGGTGTGCGATATAAATGCGTGACATGCGGCGTGTAAGTTTTTACGTTATGTGTTTTTGACTGGGTAAGCCAGGGCTTTTTGCGGTGTCGCAAGTATCTGATCTGTGCTTTGAGATCAAGCTCATGAGCCGTTGACCGTTTACTGACTCATGTCATGCTGTTATGTTTGTTGTCGTAACGTACCTTGATATTATTTGTATTCACTTTGCTTCGCATATTTCGTCTCTGAGTGTGTGTGTGTGTGGAATGGTTATCGGACCTATTGTTTCCGGCTTCCTCAGCCGATTGATGTGTTTATTTCGAGATTTTTCTCTCATTTTACTTGCTTTATAACCCACGTGTATTTGTTTCCGTAACTATGGCAACTCCTTTTCTTACCTCCTTGTGTTCCATATTTGTTTACTTTTCTACCAGCCTTGGCTCACTGGCGTCTTTTATTTCTCGGGATGCAGTCTCTATGGAGATTGTTGGGAGCCATGTTCTCCTTTTTTGCCAAAAAGCCTTGACTTTGTCTGGGGAGCCGTGATAATTTTATTGTGTGAAAGCTGTTTCTTTCAACTCATGATTCCAAATGGTTCTTAAGAAAGAAATACTTTGGATAACGTTTTAATTGCCACTGTCTGGTAATAAATAAAAATACAATTATATCACAGTCCACGATACCGCTGTTGCGACGGTGTAAGATTCTATAAGATTCATATTGAATAGTCAGCGATTTGATTGTGATTGGAGTATTTTTACATACCATGTATGTGTTTATTTGACTCCCCTGTATTCCCCATTTATTTGTTGTATGCCTATCTTCAAAACTTTTCCCTCTTGTTTATATTAATAAACCTAATTCCTTTAAATTCACCTCTACTCTGCGTTATTGTCCCTCTGCTTTGGGAACATGCTTTTTATACTTTGGTTCGCTAATCTAAGAGGCCCAAATTCAACTCCTGGCAGTTTTTAGCCAATTTCGGCCGATCCAGAACAGGTAGGAGTTGTACAACCTAACTGATAACTAGAGAAAGTGAAAATATGAAATATTTTCTAAGGCATTTCTACTGCCGCTGTGGGAACGGCTTCTACAATTTGAAGTGTAGATTTAACTTACTTTATATTACATCACACCAACGGCCGTAGCCGTGTTGAAACACCGGATCCCGTGAGATCTCCGAAGCTAAGCAACATTGGGCGTGGTCAGGAGTCGGATGGGTTGCCGCACGCTGTTGGGGACGGAGGGTAAGGGAATGAAGGAGGGGAAAGGAACTGGCCACCCTACCGCACGTAAACTCTGGCTCAGGAACACCTCTGCGGAGGTTCGGACCTGCCTTCGGGCAGAATAACCCTTACCTACCTATATTATTTCATAATAATTAGATAATATCGTCGCTCGACCGGTAAAAGGTTGTATTCCACAAAGCTCTTCCTATCAATTATTCTCCTTAAGACTGGTCACGCCTCCCAGCCACGTATGGATATGCAGTCCATCAGAACAAATTTTGTTGTGTTCATTTTCCTATGCCCATGTGTAAAGGAAAATGAACCTTACAGTACCGTACTGTAGGAATGTACGTTTGCATTACGTATATTTTTTTTTGCTAGGGGCTTTACGTCGCACCGACACAGATAGGTCTTATGGCGACGATGGGATAGGAAAGGCCTAGGAGTTGGAAGGAAGCGGCCGTGGCCTTAACTAAGGTACAGCCCCAGCATTTGCCTGGTGTGAAAATGGGAAACCACGGAAAACCATCTTCAGGGCTGCCGATAGTGGGATTCGAGCATTACGTATTTACGCACTCCTAGTGTACAACGCATGTAAGGTTCATTTTCGTTTAATCATCGACACAGGAAAACGAACACAACGGACATTGTTCTGATGGACTGCGTATCCATATGTGGCTGGGAGGCGCGACCAGTCTTAAGGGGAATAATGGATAGTAAGAGTATTGTGGGATACAACGTTTTACCGGTGAACCGACGATATCGTATTTCATGAAGAAATTATGTTAATTCATATTTTGTAAGATGTAAAACGTTTAGATTTTAAATCACCAACAATAGTTTTCATATTTTGCATTATTCTTCCTTTCCTCCATTCATTATACCCAAGCGCAATGAACCAGGCTTCCCTGATATTGTATCGAGGCAGGTTTCTGTGAAAAACATCTGACAAACTCAAGCCATTCTTTCTAACCGCAGTCTGACAGCATTGACTGACCTACAATTATTTTACCCCTTTTAAGTAGCGCACAGTATATACAGCGTCTACTTCACCTTACAAAACAATACTAACGGACAGAAGGTGCAACCTTTTGGCAAAAAATATAGAAAAACTACTTGATGTGCACTATAACTTGTGTTAAGTCCAGCTTTGTTTTGGTCTCCGATTGTAAGAGGTTCATGATACTGAATGACTGAACACTTATTTATTGGAATTCATTTGGTTTAATATTATTAACTATTTATAAAAATGAATCAATAAAGTCTTGATTTCTAAATAATGGTGTAAAATTGCTCCAAACTATTTATGGGAAAATATATTTTAGCTTTGAAACACATGTTTCAGTTTTTTTAGTAATTTAATAACTAGGCAAAATGAATTTTATATTGTTTCGTATTTTGCACATATTTATAGGTGAAATGAAATTTCGTGTGGCCTCTAGAAAGGCCTGTTGCAGGTCTTTTGATCTGACACCCGTAGGCGACCTGCGCGTTATAATGATGGTGAAATGATGATGAAGATGGCACATACACCCAGTCCCCGCCCCTGGGGAATTAACCAATTATGGTTAAAATTCCCAACCCTGCCGGGAATCAAACCCGGTACCCCTGTGAGCAAAGGCCAGCACGCTAACCATTTAACCTAAGTAGTAAACAAAATGGTGGGAAAATAATTCGTACGTTTACGGAAGATTTCATAATATTTGAGGCAATTTTATACGTAAAGTGTTGTATTCCAAACCCCTTTCTTCTTTATTCTGGTGAGTAGAATATAATGCTCCACTAATTAAGCCACTATAAAAATGTTGCGACACTGAATTAGATTATTCTAGGTATAAGAGCTATCGAGTGTAAGTAACTTTATGAAATTCCTTTTACTAAAATATAATTTTGTTTCACTATAAAAAACTGAATGGTTATTTCAAATTCTCAGAAATCCCGCTGTTTAACGAAAGCCTTGGCTCACGTAGAAACAGACCGTTGTGTACATTAAGCTGTTGTTCTCATTGGTGTTCTGCTTACTCCCTATTCACGATGAGGCTATTTGCACGTTCAGTGTTTACACTCATGTATTGTTCTGTTTGTACTTCTGTAATGCCTAGCAATGGGAATGTGCTGGACGTTTTGGCGTAGTGTATATTTATATTTAGTGAGGAGTATCCATGGCTTTTATAACTCGTATCTTATATACTGTAAATAACCTTCCAGGCAGTTTAGGTGTTAATTCAAAAATCCCAATCTTCCACGAATGAATAATATTGTAAATAAATTAATTACGATCAGTTAAACCTCGTTGATCCCGTCCCCGACAAACCAGACTTCACCACGCTCGGTCAGAGAACGGCAATGGACGGCTGTGTCGTAAGCACGACTTCAAGGTTTATGACATGGAATACGTCTTTCTGAGCTTGCATTCGGGAGCTATTGGGTTGGAATCTCACTGTCGATGGCCCTGAAGACGTATTGCCGTGATTTCTTATTTTCACAACAGGCAAGTACTGGGGCTGTACCTTAATTAAGAGTGAGGTGAATTAGGGAGCCTGTATGTGGTGATTACCCGAATGAAGATATTTCCTCATCTTAACATCTAAATACTTTCTGTCTTCTTCTTAATCTGCTTACCCTCCAGGGTTGGCTTTTCCCTCGGACTCAGCGAGGGATCCCACCTCTACCGCCTCAGGGGCAGTGCCCTGGAGTGTGAGACATTGGGTCGGGTGATACAACTGGGGAGAATGACCAGTACCTCGCCCAGGCGGCCTCACCTGCTATGGTGAACAGGGGCCTTGCGGGGGGATTGGGGAAGATTGGGAGGGATAGACAAGGAGGAGGGAAGGAAGAGGCCGTGGCCTTAAGTTAGGTACCATCCCGGTATTTGCCTGGAGGAGAAGTGGGAAATCACGGAAAACCACTTCCAGGATGGCTGAGGTGGGAATCGAATCCACCTCTACTCAGTTGACCTCCCGAGGAGCGTGGACCCGGTTCCAGCCCTCCTACCACTTTTCAAATTTCGTAGCAGAGCCGGGAATCGAACCCGCTCCTCCGGGGTTGGCAGCTAATCATATTAACCACTACACCACAGAGGCGGACAGTACTTTCTGTGATGAGTTAATTTCGCCTTTGCGCGTCTGTGAACATGGTGCCCCATATAAGGTAAATTCCCATCCTAAATACGGCACAAATACCCAGCCCCCGAGCCGGAGGAATTAATAAAAGTTATAAACCCCTACCCAGACGATAAACTAACCCGTGGCCCCTTGGACCAAAGGACATGAATTCTGAAAAGATTTTGAAATTATTAGTGGAAGAGATAGTATTTAAGGACGTTGAATCAACTCTCTCTGATCTAGTAGGCCTATTGCTGGAACAAGCCAAACACAGTTCAAAGGAAATGAAATTGAACATCAGAAAGTGAAGACGCTGGTATTTGATTAATATGAAACTGATGTTACTTTAAAAAATATGGATTCCTACAAGAAACCATTTACATCTGTTGACTTTTGTTTTGATTGTTTCTTTGTGTTCGACTGGCTTTACGTCGCACCGTCTCCGATAGGTCTTATAGCGAAGAAGGGATAGAAAGGTATGAGAGCGAAAATAAGCTGCCGTAGCCGTAATTAAGGAACAACCCCAGCATTTGACTGATGTGAAAATGCGAAACCATGGAAAGCCACCTGCAGGGCTATCAATTGTGAGGCACGAACCAGTTACCTACCGAAGCAAGCTCACTGCTGCGGGCCCGTAACTACACGGACAACTCGCTCGGTATGTTTTGACTGTAAAATGTTTGGCATGTGTAATGCTATTGACTAGAATTCCATGTTGTTTCATCGGTGTCCACACAGTAACGATTATTCAGGTGTAAATAATACCCTATTTGACATAATAAATGTCAGACGAGTCCAGTAAAAGTCGTTTCACATTGGTGAACGAAGTAGGTATGCCTTTACGCAGGAGCTAATTACCTTTGGAAACCTTGTGAGTTCTCATCTCTTACACTTTGGTAATATGTAGGGTGATCGAGCAAAAATGATTAAACGTTAGAGGTAATGTCGTAAGTAGTCAATTGGACACAGCGACCAGAGAGGTACGATCAACACATACTCAGATATTGTGAAAAATTGTCACAGGTACAACGGGAAATATGTGATTACCTAGAACCAGACGTTTATGCAGATGCCATGAGTTTTCATGCTGCGCAGAATTTATAACACGTATTCGAACGTGTCTTCCTCTATCTGCATGCTGGTCCTTCCTGGACATGACATACAGTACATTGATGCTCACTATTTGATTTAATCAAGGTGACAAATATTGCGAACGGGTATTGATTTCTGTTTTAGTTATTCTTACTTCATGCAAGCTTTTACACCTCCATGCGTTTGTTCGGTCAGTTCCATCCACCTTGTATGTTCAAAAATATTGCCGAATAGTCTTCATCTGGATGGCAAATAGACTTGATACTTTCGTAAAGTCCTAGTAAGCCATCTCCGTGTAGGAAAAGAAGTCCCTTGGAGGAGATGAAATATGATTCTACTATTGGTAACCTGGACGCTGAGGAATATACACCGGTTAGCCCTATGTCCTGCCCTTTACCACCAGGAATTAATCTGATAATTTATGCTTAGGTTAAGTGAAATTTAGGGACATGCGATTCTCAAGAATTGGCCATTTAATCTCTACATTTTCGACTTCCTAATAGAGAATAGAACCCACGTCCTACTGTGTGAACTGAACATGGGTTATAGTGCCTTAGATAGGCAGCGTCTGATGGACCCACACATACACATAACCTTTAAAATATTTAGGACATATCACTCAGAAACACTCAAAAACTTTACGTTATAAGTCTTCATATTACCTGAGTGACCCTGTAGTACCAAACCAAGAAATTCACATTATCTATAAAGAGCACGGCTCCACTGAGCAGTGCATGCAACTTCTATCCCTCCCATGTTGTATTCCTGAGGGATCTGGAATGTACACGGGTAAGACAGATGCTTGCAAATGGAAGGGCATTAATTCAGTTGAGCCAAAGCCCTTGAGTTTAACTGCAGGCAATCAAGTCTTTAACTCTTCTATTAACAGAGAAGGAGGGAATTTAACAGGCCAGACAAACCTCCTACAAGCAGCGTTAATGTGGCTGGGGATCAATAATACAATTATCATCACTTTAATATTCGCTTGGGTGGAGACGTCAGGTGCAAAATTTAACAGTCCAGGTGAATACCAAGACTTCCTAGCCTCCGGTATATTACCAACAATACACGCAAAATGAACCGGTTTAGGCTTTTGTCATAAACCTTAAATGAAAAGTCATTATCTCTTTTCGGGAAATTTGGTCATGCTGACTTCTACACTAATAAATAAAAGTCATTGTGTAGCTGGGTGTAAAATATTGTGAGCTAACGTTAAAAGGTGCCTGCTGTAATTTCTTTATGGATACAGTACTTTCGCATCCATCTCTTGGCACAGGCCAGAGTAAAGTGTAGCTTCCACCGAAGTCCCAGTCAACATCCATGGCTGTGACATTATGGACGCTGCTGGGGTATGGGTAGTGCTGAGTAATGACATTCAGAGCACGACTAGTGCATCTGAGTGTTACGAAAGGTATTGCTCATAGGGTCAGTCATGCTGCAATAGTACTTTCTGACCCAGTGAGGAAAGCAATGGAAAACTACCTCACTCCTCATCTTGCCTAGTACGCCTCATTTTGGTGCTGCCATTGGTTTTGGGGGTTTCCTTATAACCGCATAGCCTTTGGTGGTGCTGTTTGAGGATCCAACCAGCCTCTGGGCTGATGACCTAACAGACAGACAGAACGTTAAAAGTTGTAGTTATTCCAGGCACCGTAGAAAGTCAAAGATTTAAGAGAATTTGATATCCCCAATATCCCGGGAAAATCTAAAATGAAATACCAGAGAGTAACGAGGTGGTTAAGGTGTTCGATATGTTGGGTCAAAAGAACAACCAGAAAGAATGTGAAAGCGAACTTTTTCGCCAAAATGATGATCTATAGGTTTCTTCAGATTAAAATTTCCAGAAATTTCACATTCGTTTTAAATATTAATCCCAGAAAATTTGGTTCCGGGAAATATTTGAAATATTCAGAAGATATATTAATAAATGGAAGTCGAAGTGTAGCGATGTGTTCAGTAGTTCTAGATTGCAGACTGCAGAATTTTAACGAACGGTAAAGCGAGAAAATATTTTTGAGCGAACAGGTAGCCGGATAATGTGGGCACTCACGTATTACTCAGATACCCAAGTACCCGGGTAAAAACGAACTCACCGTGTAAAGCTCAGGTAGCTGGGTACTCGAATTCGTATATATTACAAGCCCAATTTAGACACCTCGCACAAATAATTGGAATATATAAGTACTGTAAAGTCAATACGAATCAATATTATGAGATTATTAAATTTTATGACTTTGCAGTACACAAAGCAAATATTGCCACGACTATTATTTAAATAACAGGAATAAGATTACTATGACCTTCAGTATAGGCTTTTAGAAACTTGCTCTATCTGTGTAAGAAAGGACACAAGTAAATTGAGTTTCTGTAGGTACAGAGAGCTATGTTTAGCGACAGAAAGGTGGTGGAGCAGAGAAGTAATCTCGTATGGGAAAAGGGGAAAAATATATCGCCGAGAAGACACACGATATAACAAGGTACGCTGAAAGAACATACCCGAAGACTACTGGAATCTACAACACAAACTTAAGCTATGACAACCACAATCGAGCGTATCTGGACAGTGGTGGACTAGCATAACCGGGTAATCTCGGAACAACGAGCCTTTTCAAGACTATCTGCAACAGCCACTGAGTTGTTCCTGACCCGAAGTAACAGGTACACGGGTATTTTATCTCCAGGTAACCACCACAATGGGTATGATGGATACAGAGTTGTACTTCCTTTTTGAAACATTATCGCCACTGCCACCACCCCACCACTCATGGTAGCCGGATACCTAGATACTAAATTACCTGGATCCCATTACCTGACCTACTTCTCAGTCACCTTTATGATTCATCCTCCTTTGTCAACTTCTATTTTCTTCTCATTCAGACTGTATTGTTTGCGAGCACGAAGGTGTCTTTATTTTCATGCTCTTCGTGGCGGATACCGCATCTTCTTTGTTCGAAGGATGGGTATCTGCCAACTTTTTCTCTGATTAGTGTTAAGGTTGGACCGTTACCTAGTTGTACTTCCTCTTAAAATAATAATCATGACCACCACCATATATCACTACCAGAGATGATCCCACACCACGATATCAGGGGCAATATCAGCAAGTTCTGCTAAAGCACTGGCAGGATGAGTCCGCTGACCTCGGCACCACCGAACTCATGTGAACTGAACTCCGACTCCGTTGTGTGCCCCCAGAGGTGGGACGGCTCACCAATTTTGGTCCTATGTCCCAAGCCAGCTGGGAAGGGGATTTATTTCTTCGTGCAAGTGGTTTGATTGATACAATATGTATAACATAAAATGCCTTGATTTGTGTGTTATTTGTGTGTTACTTGTTATGTACTAAGGTATGTTCGTCTGTATTTAGGCTGGTAGACATCACGCTTATGTATGTTAATTTTGCGTGTTGTCTATGGTCGCCTTAGGTTTTCATAATTTACATAGTGTACCGTAGTGCTCCTGAGTTTTATGCATTTCGCGCTGATTGTAAAGGGTTTACTCCTCCAGTGGTTAGGCAATCCTTTGGGCAGAGTGGTATAACAATAATTATGTTAGGCGCGGGCTATCTCCGACATTTCTGAAAGAGTTTTGAGTGTGTGCATACACCTATTTATAGGCAACCTGCATAGCAGTCGTGCGGATAGTTGACTCCTTGAAAAGTTATAATTTATTACCCGAATCCCTCTGTTATTTCGCAGTGAAGCAGAACTGAAATTTCGGAGTTGAACGTTTTGATATTGCGCCGTTCCCGCGTCCAGGCATGGACACAAGAGATCCTGACTAGCTCTAAATTCAATTAATCCGGTGACTGAGTTTTACGGGTGTGAGTTCCGTAATAGAAGAACGCCCAGGTCGATTAATGGAAGTTTCTAACTAACGCAGAAAGACGTCTCTTACTCGTATCTAGTTAGATACCATGCTCGTATTAGCTCTTATAGAAATTGTCGTCGCTTGAAACTACTACAGTCTTACAACTAATTCTTATTCTAAGAACACAGAGAAAGAATGTTTAGGTTTCACTATTCCATATTTATTTTAAATATTAAGTCAAATATTCAAGAAAATTATCTCCAATTTTACCAATGAAATAGTTCTTGAAATGAGTGACTCACAGTCAACCCTATAGTCTATATCCGTCAACAACATTTCGGAAAAATTACATCTTCCGAACTCATCCTAAATAAATGTCTTCTCGGATCATATTATTTCCTTTCATAAGCCCATTGATCTCCAAAATCATAAATTATTAGAATAAATTCTATGTAACATCTGGGAAACTTTTGAAAAAGCTATGTTTTCCTTCGTATACAACTCACCTACAAAGCTGGGCGATAACAAAATAAATTAATGTGAATACAGATAATGGTATTTACATGTGCCATACTGGCAAGAAAATAAACATTAAAATCAAGTATACTAAGAATATAGGATGCATCCTCAAAGAAGAAAAATAAAAATTGTATTAACTACTATTTACAGTATTTCTAGTGATACTCTCTTGAGAAAATAAAGAAACGCTAGTAGAATTGCCGAGTTAATGTTCAGTCAAGAAATGGAGTTCAAGTTGTCTGAATCAATTATTCTTGGGATAAGCATTAGATTCTGTTAGTTACCACCTATTCCTTACTCTATAAACTGTCACATTACTAAATTTTCATCGACTGTTTGTCTAGATGCAGGTTTAAAATTCTCAATAAAGGCTATCACAAAGCTCTTCTTCCTTTGATTTGACAAGTACTCTCTTGTATGTTTTACATTTTAAACATTCACTTCCGCCTACTTGGTTGCCTCTTAGACGCTCATATTTCCTTGTGTCACACCATAAGCTAAGCTACGTCCATTGTAAGTCGTAATAACCCTACAAGCAACGTTATCGCAAGATTTAACTTATGAACTTAAGGTAATATGACCCTAGCTTACTAATTATCAGACTACGTGCGTACATGGTTGCAAAAAGAAACGTCACCACACATATCATATGTAGCTATCATTACACATACTATCAACGGAAAATCTACTTGGTCAGATGACACTATCTCCGACTTAAAAAAAACAATAATTCTCCCTTGAAAATCTATGTCACCAGTGATCAGCCTATTAGGTTGAAATTTATCCAGAAATAAAGTTATACACCGTGAGAGTTTTCAAGATCATCCTAAGTAAATCAGTGAAGGCTCAAATCTTATCTTGAGTACATATATGATTCTCTAGGTAATCCTAACATGGATAAAAAACATTGCACTACTCGTCTCGAGATCATATCCTAAGCTATGTACAATGCGTATGATCCAGAATTATTACATGGAATTGGCGAGAATTCTGTGACACTCTCCGAAACATCATTTGAAATGACTAGATCTCACTTCGCACAACTATGACTATTTCTCTCTCGAAGAAAACAATAAATACCGCCATCATAAATCATTAACATCCTTATATCATATCTATGACGCGTTAATTAATACTCATATTTCATATATAACAACTCTTTCACTTCATCATATGTAAATCACTACCTTAACTTGCACATCAACGTGCCGTGACATTCATAAAATGCCTACTTTATTTACTACAGTCATAGTGCCAAATTTAACATGAACTTGGAGTAGTCTACTGCCATATTCCTTCACAAAACACATCCTATATACGATCTCGAACTGATTGATATTGATTAAGTTAGGACACACAGGTATTAATGCCAACTTCACTCTTTTCTCAACACTGGTAATAATAATAACTCTAGCTATCTCTCCTCACATATCACTGGAAAACATTACGATCGGAAAATCACTTGGTGACCACGCCTACAAGTGGAATTAACATACCATATGGATGAATACCTACTTCCAATCACATCAGCAAGACGTTTATCTACGCACTGTCTTCGCACAAAACAAACATCAACATGCAATAAAAGAAATAATATACTCTTACTTACGAAAACGACTTAGGTAATGGACTTGGCTTTGCTCAAGATGGTCTCGATGTTTCCTCATCTCCGGTCATCTGAGATTAGGATCTCGTCATCTGGTTCCTCCACAAGTGGTCGGGTACATCGTAGCTTCTCGACACTGATCACTGGTCATCCAGGACAGCTAACATCGTATCGCCTTGTCAGGATCCAAGCAGCATTGCCTTGCTTCCTTACAGACCCATGGTGGAGACTCGTGCGTA
Organism: Anabrus simplex; assembly: GCF_040414725.1. NCBI lineage: Eukaryota > Metazoa > Arthropoda > Insecta > Orthoptera > Tettigoniidae > Anabrus > Anabrus simplex. The sequence continues at coordinate 172,919,245 of NC_090265.1, forward strand.
TGAAACAGAACAATAATAGAATATTTGATTCATTGCTGACATCTTCCAATTAATATATCTCTTGCGTTGCTCAGATTGCATAGATTTCGTTAGGGTACAGTTGATCCAATAAACTAGTTCCAAATCGACTAAGACAGATGTTCTGTATATATTCCAATTTGAAAATAAATTTCTTTCCGCTATCTTTTTGTTGGCGTAAATGCACTCAACAACTGATCAGTAGGTGTCCTTCAACATTAAACAGTATCGGGAAAATTTTATTGAAGCCCTGCGCCACTTCGTGACGTAGTTCTACTGTAGTCTATTTATCTCTTTTTTTTTACGTATTTAATCTTCCGCGCAACGATTTAATCTTGATATCAGCTGATTGGCGTGTAGTCGCGAATTATCTTTCGTTTCCAACTTATAATCTTTAGCTCCGCTGGATAATCCCTTTCAATCTAGTCTTGAGTCTTCTTACAGCTTCGAGTTCAGATTATATAATAAGTGATGAGCACATTTTTCTTGAATAATGGTTTTAAATAATGTCCATTTGTCATTTTTTTCAGCGCCTTCTATACGCGGTTATTTCCGTAATCGACCGATGAAAGGACTTACATTTCGGCCCGTACTGACGTTAAATGCATTTTATTTGACATTTTGATCGCAGAGACTCCATCTTTGTTCCTACAGCTCTTATGAAGAACTGCGAAACGGTACATTAACTTCCCCTACGTTGAAAGAAATATATGGCTTGCTATATATTTATTATATTCGCCTTCCTTCTTATAATGGGACTTTTCACTGTTCTTTATAAGTTCTCATTTATATTATTACTCCTTTCTTCGGAATAATCTGTTCATTCATGATGTAAGTGGCTTCAATCTATACTTCTTTGCTTCGTCATCACGTGAGATGGTCTGCCCCTTCTCTATTCCTTGAAATATAACTTGATGTTTGCACTGTTATGTACTCCTTTACTGTTTCCATTTAAGTCGTGAATTTCGTATGCATTATTTCTGAATGAACGGTTGATCATAAATGGTCCTTCGAATAAATGCAAGAATTTCGCGAAGATTTTGTTCGTTACACTGGAAATTGCGGGTTTCTTTATTAATACAAGGTCGCCTTTCTTCAATTCAGGTTGGAATTTCTTATGCTGTACTCTCCTTAACCTTCTCTGTGCTTGTCTGTACATTCTCTCTCGCACCAGTTTGTTAATTTCGTTGATATCTAAGTTAGGTTCAGCAGGTAGGTGAATAATTGTGTCCCATGGTCTCTCAGGTTTAATACTATGGTGAATAACTTTAGGTATTTGTCCGCTGGATTCGTGTATTGTGTTATTCATGCTGTCTTCTATTATTCCAATTACCTCTAACCACCTCCAGTGTTGGTTCGGACAATAGATTCGACAGAACTTCGCTATTTCTTTCATGCATCTTTCAACAGGATTGGACGCTGGATGTCTCACCGAGCAAAGAATGTGTTTAATTCCTAACACTTCCATGGTTTCTCTGAATTGAATCGACGTAAATTGTGTCCCTCTGTCTGACAGTAATTTCTCAGGCTTTCCCATACTAGGTAAGGTGTTTCTGATTAGACGTTGTAATACCTGTTTTGTGTTGGCGCGTTGAATTGGTTGTAACGACACATATTTAGAGAACACATCCATCACTACGACTATGTACTTATGTCCCTTTCTGGCATTTGGGAGTCTGCCAAAAATATCTATAGCATATAATTCTCGAGCTTTCTGCGGTAGTATAGCTCTGGGTTCGTGTCTTACCATACCACTGCCATGTTTGACCTTCTGGCATATGTCGCATGTTCTTACTGCATTCCTCACAGTTCTTCGAATACCTTTCCAAGTAAATTTCTCGAGTATGACTTGGGTTACCTTTCCTACGCCACCGTGACATGTAATCCTATGTATGTGCCAAATTACTTCCTTGTATAACATCGAAGGTAGTACTATGCGTATCCTTTTATGACCTTTACCTGTTTTGGCCATTAGTATTCCTTGCTCTAAGCTGTAGATTTCCGCAATCCTCGACCTTGTTTCCCTTTCACGGTTTCCGTCTTCCAATCTATCTATAATTTGTTTCAACCTCTCGTCTTGACGCTGCAAGTGTACTAGGTTCAGCAGTCTCTCTAATGTTTCTTCATCTTCCGGGACCAATTCTATTTTATGAATTACTTCCTCTTTCTCCACAGGGTTACGACTCAAGGCGTCAGCAAGGATGTTTTCCTTTCCCTTACAATACTCGATTTTTATCTGGAATTGCTGCGTGAACAACATCCACCTTGTTATCCGCTCATTAGTCATTGCAGCTTTCAATCCAAACGTTAATGCTTTATGGTCTGATCTGATCGTTATTGGGTATCCGAAAATAGTTTTTCTCCATTGCTGCAAGGCGTAAATGATTGCTAACAGCTCCTGTTCTGTCGTGGTATAGTTAACCTCGTGGCTCCTCAATTTTCGGCTAGTGAATGCTAGATATATTCTTTTGGGAGGTGTTCCTTCTTCTCCTTGGTACAAACAAGCTCCGATGCCAACATTAGATGCGTCTGACTGTATTATAAATTCTTTTTCATAGTTCGGATAGCCTAATTTGATGCTTTTGGTTAACAAGGTCTTTAATTCTTGGAATGCTCTCTCTGCCTTTTCATCCCATTTCCACCTGTTGTTGATCTTTAACAAATCCTGTAAAGGTGCGGCGGTCTGGGTATATCCTTGACAATGGTTAGAGAAAAACTGCGCCATACCAAGAAATTGCCTGACGTGCTTTATACGCTTCGGTCGGGGAAAATCGCATATGGCCTGGATCTTAACTGGGTTTGGCCGTATACCTGTACCGTCTACCATGTGACCGACGAATAGGACCTCTTCTAGACAGAATCTTGATTTTGTAAGGTTGATCTTAAATCCAGTGGCTCTTAGGTTTCGAAACAACTTTTCAAGCTTGTCACAATGTTCTGCAAATGTTTTAGTTGCCAGAATTAGATCGTCCACGTAGTAAGTTAAAAACTCCTTTACTTCCGGTGTTAAATTTCTGTCTAATGCTCTCACCAAAACTGCACAACTATTCCTCAAACCGAATTGGAGGCGACAATAGATATATGTCTGATTATCAAACATAAATCCGGTTAACAATCGGGATTTTTCCTCCAGAACGATGTGATGGTATGAGGACGTAAAATCCATGGTTGAAAAATACCTCATGTCACGGAATTTCTGAATAATATCTTTTATCTTTCGAGTTTGATTATACTCTGGAATCAACCGACCGTTCAAAAAACGCGCGTCAAGGCACAGACGGAGTTTCCCGTTGCTTTTCACCACAATTACCAAGGGATTCAAATAAGGACTGGTTGTCTTCATTATAATGCCATCGTCTTCCATTTCCTTTATGATCTTTTTCACTTCTGGGAAGTGTTTCTCCGGAATTCCATAAAGTTTGCCTTTATAGGGTGTCCAATCGTTCACAATTAGTTTATATTTAAAATTTGGAATCTGTCCTGGTTTATTCTTAAATAAATCCGAGTATTCCTGTAAGATCCCATGAAGTTCTGACCTTTCGCCCGAGGAAATCTTAGCATTCGCCACTGCTTCTGCGATGTTCGGCATGTCTTCTTCCTCCTCCATAGCCATTACTTTTTCTATGCTTTCTACAATGTCTTCATCTGCCAAAGATATCTCTCCTTCCTCTGACTGAAAGTTCGGATGCTCTTCCGATGGTAAGTTTTCATCTTCCGGCGCCTCCTTGTTATCTATGATCATAAGGTCGTCATTGATCTTAATCCGTTCTTGGTTTTCCCTGATGTGCTCGTCAGATATAGGGAATCTTATTTCTTGTTTCTCCATATCGATCGTCATTCCAGTTACCGTCATGAAGTCTATTCCTAGTATAATATTATATTTAATCTTGTTCATGACTATGAATGGATGCTCAAAGTGCCTGTTTCCAATACTGATTTCTAAATATGTTTGTATATTGCATTCTACTGTTTTATCCGGAATTATACCTCTTATTTTAATTTTCGAAACTGGGATGGTTAATAATTTCATTCTTCTACTCATATCTTGGAATAATTCCTTTGAAAGCACACTGATGCTAGCCCCAGAATCAACTAGGCAACGTACTTTCAGCTCTCCAACTCTTGCTACGATAATAGGTAATTCATATTTTCTTTTCATATGATGTACGGTCAAATCCTTTATCAGTTCTTCCGAATCAATTTCCCATGAATCAACCTGCGTTATGAAATAACTGTGAATTTTGGAATCCAATGCGTTCTTTATATTCTCAACCTCCCCTTCTAATTCAAAATCGGCGTTTTTTCTTGCTTGTTATCTTCTCATTTTCTCTTCTACATTCGAATTTTCTCGAGTTTGGATTGAGGATTTGTTCCTCCTGTTTCCTCTTTTTATATCTCTGTAACTCAAGACTCTCCGCTCCCTCTACATCAGCGTTGACGTCTTGATCTCTAATTACTTTCTCCCACTTGACTTTCTCGTTTCGGTCCTCATTTACTTCGCGTATAGGTCTCCGATTATAAGTTTCCCTTCCTTGGTTGTCTCTCACATTTCTCTTTCCGTAACCATATCTCCCTCTGAAATTACTTCTTCCTCTGTTTTCTCTATACGGGTTCCTGTATCGCATGTTGGGTCTATATACTCTATTTCCCATGTATGCTTCTTGGTTGTAGGACCCTTTCCTGCAATAGCATTTTTCTTCATCTCTCCTTCCACTCTCCTGGTTTCCCCATTGTCTCTTCCTGTTCATTTTTCCTCTTTCTTCAGGCGTATTCCTATCAATGCTTTCCTGTGTGAGCACATTAACCGTTTCTTCACCGTAAGTATTCCTAATCATTCTTTGAGGGTGTGGTTCTGTAGTCATATCGATCTGTCTAAGTGTCGTTTCCATTTGTACTGCCGTAGTTGGGTTAGCAGTAGCCAGCAGTCTTTGTACATCTGAGGGAAATTGTCGTTGTATCGTCTTGATCGCTTCGAGCTCACTGGGTGGCGAATCAAGATCTTGAAAACGGTGAAACTGGTAAGCGAAGTAATCACTAAACCCTGTTTGACCATTAGTAGCATACTTGCGAGAATACAACTCTAGACGTAAACTCTGCTGCACATCTGGACTCCAAAATTTTTGTAAGAACGCCGTCTTAAAGTCGCTATACTCATGGAAAGTATACTTAAATGCTTGGAACCACAAGCTTGGATTAGCATCTAAATGCTTTACCACTATTTTCAATTTCTTCTCCTCAGCTATGCCATGTTCCTTAAAGTAATCCTCCATTTCCCTAAGGAAACGTTTGGGCGAAATACTGGTTGAATTATTAAAGTGCTTCGGTCTATCATCGAAAGTTTTTATGACGTTAATAATCGTAGGATAACCACTGCTTCCGTTATCCACATTTGTCTCCCCCATACTGTGGTTAGAACGTGTAACTGGTATGGGTGTCACTTCTCTTTCATTTATTTGAAACTCAACTCCTCTGTTCCGCTCGCTACCAGACATCATAACAGTCTTTCCTGGTCCTTCCTCACGAATTTCTCGTAACTGAGCTTGCATTTGTCTAAGCCCTTCTTCAGATTTCGATATTCTTTGGTTTAATTTATCCTTATGTTGTTCGATTTCGTCCCTTATCTCCGTTATTCTGCTCCCAATTTGGTTTGCAGCCTGGTCGTACTTCCTTTCTAGACTTGTACTCGTGGTTTGCACGTCCTCACCTAATTTTCCTATACTTTCCTCACATAATCTCCACTTTTCTTGGGAATCTAGGCTTAACTTCTCCATGTTGCCTGATAAATCCTTTATTACATTCTCCTTTAAAGACTGGAGATAGTTATTGTTCCCTGTCATTTCTTTCCTAATTTCGTTTATTTCTTCTCGTATCTCTCGGTTCTTCTCCTCTATACTTCCACTAATTTCAGCTTTCCATTCATCTATATTGTTCTTGATCTCTTCTTTCACCGCCTCCAACATTGTCTTATGTCTTTCTTCTTGTTCCCTAGTCACCTCTTCCATCTTCTCCTGGTATTTATTCATTTCTTCCTTCTGTTCTTGATGACCTCTCCTTATTTCCTCCATCATTTCTTTATGTTTCTCTTCCATAAATCTTTGGTATCGTTCCTCTTGTTCTTGCTTCTCTCTCTTAGATTCTTCATCATGTTTATCCATCCTTTCCATAATCTCCTTTAACCTTTCCTCTTGCCTTCTCATTTCTTCCTGCCTCTCTTTCTTAGCTTCCTCGTTGCGTCTTCTAGCTTCTTCCTCCCGTTTTTCATCACGCATTCTAGTTTCTTCATCGCGCTGTCTATTCTCTTCCCATCTCTCCTTTTTAGCTTCTTCTGTCATTTCTTTTATAGCCTGCAACAATCCCCGTTGCTCTTCTCTCTGCCTTCTTTCTTCCTCTTCCTGTTCTTTTTGATATTTTTCTTGTTTCTCTTCTTGGCCTTTCCGATACTGTTCTTGTTCTTCTCGTTGTTCCCTTTCATACTCCTCAAAATGAGCTTTCAAATGGCTTAACGTCGTCATATCGATATTCAATTAGTATTCTAAATTCTAAAAATCCTAATAAACTCTATATTTTCCCTAAGTTCTCCACAACTCAAGTTCTCCAGCAATGTCTCTCCCACTATTTCAATCAACAATATATATATTCAGTAAATAAATAGGCAGGCTTCACTACTTGGATCTGACTCAGCTCACGATGTTGACCCAATCACACTAGGAAATATGAGGTACTTGTCCATGTAATTATGACTCCAATTCTTAACTGAAAATAACTCAAATAACCTCTTACAATCATTCTCTTATATCTAAGTTACATCTAAATACACTGACTGACAGAGCAAATGCAACACCAAGAAGGAGTGGTCAGAACTTTATGCCAATTGCAGGGTAGACTGACGTCACTGAGGTATGCTCATGATGTGAAATGCGCCGCTGTGCTGCGCACGTAGCGAACGATAAATGGGACACGGCGTTGGCGAATGGCCCACTTCGTACCGTGATTTCTCAGCCGACAGTCATTGTAGAACGTGTTGTCGTGTGCCACAGGACACGTGTATAGCTAAGAATGCCAGGCCGCCGTCAACGGAGGCATTTCCAGCAGACAGACGACTTTACGAGGGGTATGGTGATCGGGCTGAGAAGGGCAGGTTGGTCGCTTCGTCAAATCGCAGCCGATACCCATAAGGATGTGTCCACGGTGCAGCGCCTGTGGCGAAGATGGTTGGCGCAGGCACATGTGGCACGTGCAAGGGGTCCAGGCGCAGCCCGAGTGACGTCAGCACGCGAGGATCGGCGCATCCGCCGCCGAGCGGTGGCAGCCCCGCACGCCACGTCAACCGCCATTCTTCAGCATGTGCAAGAAACCCTGGCTGTTCCAATATCGACCAGAACAATTTCCCGTCGATTGGTTGAAGGAGGCCTGCACTCCCGTCGTCCGCTCAGAAGACTACCATTGACTCCACAGCATAGACGTGCACGCCTGGCATGGTACCGGGCTAGAGCGACTTGGATGAGGGAATGGAGGAACGTCGTGTTCTCCGATGAGTCACGCTTCTGTTCTGTCAGTGATAGTCACCGCAGACGAGTGTGGCGTCGGCGTGGAGAAAGGTCAAATCCGGCAGTAACTGTGGAGCGCCCTACCGCTAGACAACGCGGCATCATGGTTTGGGGCGCTATTGCGTATGATTCCACGTCACCTCTAGTGCGTATTCAAGGCACGTTAAATGCCCACCGCTACGTGCAGCATGTGCTGCGGCCAGTGGCACTCCCGTACCTTCAGGGGCTGCCCAATGCTCTGTTTAGCAGGATAATGCCCGCCCACACACTGCTCGCATCTCCCAACAGGCTCTACGACGTGTACAGATGCTTCCGTGGCCAGCGAACTCTCCGGATCTCTCACCAATCGAACACGTGTGGGATCTCATTGGACGCCGTTTGCAAACTCTGCCCCAGCCTCGTATGGACGACCAACTGTGGCAAATGGTTGACAGAGAATGGAGAACCATCCCTCAGGACACCATCCGCACTCTTATTGACTCTGTACCTCGACGTGTTTCTGCGTGCATCGCCGCTCGCGGTGGTCCTACATCCTACTGAGTCGATGCCGTGCGCATTGTGTAACCTGCATATCGGTTTGAAATAAACATCAATTATTCGTCCGTGCCGTCTCCCTTTTTTCCCCAACTTTCATCCCTTTCGAACCACTCCTTCTTGGTGTTGCATTTGCTCTGTCAGTCAGTGTAAATTAACATATTAGCGGTCATCTTTCCTCCTTTCCGAGTTCTGACTGCTACCAGCCATTTTCTGTTATTCTCTTCAGAGCAATCATCCATTTCTTCTTTATCCTATTCCATTATCTATACTGGGCATCTACTCGTTCTCACAGTCTAATATCTTGCTGTGTCCACTTCGATCCCATAAAATAACAATGCATACCATTCCAGTAAAGAAATTACCGTACGACATCTCCATCTCCATGCAATCATCTTGCTGTTATAATGAATAATTCCTCATCCATTAATTCCTAAAATATCTCCTTTATCTTACCCACTTCTTTTGAGTAAATTCTCCCATTTTACTCTAATATTGCACCAAAGATCCGTCATTCGACTATCATCTCTGTCATCTTCTTAACAGGTTTCCCGATGTTTTCCTCATTCTTATCGCTACATATGGGAATCAACCTCTTCACAGTTCTGTGTCGTATTCTTTCTCTTGGAATTCCCACGACGACTTTCTCTTGAATTTCCACATACATGAAAAACCCAAAAATTCTACTTGGTTTGCGACCAACAGTTCCCGTGGCGTTTTTCTCCATTCGCATCACGTTGAGGCGCCATTTTCTGCTTGCGCCGTTCCCGGGTCCAGGCATGGACACAAGAGATCCTGACTAGCTCTAAATTCAATTAATCCGGTGACTGAGTTTTACGGGTGTGAGTTCCGTAATAGAAGAACGCCCAGGTCGATTAATGGAAGTTTCTAACTAACGCAGAAAGACGTCTCTTACTCGTATCTAGTTAGATACCATGCTCGTATTAGCTCTTATAGAAATTGTCGTCGCTTGAAACTACTACAGACTTACAACTAATTCTTATTCTAAGAACACAGAGAAAGAATGTTTAGGTTTCACTATTCCATATTTATTTTAAATATTAAGTCAAATATTCAAGAAAATTATCTCCAATTTTACCAATGAAATAGTTCTTGAAATGAGTGACTCACAGTCAACCCTATAGTCTATATCCGTCAACAACATTTCGGAAAAATTACATCTTCCGAACTCATCCTAAATAAATGTCTTCTCGGATCATATTATTTCCTTTCATAAGCCCATTGATCTCCAAAATCATAAATTATTAGAATAAATTCTATGTAACATCTGGGAAACTTTTGAAAAAGCTATGTTTTCCTTCGTATACAACTCACCTACAAAGCTGGGCGATAACAAAATAAATTAATGTGAATACAGATAATGGTATTTACATGTGCCATACTGGCAAGAAAATAAACATTAAAATCAAGTATACTAAGAATATAGGATGCATCCTCAAAGAAGAAAAATAAAAATTGTATTAACTACTATTTACAGTATTTCTAGTGATACTCTCTTGAGAAAATAAAGAAACGCTAGTAGAATTGCCGAGTTAATGTTCAGTCAAGAAATGGAGTTCAAGTTGTCTGAATCAATTATTCTTGGGATAAGCATTAGATTCTGTTAGTTACCACCTATTCCTTACCCTATAAACTGTCACATTACTAAATTTTCACCGACTGTTTGTCTAGATGCAGGTTTAAAATTCTCAATAAAGGCTATCACAAAGCTCTTCTTCCTTTGATTTGACAAGTACTCTCTTGTATGTTTTACATTTTAAACATTCACTTCCGCCTACTTGGTTGCCTCTTAGACGCTCATATTTCCTTGTGTCACACCATAAGCTAAGCTACGTCCATTGTAAGTCGTAATCACCCTACAAGCAACGTTATCGCAAGATTTAATTTATGAACTTAAGGTAATATGACCCTAGCTTACTAATTATCAGACTACGTGCGTACATGGTTGCAAAAAGAAACGTCACCACACATATCATATGTAGCTATCATTACACATACTATCAACGGAAAATCTACTTGGTCAGATGACACTATCTCCGACTTAAAAAAAAACAATAATTCTCCCTTGAAAATCTATGTCACCAGTGATCAGCCTATTAGGTTGAAATTTATCCAGAAATAAAGTTATACACCGTGAGAGTTTTCAAGATCATCCTAAGTAAATCAGTGAAGGCTCAAATCTTATCTTGAGTACATATATGATTCTCTAGGTAATCCTAACATGGATAAAAAACATTGCACTACTCGTCTCGAGATCATATCCTAAGCTATGTACAATGAGTATGATCCAGAATTATTACATGGAATTGGCGAGAATTCTGTGACACTCTCCGAAACATCATTTGAAATGACTAGATCTCACTTCGCACAACTATGACTATTTCTCTCTCGAAGAAAACAATAAATACCGCCATCATAAATCATTAACATCCTTATATCATATCTATGACGCGTTAATTAATACTCATATTTCATATATAACAACTCTTTCACTTCATCATATGTAAATCACTACCTTAACTTGCACATCAACGTGCCGTGACATTCATAAAATGCCTACTTTATTTACTACAGTCATAGTGCCAAATTTAACATGAACTTGGAGTAGTCTACTGCCATATTCCTTCACAAAACACATCCTATATACGATCTCGAACTGATTGATATTGATTAAGTTAGGACACACAGGTATTAATGCCAACCTCACTCTTTTCTCAACACTGGTAATAATAATAACTCTAGCTATCTCTCCTCACATATCACTGGAAAACATTACGATCGGAAAATCACTTGGTGACCACGCCTACAAGTGGAATTAACATACCATATGGATGAATACCTACTTCCAATCACATCAGCAAGACATTTATCTACGCACTGTCTTCGCACAAAACAAACATCAACATGCAATAAAAGAAATAATATACTCTTACTTACGAAAACGACTTAGGTAATGGACTTAGCTTTGCTCAAGATGGTCTCGATGTTTCCTCATCTCCGGTCATCTGAGATTAGGATCTCGTCATCTGGTTCCTCCACAAGTGGTCGGGTACATCGTAGCTTCTCAACACTGATCACTGGTCATCCGGGACAGCTAACATCGTATCGCCTTGTCAGGATCCAAGCAGCATTGCCTTGCTTCCTTACAGACCCATGGTGGAGACTCGTGCGTATGAAACAGAACAATAATAGAATATTTGATTCATTGCTGACATCTTCCAATTAATATATCTCTTGCGTTGCTCAGATTGCATAGATTTCGTTAGGGTACAGTTGATCCAATAAACTAGTTCCAAATCGACTAAGACAGATGTTCTGTATATATTCCAATTTGAAAATAAATTTCTTTCCGCTATCTTTTTGTTGGCGTAAATGCACTCAACAACTGATCAGTAGGTGTCCTTCAACATTAAACAGTATCGGGAAAATTTTATTGAAGCCCTGCGCCACTTCGTGACGTAGTTCTACTGTAGTCTATTTATCTCTTTTTTTACGTATTTAATCTTCCGCACAACGATTTAATCTTGATATCAGCTGATTGGCGTGTAGTCGCGAATTATCTTTCGTTTCCAACTTATAATCTTTAGCTCCGCTGGATAATCCCTTTCAATCTAGTCTTGAGTCTTCTTACAGCTTCGAGTTCAGATTATATAATAAGTGATGAGCACATTTTTCTTGAATAATGGTTTAAAATAATGTCCATTTGTCATTTTTTTCAGCGCCTTCTATACGCGGATATTTCCGTAATCGACCGATGAAAGGACTTACATTTCGGCCCGTACTGACGTTAAATGCATTTTATTTGACATTTTGATCGCAGAGACTCCATCTTTGTTCCTACAGCTCTTATGAAGAACTGTGAAACGGCACAATATACCATTCTTCATCGGACTATGCAACAGTCTAATCGCAGAAGTCTCTGTCCATAGAGACCCGAGAATAGAGCTTTCATTCACTTCCATAAAGTATTACCTGACGGGTTAACGAAGCATGGTGGTGTTCGGTGACCATCCCGTTCTGTTCTGACTGACAGTCTGGCGCTCCGCACATGTCTGATAACACTATCGCTATATACTGCCCTCATAATGCCGGGCTCAGCTCGCCGGTGAGCGAGAGTCTCAAAGGCAGACCATTCGCTTATCGGCTGTGCAGAAAATTTTAAAGGCAGGAATAGATGAAGGACTAGCGACAAATGAAAAGAAGCTCCAGTGGATAGGAGACTTACGGAGTTACAGGTGGTGGATTTGTAAGTGGCGCGATGTTCAGATACCTATCAATGAGATCGCGTGTGCTTAACGGTATCAGTAACAATAGAAAGCCGTACTTGTAGACTCGGATAAATAGCGGTAGGGGCGAAGCTCCCGAGGTGCCGAGGAAGTGTGGACAATAGGCTAAGGAGGTCTATATTTATCCTCGGATAGACTGTTAAATCCAAGTTAAGCGGGCATAAAACACAATAACCGAATGGATAGTCTATAGAGCAGAAAATAGTTTATGGCACAGTGCACAAGTTAGCGAGTATGCAGTTATACGAGAATGGAGGACGAGGAGTGTGTATTGCAAAGTGTTAGCGCTGTGTGCTAGTTCAACCTAAATAAATGTCCAGAATGTGGCGTTATGTTTAAAGTGAATATTTCGTTGTAGTAAGAAGTCGAGATATTCCGAGGGGAGTGAGGTGCATGGACTTCAGAACGTGGCTTCGAAGACGCTACCTTGAACGAGGCATCCCTCAAGAAGAAGAGAGCACCATGAGCCAGCGGGGAGGAAGACCGGACTCCAAGAAACGACCCTGGCTGAGACTTCTACCATGATGGGCTAAATCATGCTAGCCTACCCGGAGGGAGAGAGGAGGAGATCAAATGAGATAAGTGGACCATGAATTACCAGACATATGGTAGAGTTAAGGTGTCACGCAGAGATAGTAGAATTAAACGTGTAAATGTTAATACAGGATTGATTGTGGCCCATCAGGTTGCGTATTAAGATTGTTTTGATATATCTAAGGGTAAGAGTAGTTAGATTTTTTTTTGTATCTTTGTGTAAAGCAGACAATGAGGTAATATTTGTTATCGCGGCGAGAGGTAGTGTGTAGAGTTAAGGTGTCACGCAGAGATAGTAGAATTAAACGTGTAAATGTTAATATAGGATTGATTGTGGCCCATCAGGTTGCGTATTAAGATTGTTTTGATATATCTAAGGGTAAGAGTAGTTAGATTTGTTTTTTTTTTGTATCTTTGTGTAAAGCAGACAATGAGGTAATATTTGTTATCGCGGCGAGAGGTAGTGTGCCTAGTGATACATATTTGTTTGAGTACGATAGACCGGATATTTTCCTTTGGGTCGGTCGTGAAATACATTTTACTTGTAGGATCAGGATCACTATGTGTAATTCCCATTATATTCCAGGGGAAGGGCAGACATACCTGCGTAATGTAAGGTATGCATGCTGATGGTATTTATTTAGTTAAGGGGCTCTATTTAAGTGCCTTAGACGGGCGTAAACTATAGCGGAGGCGCAGGTTTTAACGCTATTCGACTCTGTGCTACTCTGTCAAACGTTGGGTTTGAACCTCTGGCCCCCCAGGTTACTGTTGACACGCCGCATATTGACGGTGATGGTTTGAGGTGATAATATGGTAGAACATGTTATGTGATTTAACTGCGACCCGTGTGGGTGATTAAATGAAGTCTGGTGCGTATGTGAGATGTGTTTTTCCTCTCTTATTTTGTGGCCATTTGCTGCTATGTGTAGAAGCTTGTAAGTCCCTTTGTGAAAGAATGTAGGGTAAGACGTCTAGCGGTAGTTTGTTTACAAGTTTTTTTGATGTGGGAGGGGGCTCCAGACCCGACTGCAGGTCAATTTTCGCCTGCTCCGTATTGGGGTGAGCTCGGCCATTTTTAAATCGCTCTGGAGGTCGGTTATTCTCCTTTGGCAGGGAGTCTTTTGCAAACACAGTGCGTCATTTATTTTTATCCATTTTACCTCGTATTCCTTTCTTGTTTGATTCGCATTCTTAGGGTTGTGTATTCTGCTAATGTGATCTTGGCACTATGCTACTGTTATGATTGCCCTGTTGACACAAGGTTCTGCCTGGTGGACGTGGGTTCACGTCCGTGTAAATAGGAAATTGAGGGCGCTAGAATAGGTATCTGAGTTTATTTTATTACTTATTGTGCTGCTAATTTTTGTGTATATAAATATCCCGGTATGGGAGGAAACTTCCATAATAGCGATAATCTCTGCGGGTATCCTTGATTCTACCATTATATCATTTTATGTCGCAGGCATAGGGATGTGGTCTCCATGTGGGGACACATCCGTTCTTTCCTGGTTCACAGATCGACAAACTTCAGCATAACGTCATCATCCAGATTGTATTTTCTTTGTTTTCCTTTTAATTTGTAGATGTGAGCCTTTGGCGCACTTATTTTGGCACTACAGGTGCAATCCTTGTAATTAACTTGTGTTGTGAATACAAACTTATGCTCAAATTCTGATCACAGCGAAAGTGTTCCTCATTTCGTAGTTTAATGTAGTATATGAGTTCCCCATGATCCTCTCGTCATAAGAACCCAATTATCGACCATTTCTGCCGACTGCAGCTGAGCTGGTGCCCGTATGCAAGAACAGAAGAGCAGGTAGGTATCATCCTGCAGTATTAATGTGCCCCGTAGGGTACATAAGAGTGTCGCCCAATAGCGCGTGGCGAGAGTATCCATGGGGAAGGAGAATAATATACACCATAATGTAGTAATTTGCCTTTAATTGTGTATGACGAGAGTATAGATGCAGACGCTATGAATATCCAAGATAGGATACAAAAACGTGTCTGAATGAAGGTGGATTATTAGTTAGGAGTTTTTCTTTGATAAATGAGGAACTGAAACAGAGAAGCCAGTAGTTTGGCATTGAATCTGTTCAAATTTTAGTGCGTTATTTTTAACAGTGAATATTGTACATGTCTTGGTGTCGATATTCTGTCTTATATTTCGTAATCATGGTGAGGATGATTTCTTTCAGGACTGTAATCTGGTAATTAACCATTGCTATGCAACACACTGTTATTTAGATTTAAACTATAGTGTGTTATGTCATTTTGTCCAAAATTTCTGACGTTTGTGGTTCATATATGATCAGACAGAGCATAAGTGGATAGGTAGAAATTTAACGGAATCTAGGGTGATGACGGTGTGCGGGTAAGACCTCTAAGTCTCTCTTGACGGGTTGGCGTATTATCATTGTAATAAATGTCGCTGACGTTAGAAAGTTTTCGGGAGTTATTGAAGGTGGAGTTAGAAACTCAGATAGCTGCGATAAAATCACAGGTTATTGATGTAAGTGAAAAACAGATGAGTAAAATTGAGGAGCAGAAAGTCGAGTTAGAAACTCAAATAGCTGCGATAAAATCACAGGTTATTGATGTAAGTGAAAAACAGATGATTAAAACTGAAGAACAATTAGTAGGGTTAGAAGAACGTACTAACGGTAAATTAGATAGGTTGATGGCGGACAATCAGCAGACGCAGACACGGCTAGGGGAACTAGATGAGAAAATAGAAAAGGTGCGCATTTGTTGCCTGGAGAACACAGAGGAATTGAGGAGGCAGGTGTCAAACATGGAGAAGGAAACAGGAGAACAAATTACCACGTTGAAAGAAGTAGTAGGGACGCTAGAGGAAAGGACGCTTAATAATGAAGTTCTGGTAGAGAAGAGGTTGAAAGCATACGCTGTGGACATAGATGAAATAAAGAGGGAGATAGATGAAACTAGTTCTGGTCTGGTATTGTTGGAAAGGAAGATGGATTCTAAGATAGGAGCAATAAATGAGAAGGCAGCTGACAGGATGGAACGAATTGAAGAAAAGACGAAGGCAAAAATGATTAGTCTTGAAGCTCAAGTAGAACAAACCGAGACGAAAATGACTGCCCGAATGTCAAGTTTAGAACTTCAAGTAGGACAAATGAAGCAGCAACTAGAACAGAAAAATTCTTATGAGTATCGGGGAGGAAAAGGAGAAGGGGTGCTGATGTCATCAGGCGAAATAAAGGCGCCGGTGGAAATTAAGGTAGAGGGCAATCCCTTAAGTGAGTCAGCGGCGGTCAACGAGTTTTTAAACGTACAGAAGCCAATGATACGGAGCTCGATGCCGGAGAATGGCAATATCATTCCCGTATATAATATAGTGAGGTCAAATGAGGACACACCTAAGAAGTTCTTAGCTAATGGCGAATGCACGCCCCGTTCATTTCTCAGGGAGATTGAAGAGTATATGGAAGATTGTCGGATACCTAAGGAGAAAAGACTCAGAACAGTAGAGATGTTCTTAGGAGGGACTGTGTCTCAGTGGATGACTGCTTTCAAGAACACCTTCCAGTCTTATGAGGACTTTAAGGAAGCCTTTCTCAGGAGATATTGGAGCCTCTCGGTCCAACAGAATTTAAGACTCGAGCTATATGCTAGACGATATGCTAGCACGCTGCCCACGCGCTTTAATGATTTTTTCATTTCACAGCTAATTAAAATGCGGGAACTAGACCACCCACCTCCAGAGAAAGAAGTTATTACGACCATCATGAAACAGCTACCGGTCGAGGTGGAAAGAATTTTGATCGCCGCCAACGTCAATACGGCTAGTGAGGTTGAAACGACTTTAAGGCAATTGGATCAAACTTCGGTACAGAATCAGCCTCGTATTCGGCATACTGAAGCGATAAACACGCTGGAGGTGATGCAAGAAGAACACCCGCAAGGAAGAAATAGCAGACAAGAAATTCAGAACTCGGGTACCCAGACATCAAGATGGATGAGAGAGGAAGGACAAAACCGGCAACAAAGGGGATCGAATGGAGGACCCTGGTATAGGGATAACCAGCAAAGGTATAGAAATTACAAAGAAAGGAGAGAGGTTTCGCCGGCAGGTCATAACCCTGGACTGCCAGGGAGACAATATCGTCCGCGATACGAGGGGAGGAATGTGGCGAGAAAACCTTACTCCAACTGGAACCAGAAGCGAAGGCGGGACTACCAACAGCACAGAAATGATTACAGACCTTGTGATTCGGAACATGAGAGAGAACATAGGCAGTATGTGAACAAGTTAGAGCAAGATCGTAACAATTCAGAGAATTGGAGGAATGCCATCCAGCAGGCGAATCCGATACAGTGTGGTGCACAGAGTCTGGAACTGCAGCAACACATTAACGAAAACCGAGGGTGTAACTTGAACCCTCACGCGCCTGAATATAGCCGAGGGAGTGCGGGAGCTAAAAAAACTACAAGGTCCACAAATGGAGATAGCCTAAACCCTGAAGGGGAGGACAGTGAAGAGGGATGGACGACGGTGACAGTAGACAGTTGGGTAATAAGGCCTGGGGACTTATTAGACGACCATATTAAAATTGATGTCAAGACGGTTAAAGAATTACCAATAATATATGCACGTATACATGGTTTAAAGACACGTATCCTGGTAGACACAGGCGCGTCAATTAGCGTTATTTCTCAAGCGTTGC
This sequence comes from Anabrus simplex, assembly GCF_040414725.1. Classification (NCBI taxonomy): domain Eukaryota; kingdom Metazoa; phylum Arthropoda; class Insecta; order Orthoptera; family Tettigoniidae; genus Anabrus; species Anabrus simplex. The sequence continues at coordinate 172,936,879 of NC_090265.1, forward strand.
TGTCAGAAATAAAGACTAGAGCACGAGTTCCTTCCATTCCTATTGCTAAACTGAAAGTCAGAGGGATCGTACCAGATAAGACAACTGTATGCAAGGAACAAGTCTTAGTGGACATTGAAATAGGCAGGTCAGTCATATCTCACCCGTGCGTAGTGCTCACGAAAATGGAGTATAACCTGATTTTAGGAGCAGATTTTCTTCGTGAACATCAGGCCAATATTGACATGGGTAACAGTGTTATTAGATTACACTTAAGTCCGATACCCGAAGAAGTTAAGCTGAATCAGAATGAGGATTACCACCAGGAGGAAAGAATCTGGCTAACTGCAGCAGAATACGGAAACATGGGTGAATATGAGGACAGGCCAGCGTTTGAATTCGAGGATTATAAAGGGAATTTTCAGAAATGTGAGATTATGGTAGCCAACTTAGAGGACGAAGCAGAGAGAGAAAATTTGGAGGCGATAAAGCCACAGAAAATCGCGGAAGCTAAAATTGGGGAGGAAGACAAGAAGAGATTACAAGATATCTTGGAGCGGCATGCAACAGTTTTTAGTTCGAAGCCAGGAAGAATCCCTAACTTTCAATACCGTCTGAACGCAACAAATTGGGAACCATATAAGCAGAAACCGTATCCCATACCGGAAAAATTCTTTTCCCAAGTCAAAGGTATAATAGAGGACATGGAGAGAAACGGCATAATATCAAAGGCGGCCACGCCGTTCCTGAACCCCATCTGTACGGTCCTAAGGCCAACGGTTCGATCCGTTTGTGTTTGGATGCTCGTGGTTTGAATAGCCGATTAGTGCCCGAATATGAGTGTGCCCCGGCCATAAAGGACTTATTGACAAAATTCGGTGATATGGAGTACTTTAGTACGTTCGATTTGACCTCTTCGTTCTTCCATATCGTCTTAGACCCTGCAACAAGCATGCTAACAGGCTTCATGTTCGATAACCAGACGTACCGCTTTATGCGGCTTCCCTTCGGTGTGAAAACATCAAGTTCCGCTCTTATCCGCGCTCTGGAAGCGAACCTAAGCCCGGAAGTAAAGGCGTTTACTCTCAAATATGTGGACGATTTAATAATAGGTTCAAAGACCCTGGATGAACACTTAACGAAGGTAGACATGTTACTGGAAGACCTCAATAAGAGCAACTTCAAGATAAACTTCGAGAAGTCTCATTTCTGTCAGAGAAGCGTTTTATTCTTAGGCCATGTGGTGGATGGAACAGGTGGAAGACCTAACCCTACGAAGATAGCCGCAATACAGAATTTTCCTACACCTAGCCGTGTAAAGCATATTAGACAGTTCCTGGGGTTATGTCTCTTTTTCGCGAATCATTGCCCAGGTTATACGGAAACGGTCGCTCCACTACAAGACCTATTGAAAGTAAATAATCGTTGGAAGTGGGATAAGATACATGAACAGGCATTTCAGAATACTAAACGACTGTTGGCAAATTCTGTGAAGTTAGGATATCCCGATTACACCCGCAAGTTCCTAATACAGACAGATGCATCAGAAGTGGGAATAGGTGCTGTACTATATCAAGAAACCCCAGAGAAAGAAAACCCAATAACGTATCTCTCCTTCATGAGCCGAAAATTACGGTCTCATGAAATGAAGTACACCACGACAGACTTGGAGATGTTGTCAATAGTCACTGCTCTGAATTATTGGAGGAAATATGTTTATGGGTTTCCTGTCATAATCCGAACAGACCATAAGGCTCTCACTTTTGTATTAAAGACAAATCTAGCGAGTGGGCGTGTTACTAGATGGGCTCTATATGTCCAGCAATTTGACTTAACCTTTGAGCACTGCCCGGGGAAAATGAATGTACTGGCAGATGCGTTGAGCCGTAATCCGAATCCGGAAGAAGTCTCAATAAACTTGACAACACTGGGACAGGAAGATCAGGAAGTCTTAGACCAGCTGCGAAACATAGGGCATGAGCAATTAGAAGACCCTGCCACTAGTCTCATGGTGAAGTATTTTAAGAAAGAATTGCAACAAGGAACCCCAGAATACATTGAGGCACAGAAGAAGGCTGCATCTTACCATTTCCTTAATGGCATGTTACACAAATTTGTGGACGAAGAACACACCCGGTTACGGATAGTGCTACCTTCTAATTTACAGATCGGATTAATTTGGCTTACACATCATGCCACAGGGCATGCCGGTATTGATAAGGTTACTGCGACGCTACAAGAAACTTTCGTTTGGCCTAAGTTGAGAACTACAGTTCAGCAGTTACTTAAGACCTGCGATATATGCCAGCGAGTGAAGCCAAACCCCTACCTATTAAAGCAAAAACCGAAACCGTTACTCCGTACGGAGCCAAGAAAACTTTTCGCAATAGATTGGTATGGGCCAATTCCCGCAGCGAGTAGAGGCTTGAAATACATACTAGTATGCATGGATGTTTTCAGTAAATATGTAACACTGTGTCCAGTACGGAAGGCGAATACCCGGACGGCGCTAAATCAGTTGAAAAACAAGATAATTCCTTCCATGGGGAAACCTGAGAATTTATTATCGGACCACGGTGCGCAGTTTACATCTGAGGCCTTTAAAAGGGAACTGGAACGCCTGGGAATCAAACACGTGCTATCCAGCATACGGCATCCTGAAGCAAACCCGAGTGAAAGAATAATGCGAGAGATCGCTAAGTACTGTCGTATCTACTGTCCGCGAGAACATTATAAGTGGTTAAGTGTGATACCTATTATCACCGAGTCCATCAATTCAACACGACACGAATCCAAGTCACAAATTCCTTCAGTTTTACACCACAACATCTACCCCCGTCGGCCGTGGCAAGAAGTTATTCCGTGCCCCACCGACACAAGAATGTCACAAGAGATATGTGTGAGGAGGGCAGCCGAACAGCTGAGGGCGCAGGCGGAACGTAGAATGAGACGAACCAGAAAGAGATGTTTTCACCGCCCATTACGAGTAAATGAATTAGTGCTCATTCGTCGCCCTGCTCCCAGTCAACCGTCAGCTAGATTTTATCACAAGTTTGCCGAACTATATGTGGGACCTTATCGTATAGTTCAGTGTTACTATAACAATGCATACAGGGTACGAAGCTTGGACGGTAGGACTGAGAAGGTATTCAATGCAGCCAATCTTAAAATTTATATTCCCAGAAGACAAATGCCAATCGAGGACAACGCCGAGATTGAAGAGATGGAGGGAGAAGAGGACGAAGTAGAAGAAGAAGAAAACGTGGTAGGCGCAGACGAAGTACCGGAGAAGCACGACGATGAAAATAAAACCCTTGACCACAATCCGAATGATGTATCCCTCAATGTAGGAAAGGTAGAAGAAGTTTCGCCGTACAGCAGCGCAATAATAGGAAGGGCTGCTGTGGAGTGCAATGAATGTTTGGGGAATCATAGAAAATTCTTGGCTTTGTTGGATGCCTACTACGGAATGAGGAAGGAGTGTGAGGAACTACTGGAACAAGTTCCGGAAGAACCACAGGATGGCTCGGAATGAAAGAAAGGGCCACATGAGCGTTAAATATCAGAAGCAAAGAAAAATACAAAAAAATAAGATTTTTTCATATTTTTCTTTGGTGTGTAGGGAGGCAAATGTACCATTATATCTGACTGCGAGAATGGATATTTAACGCAGTAAAAAGTTTGCAGTAGGACGCCGCTTGTGAGGGCGTGATGCTATATAGAGAGCGGGAAGCGAGAAGGTGATTTCCCGAGGCAAGGCGTGGTCATGTGTGACGAAGAAAGGATATGTGAGGAAGAGAGAAAGAGAGATGGGATTTTGTCTGGGGGAGAGACCTACCATCTTAACAGAGATTTTTAGCGGGGGCAGACAGGCCCACCACATTACGGAAATTGGGTCGTAATTCCCGTAATTAAAGGTTTCTCAGGTATATAAAAAGATGGAAATGATTGCTAGAATTTTACGAAGCTGTATATACCTCTAGGTTTATTAACATATGATTAGATCAATAAATATGTACCAAGCAGAACCACCGTGGGAAGCACTGTAGTGGCCACATTCCAGACTCAAGTTGTTTCTCGGGACTTTCCCTGGCGTTCTTTGGTGTGTTGCCTCATATAAAAGCTGAGTGACATGGGGGGAGATCATCCAGTTGACTATCATATTGCTGCCGGCACGCGTCCCACGTCTGCCTAGATTGCGCCGGAAACAATTTGTTCAGAACAAAGACAGTGTATAATTATTACAGTGCGATAACTTTGATCCAGTGGATAGGAGACTTACGGAGTTACAGGTGGTGGATTTGTAAGTGGCGCGATGTTCAGATACCTATCAATGAGATCGCGTGTGCTTAACGGTATCAGTAACAATAGAAAGCCGTACTTGTAGACTCGGATAAATAGCGGTAGGGGCGAAGCTCCCGAGGTGCCGAGGAAGTGTGGACAATAGGCTAAGGAGGTCTATATTTATCCTCTGATAGACTGTTGAATCCAAGTTAAGTGGGCATAAAAACACAATAACCGAGTGGATAGTCTATAGAGCAGAAAATAGTTTATGGCACAGTGCACAAGTTAGCGAGTATGCAGTTATACGAGAATGGAGGACGAGGAGTGTGTATTGCAAAGTGTTAGCGCTGTGTGCTAGTTCAACCTAAATAAATGTCCAGAATGTGGCGTTATGTTTAAAGTGAATATTTCGTTGTAGTAAGAAGTCGAGATATTCCGAGGGGAGTGAGGTGCAAGGACTTCAGAACGTGGCTTCGAAGACGCTACCATGAACGAGGCATCCCTCAAGAAGAAGACAGCACCATGGGCCAGCGGGGCAGGAAGACCGGACTCCAAGAAACGACCCTGGCTGAGACTTCTACCATGATGGGCTAAATCATGCTAGCCTACCCGGAGGGAGAGAGGAGGAGATCAAATGAGATAAGTGGACCATGAATTACCAGACATATGGTAGAGTTAAGGTGTCACGCAGAGATAGTAGAATTAAACGTGTAAATGTTAATATAGGATTGATTGTGGCCCATCAGGTTGCGTATTAAGATTGTTTTGATATATCTAAGGGTAAGAGTAGTTAGATTTGTTTTTTTTGTATCTTTGTGTAAAGCAGACAATGAGGTAATATTTGTTATCGCGGCGAGAGGTAGTGTGCCTAGTGATACATATTTGTTTGAGTACGATAGACCGGATATTTTCCTTTGGGTCGGTCGTGAAATACATTTTACTTGTAGGATCAGGATCACTATGTGTAATTCCCATTATATTCCAGGGGAAGGGCAGACATACCTGCGTAATGTAAGGTATGCATGCTGATGGTATTTATTTAGTTAAGGGGCTCTATTTAAGTGCCTTAGACGGGCGTAAACTATAGCGGAGACGCAGGTTTTAACGCTATTCGACTCTGTGCTACTCTGTCAAACGTTGGGTTTGAACCTCTGGCCCCCAGGTTACTGTTGACACGCCGCATATTGACGGTGATGGTTTGAGGTGATAATATGGTAGAACATGTTATGTGATTTAACTGCGACCCGTGTGGGTGATTAAATGAAGTCTGGTGCGTATGTGGGATGTGTTTTTCCTCACTTATTTTGTGGCCATTTGCTGCTATGTGTAGAAGCTTGTAAGTCCCTTTGTGAAAGAATGTAGGGTAAGACGTCTAGCGGTAGTTTGTTTACAAGTTTTTTTTGATGTGGGAGGGGGCTCCAGACCCGACTGCAGGTCAATTTTCGCCTGCTCCGTATTGGGGTGAGCTCGGCCATTTTTAAATCGCTCTGGAGGTTGGTCATTCTCCTTTGGCAGGGAGTCTTTTGCAAACACAGTGCGTCATTTATTTTTATCCATTTTACCGCGTATTCCTTTCTTGTTTGATTCGCATTCTTAGGGTTGTGTATTCTGCTAATGTGATCTTGGCACTATGCTACTGTTATGATTGCCCTGTTGACACAAGGTTCTGCCTGGTGGACGTGGGTTCACGTCCGTGTAAATAGGAAATTGAGAGCGCTAGAATAGGTATCTGAGTTTATTTTATTACTTATTGTGCTGCTAATTTTTGTGTATATAAATATCCCGGTATGGGAGGAAACTTCCATAATAGCGATAATCTCTGCGGGTATCCTTGATTCTACCATTATATCATTTTATGTCGCAGGCATAGGGATGTGGTCTCCATGTGGGGACACATCCGTTCTTTCCTGGTTCACAGATCGACAAACTTCAGCATAACGTCATCATCCAGATTGTATTTTCTTTGTTTTCCTTTTAATTTGTAGATGTGAGCCTTTGGCGCACTTATTTTGGCACTACAGGTGCAATCCTTGTAATTAACTTGTGTTGTGAATACAAACTTATGCTCAAATTCTGATCACAGCGAAAGTGTTCCTCATTTCGTAGTTTAATGTAGTATATGAGTTCCCCATGATCCTCTCGTCATAAGAACCCAATTATCGACCGTTTCTGCCGACTGCAGCTGATCTGGTACCCGTATGCAAGAACAGAAGAGCAGGTAGGTATCATCCTGCAGTATTAATGTGCCCCGTAGGGTACACTTAGTCTTTCCCTTCATCAATCAATTCATTTTTATACTTATTAAGTGACTGAACTTCTCATAATTAATTCTTATTTGATCTCATATCAACCTAAATGTTACTCGTTGTTATGCAATAAGTGACTGTACAATAACTAAAAATTCAGCCTCGTGACATCAATCCACGGACGTTGCCTTCTCTTATTCAATTTATTTAGTGAATTAGATCCTAATCTACCTAAAATTATAATAAAATCATCTAAATATTCATAATTCATCAAATCACGGTCACGCAAAAATAACGTAAATCATTCAAAATTTGACGCGCGCAGTGGAGAACATCATCATAAAACCATTCAAGAATATAATCAAATCACACATGACACATTCACACATAGGTACATGACAATATTACAATATTATTTACACGAACACTAACCCATTATTATTAAATTTTGGATTTATTCCAAATTAGGGAAATCATTCTCTAGATGACAATATCAGGTATATACCAGGTATCGATCTAGGACGTGATAGAGTTGAGGTTATCACTTTATGCAGAAATTAATTATACAACGATGTTCAAAGGAATCCTTTAAACAGAAATTATTCAAAATAAGCAAGTAAAATACACTGACTGACAGAGCAAATGCAACACCAAGAAGGAGTGGTCAGAACTTTATGCCAATTGCAGGGTAGACTGACGTCACTGAGGTATGCTCATGATGTGAAATGCGCCGCTGTGCTGCGCACGTAGCGAACGATAAATGGGACACGGCGTTGGCGAATGGCCCACTTCGTACCGTGATTTCTCAGCCGACAGTCATTGTAGAACGTGTTGTCGTGTGCCACAGGACACGTGTATAGCTAAGAATGCCAGGCCGCCGTCAACGGAGGCATTTCCAGCAGACAGACGACTTTACGAGGGGTATGGTGATCGGGCTGACAAGGGCAGGTTGGTCGCTTCGTCAAGTCGCAGCCAATACCCATAGGGATGTGTCCACGGTGCAGCGCCTGTGGCGAAGATGGTTGGCGCAGGGACATGTGGCACGTGCGAGGTGTCCAGGCGCAGCCCGAGTGACGTCAGCACGCGAGGATCGGCGCAACCGCCGCCAAGCGGTGGCAGCCCCGCACGCCACGTCAACCGCCATTCTTCAGCATGTGCAAGACACCCTGGCTGTTCCAATATCGACCAGAACAATTTCCCGTCGATTGGTTGAAGGAGGCCTGCACTCCCGGCGTCCGCTCAGAAGACCACCATTGACTCCACAGCATAGACGTGCACGCCTGGCATGGTGCCGGGCTAGAGCGACTTGGATGAGGGAATGGCGGAACGTCGTGTTCTCCGATGAGTCACGCTTCTGTTCTGTCAGTGATAGTCACCGCAGACGAGTGTGGCGTCGGCGTGGATAAAGGTCAAATCCGGCAGTACAGTAACTGTGGAGCGCCCTACCGCTAGACAACGCGGCATCATGGTTTGGGGCGCTATTGCGTATGATTCCACGTCACCTCTATTGCGTATTCAAGGCACGTTAAATGCCCACCGCTACGTGCAGCATGTGCTGCGGCCGGTGGCACTCCCGTACCTTCAGGGGCTGCCCAATGCTCTGTTTCAGCAGGATAATGCCCGCCCACACACTGCTCGCATCTCCCAACAGGCTCTACGAGGTGTACAGATGCTTCCGTGGCCAGCGTACTCTCCGGATCTCTCACCAATCGAACACGTGTGGGATCTCATTGGACGCCGTTTGCAAACTCTGCCCCAGCCTCGTACGGACGACCAACTGTGGCAAATGGTTGACAGAGAATGGAGAACCATCCCTCAGGACACCATCCGCACTCTTATTGACTCTGTACATCGACGTGTTTCTGCGTGCATCGCCGCTCGCGGTGGTCCTACATCCTACTGAGTTGATGCCGTGCGCATTGTGTAACCTGCATATCGGTTTGAAATAAACATCAATTATTCGTCCATGCCGTCTCTGTTTCTTCCCCAACTTTCATCCCTTTCGAACCACTCCTTCTTGGTGTTGCATTTGCTCTGTCAGTCAGTGTATCTACAGCACAGGTCAAAATATTAGAATACGCGCTTACGGTACATGAGTTGCCGCATTTATTCTTATTCTCCTACTATATCGTGGCTCTCGATTAATCTGCACTCAAGCTCGAAGAAATCATGTCCAGTGACACATTTCTTCCAAAAATGACTCTAATGGATGCATAAATTATCACACAAAATATAATGTCCCTCTGCAAGTCATAATCAAATTAATAGCACAGTAAAATATACGTATAATTCATCATTACTCCGTCCGGAGGATGCCATGTTCCAGGCCTATTTTACATAAAGTGAGCACACGATAATTCTTTCCAAGAACAAACCAACATTAAACCCATGACCTTATTCAAATTTTAGCCCGTAAATAGGTTTAATTATTTTTACTCATTATTATTATTATATTTATTGAGCGTGCCTAATCACACTTGCAAAGCTATCGTACGAAATTATTCAGATGACTCTAAACGAACTAAAGTCCACAGAAATGTCGTATAATCGTAGAATGAAATTTGACACTTAGAAAAACACCAGAACACTGTCCTAATCTGTCTCAATTAATTTCCAAACTATTTCAAAATCATTCAAGATTAACGCGGAGGTCATTTACTTTTATTTCTCCTGCCGTCTTAAATTTTTAGGACAGTTGAGGTCCCTCTTGATGACATTCACTCTTATCTCTAACTAATAGAACCGAATACACATTCATTCCAGAGCACAAACTACCTCCCACCGAGGAAAGAAGAATGAAAAGTCAAACTACTGCTAAACTAATAGAAAATCTAAATGAATAAGGTAAGGCTACGTTTTACAGACATTTTAGAGAAAGATAGAAAGATGAATTCTTAAGGAATACTCATGTGGCTGGTGTTAACTGGATTCTGGCTGATGACCCAGTACGTGGTCACATCACCTTCCATCGAACAAAGTCTTGCCCATGTCCGACGCCTTACATAATTAGTGACCCATGGAGGAGATGAAGGTGCACAGGAAACAGTAGGATTCATCTCGGAAAGGGATAGCCATCTTGCAGCGAGCTCGAACCAACGACCTTCTTTCTTCTGAGTTTTAGTAGAAAATTGAAACTAATAAAAGTCTTAGCAATAGTCCAGGATACACACGCGATGTTTAATAATTTGGAGATGGACACTTATCTTATGACAGTCATAAATAAATCGTAGAGAAGTTTTTCAAATGCCTGAATTGCAGTTTATTCAGTCCTCAGTGCCTTCTCTAATGCAAAGTCTCGCAGTAAAGCAAACGACGTCCAGTCTCGACCGTAGCTGCATTCAGAGTAACGCTCAAATCAAGTGTTTAGAAGTAAAAACCCTCTATAAAATTTCCTTTGGAATTACCATAAATTCACTGTCTTAAGACGGAGGTGTGCCTCTTGATTATATCTGATTGGTAGATCTGTTGCATTCCTGTGAAGGTTGTCATTTTTATTGGCTGCCCTAGTTTCACGTCACACGACCTTGCAATTATTGATCGATTATAATCACGCTGCCCGCCCGATCACGTGGCATCCACACACATGTGTCTGAAGGACACCTAACAGGAATTTCACCCTGCTTCCTCGTTCTCTTGGTAGGTTGGGAAAACCGGTTCGCAGGCGGCTTGTTCACGCTAGCACGGGAGTGTAAAATCTCACCCTCCTGGCGATCGAAATAATGTTTCAACTCACTGATGAAATAAATCATTCTCCCTTAATAAATTATTTCCACTATTGAAGGGGACAATACAGTATCATTAAAAAATATCTAGACCACATTAGAATACCTTGAAAAATGTCATCTAGAACCTAAAAGTCTACCCTAGAAACAAAATGCTTCTTTTCTTTGAACACTTGAATTTGTCACTGAATTTGGAGGAGTTCTAATAATTGATAAACATTAGAACACCGTTCGACTCCTTGGCTGAATGGTCAACATTGAGGTCTTCGGTTCAGAGGATCCCGGGTTCGATTTCCGGCCGAGTCGGGGATTTTAATCGCTTCTGATGAATTCTTCTGCCTCGGGGACTGGGTGTTTGTGTTTTTACCAACACTTCATATTCAGACACATACTAAACTACAAACTACCACAGGAACGCGCAATAGTGTTCATATCCCTCCACATAGGGTAAGCGGCGAGAAGGGCATCTAGTCGTAAAACAGAGCCAAATCAACATGTGCGACACAGGTCGCACACGCGATCCATAACTATTGGAAAAATCTGTAGAATAAGAAGATAAACATTAGAACACCACTCCAAAATATCGCTACATTTAGAGAAGTAATGTAACTAGTGCTACAAGTCGTTGAAGAGATTGGCCCCAATATATTTGTTGTCGACCGCTCCTGTGGTGTAGTGGTTAGTGTTGTTAGCTTCCACCCTCGGAGGCCCGGGTTCGATTCTGGCCACTGTCAAAAAATTGAAATGTGGTACGAGGGCTGGAACGTGGTCCACTCAGTCTTGGCAGGTCATTGAGTAGGGGGTGTTAGATTTGCATCTCGGCCCTCCTCGAAGTGGTTTCTCACTTCTCCTCCCTGAAATGCCGGAATGGTACCTAAATTAAGGCCACAGCCGTTTCGTTCCCTCTTCCTTGTCTATTGCACCCATAAGGGAGTGTGCGTAATTAATGCATATTTAAATGTTCAATTTTCGCATATGAGAATACTTCAGTAGGCTGGGAAAAGATTATAGTCTAACAAAGCAACTGCCAGGCGCCGTTCAGACTGGAAAATAAATCCACAGAATAAGTCTTAAGGCACGGACAGGATGTAGCTAGCCTGAGTGGTACGTCCAATTAGGTTGTATGATACCGACAGGAAGTGAAAGTTTTCTATCCAGTTCCCACGTGAATTCGCACGACTGGAATGCACTTGACCCAGAAGAGTGAGTGAGACACGAATAATACCCGCCATCCCTTAGCAGAAATTGGAAGAACCCAAACTACCAAGAGCGCGAACGTCTCAGCCAATCACAAAATTGCAAATTTTAATGGCTTGTCATAGCGGGAATCTACAGTTAGTATTTCGCGATCTGGTGACAGAAGTAGCTGTAAAATATTGTGTCCTGACTTCCAAGTAATATTTAAGGATTTATCAGTGCAAGTGTGTGATTAATCAGTGGCTAAATAAGAAATTTTCAACTTTACATAGAAGAGTAGAATCGCCCAGGAAGTGAACCGCCATGGCGGGAAGACGTCATGCTCTGACAGAAAATAGAGCCAGTGACGCGCGACGTCGTAGAAATTAATCTGTGATCGTTTCTCATAACGCAATGTAACACATAAGTCGGATCGAAATTAGGACGATTTTGAGCACATTTTCTAAAACTCTAACCTACGGACACATGATAAATCGGTCCCAAGTGCAGAATTATTACGCCACATCCCTTCCACCGGACTATTTTCGAAGTGGAGGGAGGACTGTTTACAAAAACGGAGACACCAAGGTGGTGAACCTCAGTCTCAACCGCAATCTCAGTCTCAATCGCAGTCTCAACCGCAGTCTTGTAGAAGATCAGTAGTCTCATGGTAAACTTCAATCTCGTCGGAATTCTCAATCTTGTGAAAATTCACAGTCTTATAAGAATCTTCAGTGTCTTATACAGTAGTTGAAATCCGAGTGAGTAATGTATTTATTGGTGAGAGCAATATCTTAGCAGAAATGAACACTTTGACAAACTTTTATTCAACTTTAGATTATGCAGATATAATCAGGCAATTAAATTGACAAATGACAATGGTAGTTATATTCTCAACACTTGCCATGAATGAACTTAAGGTGCTAGGACCGAGGTGAACATTGAATCTCGTCGTAACACGTAGCTGCATCACCTTCTTGCTATTTCACGTGTAGCTCGTGTATTACGTGGAAAAGTCATATGTTGGAGAACGATTATTATAAAATTCTCCACATCATTGGAACATTACACGTAATTTTTCCACACTCTCATTGAACTTTTATTGCAAGTTAGATATTTGGGAGCAGAATTAGTCCAGCCAGTTACAGGGAGAAAAACTTTGTTTTCATAATTGGAATACTTCCGTAGTAAGACCTTGAGTCCAGTGCCATGGTCAGAGAAGGTGAATAACCAGTAATCCTTTACACAAACAATCTGAGAGGGGTGAGAGAGAGAGGCAACAGCAGGCAGGTAGCGGAGTACAGACTTTCGACTTCACGTCAGGTGTTCAATGCGGTGTCATTGAATATTCTTCGCAGGAGTGTTAAAATGCGAGTGTTAATATAAATATGGACGTGTGCAACGATATTGTGAAAATGTATCAATTTGCGTGTGTGACCTCTTGGATAACATCAGCCTGAAGATGAAATACTAAGTCAACATGACGGGGTCCGGAGGATGATCTGACCTGCCTCCAGCACAAATAAGGTAAATGAGCATAATGTAATTCTGTAAACAAGTAAGGCTATGAACACTCGATGATCAAAAATGTAGTTTAGAATTTTAGATAGGACTGTAAATAATTCACGGATCGGATAGTAATTATAAAATTAGGATCATAATAATCTATATAAATAAAATTGTAGGGGGTCCGCTGTCTGTAATTTCTTTTGTTTTGCCAATTTTTCAGATATTTATCCGTTTTAGGTCAACTCAAGACCGAATCGGTGGTTTTTACGTTTCGTGTCCGTTTGTTTGTCTGTTTGTCTGTTTGTCTGTTTGTCTGTTCCAACATCACGTCGAAACGGCTGGATAGATCTCAACCAAACTTCATATTTAGAGTATACTCATCCCGGGGAAGGTTTCGATATGCATATAATTTTAAAATCTTTGAATACACGGGGGGTTTATAGGAAAACCAGAATGGTTTTTCCACCATCACGTCGAAACGGCTAGATAGATCTCAACCAAACTTCATATTTAGAGTATACTCATCCCGGGGAAGGTTTCGATATGCATATCATTTTAAAACCTTTGAAAAGACGGGGGGTTTATAGGAAAACCAGAATGGTTTTCCTCCATTTTCTCTTATACTATTGATTTTCTGTAAACTTCGTTTACCGTACGGTAAACATCTCTTCATTATAAACAACGTTCGTTATGTTCATAATTTACCTTTCTCTTCACATGACGGAGAAATTTACAATTTTCCGCTGGTATCATGCTCTGCATTGAGTGACAGACAGACCGACAACGAACCTACAGGTTACCACGGCAAAGTTTCTGTCTGCATGCCAGCAGGGAAGTAACGTATTGCCATTTTTCTCATCATGCTTTTAAATTCGTGGTTGTTCCTTGGGTAGAAGACAAGAGAGGCGTCAATCGGCCTACCTGCGGGATATTGGCCCATTTTCCTACTTCCAGCCAGCTTACTGCCAGTCACACCAAGTTGGTGAGTTTCCATCAAAATAGCAGGCCACTATGCCTAATGCCAGTCACATTTTAGATGAGGACATTTCTTTATAATGGTGGGCACCCTTGCCTACTGCCAAACACAATCGGGTAGGGGAGTTTTAAACAAAACTGCATGCTCACTTGCCTTCTGCAAGTCAAATCGAGAAGTGAACTATTCATTACAATTGTAGACCTTCCTTACTAATGACAGTTACACAGGAGTTGGAGAAGGAACCCTTTCATACTGCCAGTCAAAGTCGGTGTGGGGAGTACTGATTACAATAGCAGACCCACCCTTTCTCGATCACTACAAATCGACATCAGTGAATATATATAGATCGACATACGAAAGTATATGCGTGTTTACAATATTGAAGACCTTCATTTACAGATTAACTGCTACTAAACGTACGTCATATCGACAAAGGATTATACCATAAGACACGCCGTATTTAGTGGCCTAAATGGCTGGTCCTATGATATGTCATCTATTCTTTGGTCAGATTGAGTTAGAAACGTGGAACAGGGTAACGTTCTTGTAAGATTATCTCACATTACATTACTTTTCGGATAATTATGTGACAGCTACATACATAGCATTTGGCTCATATATGGCTACTGGGAGGGCCAATTTTCGTGAAGAGTTTGATGATTCTGTATTTCATATAAGTAATCGAAGGTATGAATTATGCATGTGAAAATCCAAAATTGACTTAACATCCATTAATAGAGAAAAATCAAACGTAAAAGGGATACAGATACGGCAAAAAGTCATAAGACCCAGGTTGTAGATCATTCCAAATTGAACGGAGATTGTGCAATCTGTTATGTGATAGGAATTTCCGAAGGTCTGCACCATCATTAAAATTGCCTGCATATTTCGATATTCTTCGGGGATAAAAAGTGAAAAATGTAATGATCTTGGATGTTTTCCGTTCGTTACAGGCTAAAACATATAATTTTGTCAAATTTCAATTATCTTCTTTTTCTTCTGGCAGATTATGCCGAAATCTGGATTTTGGGCGAGGCGGGTAAAAATTAGGACTTTCAGGAAACTAAACCAAAAATTATGTAGATGGTCATTATTATCCCTTAAACGGAAAGCTGCACGAAAATTTCGCCAAAAGTCAGTGTAGAGGCACACAGTCGTTACGATTTGATTTATATAGATAAGGAATCTGCTCCATGTAAAACACCTTTTTGGCTATGTCCGCTGGACTTAACCTGCAAAACTGACCATTCATGATATCTCCCTTATTAAACCTCCTGACGAAAAAATGCACATGAAAAAACGTTTAGAGGTGGAATTCCATCACGTTTGGTCGATTTCCAGTCAGGTTGGTCTTGTTCTGTATATATTGTGGAAGAGTAAAATCACCATTTCGGTTCCCTATAAACCGCCAGTCCATTCCGGAACTTGAAATGTTATTTACGTTTAAAACCTACCTTTGGACAGGTGGATGCTAAATATGAATTTTGGTTCGAATGTCTTCAGTAGTTTTCAAGTTGTAAGGAATACGCTTTACACGCACCCGCTCGTGAGTTAAGTCCGATGGGACTTGTACAAAAAAACGGTCCGTTAATGATATCTCCCTTATTAATCCTCGTATCGAAATGATGCACATGAGAAAAAAGGTTTAGAAATTAATTTCTACCAAGGCAGGTAGATTTAAATTAACGTTGGTTGTGTATATTTTGTGGAAGTGCAAAATCACTGTTTTGGTTTCGTATAAACCTCCAGTCAGTTCAGGGATTTAGAAACAATATTTGCCCTAAAACATATCAAGGACAGGTGTATTCTAAATACGAGTCTTGGTGGAAATACATCCAGTAGTTTGTAGCACTCGCGTACATACGGCGTAATTAAGGAAGAAAGCAGTCAGAGACGTTGCCATGGTAACCTGTAGGTTCGTTGTCGGTCTGTCGGTCACTCAATGCAGAGCATGGTACCAGCAGAAAATTGTAAATTTCTCCGTCATGTAAAGAGTAAGGTAAATTATGAACATAACGAAAGTTGTTTATAATGAAGAGACGTTTCACGTACGGTAAACGAAGCTTACAGAAAATCAATATTATAAGAGAAAATGGAGGAAAACCATTCTGGTTTTCCTATAAACCCCCGTCTATTCAAAGATTTTAAAATGATATGCATATTGAAACCTTCCCCGGGATGAGTATACTCTAAATATGAAGTTTAGTTGAGATCTATCGAGCCGTTTCGACGTGATGGTGGAAAAACCATTCTTGTTTTCCTATAAACCCCCGTGTATTCAAAGTTTCTAAAATGACATGCATATCGAAACCTTCCCCGGGAGGAGTATACTCTAAATATGAAGTTTGGTTGAGATCTATCGAGCCGTTTCGACGTGATGGTGGAAAAACCATTCTGGTTTTCCTATAAACCCCCCGTGTATTCAAAGATTTTAAAATGATATGCATATCGAAACCTTCCCCGGGAGGAGTATACTCTAAATATGAAATTTGGTTGATATCTATCCAGCCGTTTCGACGTGATGGTGGAAAAACCATTCTGGTTTTCCTATAAACCCCCGTGTATTCAAAGATTTTAAAATGACATGCATATCGAAACCTTCCTCGGGATGAGTATACTCTAAATATGAAATTTGGTTGAGATCTATCCAGCCGTTTCGACGTGATGGTGGAAAAAAACATTCTGGTTTTCCTATAAACCCCCCGTGTATTCAAAGATTTTAAAATGATATGCATATCGAAATCTTTCCCGGAAGGAGTATACTCTAAATATGAAGTTTAGTTGAGATCTATCGAGCCGTTTCGACGTGATGGTGGAAAAACCATTCTGGTTTTCCTATAAACCCCCTGTATTCAAAGATTTTAAAATGATATGCATATCGAAACCTTCCCCGGGATGAGTATACTCTAAATATGAAATTTGGTTGAGATCTATCCAGCCGTTTCGACGTGATGGTGGAAAAACCATTCTGGTTTTCCTATAAACCCCCCGTGTATTCAAAGATTTTAAAATGATATGCATATAGAAACCATCCCCGGGAGGAGTATACTCTAAATATGAAGTTTGGTTGAGATCTATCCAGCCGTTTCGACGTGATGGTGGAAGAACCATTCTGGTTTTCCTATAAACCCCCCGTGTATTCAAAGATTTTGAAATGATATGCATATCGAAACCTTCCCCGGGAGGAGTATACTCTAAATATGAAGTTTGGTTGAGATCTATCCAGCCGTTTCGACGTGATGGTGGAAAAACCATTCTGGTTTTCCTATAAACCCCCCGTGTATTCAAAGATTTTAAAATGATATGCATATCGAAACCATCCCCGGGATGAGTATACTCTAAATATGAAGTTTGGTTGAGATCTATCCAGCCGTTTCGACGTGATGGTGGAACAGACAAACAGACAAACAGACAGACAAACAGAAACAATTTTATTTATATAGATTTATTTATTTACTTTTTTTTGGTAGTTAGTTAGTTAGTTTGTTTGTTTGTTTACAGACATAAGTTCTTGGGATATAAACGTAGTATATATTGGTCAAATTAATTTTTGTCATGTTAGACTATAGGATTGTGTTAAAATTATTGTTATTTTCCTTACGTCGTACCGACTCTGAGATGTATTACGGTGACGGTGAGATATACAGAGTAAAGACTGGGAACGAAGCATCCGTGGCATTTTGTATTTTCTGCATCACAGATCAAGCATGTGCGTTGTTTGAACATGGAAAATCAGAGAAAATAATTTTCAGGGTTGCCATCACTGGGGTTCAAACCCATCATCTCCCTAATTCAAGTTAACAGCTTGTCGCGAACTTACAAGCTAGGTATTTCACAACAGTAGTTGCACGATCCAGGGAAACAAATTAAATAAATCAGTACTAATTTTCCCAAAGGAAGATCGTAGCAAGCGTGGAAACAGCTAGGCTAAACAGAGGTCAAGTGGATAGAAAGAGAAATAATGCTTACTGACTAAAATCATAATTCATTTTCGGATTACAACAACTTTATTGAGAGAAGGTTAAATAATAGTAATTAAATTTCAATTTCAGTCAGGCAAATAAAAGGGATAAAATTAAAACATGGTAATTAAAGCTTAACCTCAAATTAAGAGAGGAAAATAAAGGGAAATTAAATTAATAAATCGTAATTAAAGATTAATTTCAAATTCCATGGAGTAAAATTGAAAGGAATTAAATTAATTATACGACCTTCTGGTTCTTTAAAATTAAAAACATGGAAACCAATTAAAATGAAAATAATCTGAGCTCACAAACCAGTACTTTCAAGAAATCTTCAGAGAGGGTAAACTGGGAATAGGAAACAACCCAAAGAAATGAACCCAAGAAAGGGGTACTTAATTGATCACTTTTTCCAAACCAGGTTTTCACACAACAAAATTTTTCAGAGTGAAAAATGTTCCTTAATAACCACTTCAACTGCAGAACCCGAGCAGTAACATGTGAAATCCACAATAAATAAATTCCACCAAAAACATTAGGAAGGAGTAAACAGATAAAATATTTAAGTGATCCAGAGTTAAAACAAGTCGTCAAGGACCAAAATTATCCGCATTAAAATTTTAGTAAATCACGACAGCCAAGCATACGGAGAAATAATAGACGCATTACAGAATCACGTCTCATCCCAAGAGCCGAATTCAACAATCTCTCCGTAAAACGCCCGTCAGCTGTCTGCACGTAACAAAGAGCAGAGACGGCAAATGTCAAATAACAGGGGCAACGCCCACACTCATGTAAACACAGCAGTCATGGCAACGGGGTCACGTGACGAAGGACCACAAAATGGCTACCCACCCAGAAAGAAAAAAAAAACACGCAGCCGAATGGTGACAAGAAACAATTTCCAACTCATAATGACTTCCCTGATGGGGATTTTCAGATTATAAGGAATTAACACGTTGAACAACATTACAACCAGTTACACAAAGCCCCAAATAATTGATAATTAATTTACAATTAAAAGGATCTAGATCACAGTCTTTCATTGGTAACGGCTGAATACTTCCCTTATCCACAAACATGATTTAGACAGTAAAATATTATCCTTTGAAGTACTTCATTAAGCCAAACGAAATTTAACTTGGGTTTATCTGGTTCCCTTCTCACATCGTTAGATTTCCTGGTAACAAAAGTGGATGCTTACTTACAGATTGTACTAAGGTCGTAGAGAAAAAAAATTAATTAAAGGAAATAGAACGGCGACAAGGACATCGCCCCTTGGCAATGTGATCACCCAGGGTCAATTACAACCCACATCCTTTCTTCTTTCTTCACTTAAAACCGGTCAAAAACCAACAGTAAACACAGAAGCAGCTCCGTCGTGTCTTCACTTTTCAAAACAAAACCAGTCGCCTATTATCGTGCGTGCAAGGAGTAAAAGTGAGTCTAGTTCCGTGGTTGCTCCTAGGTGGCAGCACAGATTCCACAGCATGCCTACCGAAAGCCGGCGCTACAGTGGCGGACAGCGTAACTATTATCTCAAGACATAAGACACTCCAAAATCAATTTCCATGAGTCGAAATAATTATCAAATTTAGCCTTGATGAAAAGGCAACTTGGCAAGTCTCCAGGCACACCACAATACACGTCCGAATTCCGTGACAGTTCCTCCTCCCCCGAAAGACTAACATGGGGTAGGACGAAACGAAGATGATCGGAGATAAAGGAGCACTTCAAATATACATGCAATAAAATTTCTTACTTGACGTTTCTAGGAGAAGCGAGGTTACCGGTTAGAACCAGATCGTTGAGCTTACATGATAAGGTGATAACTCAATAGGCAGTTGAAGCAGATCAACGTGCGTCGAAGTCCATAATTAGATTTGTAGAACAACTTCACATCACTCCATACGATAATGATCTGTTAACACAGAAACAGTCTATTTTGAAGAAGTAATACACCAACCGTTATAGTCACTTCTGATATTTGCACGAGTTTTCATACTAAATTCCCGACGGCGAGAACCAGGTTTCAAAAATCTTTGAACAATACTAAGAAATTAATTTTTCTAAATGAAAATTTGGGGCTTTTACTATAGAGAAAGGCACGATTCACATTAAAAAAACATTTACATACACCCAGGAAGAAATAGTAAACAAGTAACCCAAGAAATTGGTGCATAAAAATCATTTAACCAAAGGGAAACCAGAAGCATCATGGCCATCGCTACATCATGAGGCATCCAACCACTCCACGCAAGTTACCAACAGAAGAAACAAAGAGATTCAAAATAAACCCCAAAGAAAGGAGTTACATAGGAAACCAAGAAAAAAATTACCCCAGAAAATAATACATAGACCAAGGACAGGTCTCAAACAAATTCAATAGAAAACAAAGAAAGTTAATATACTTTGAGCATAATAGCACAAGCACTACCAATCAGTGAGTTAAATGGTCAATATTTCAAAATCTTCGTTGTACAACCAACACTACAGAATCATTTCAAAACTTGGATCAACATTTCACGGATTCAAGGCATCACAAACAGGAAGGGAAAGGAGAAAAGGATACAAGTCAACCAATAAAAGAAAAACACAGAAAGCACAGAATTCAGATCAAAGCCTATTCCATGACTATCAGATAAACCATTTTCAAGCAAGAGTAGCTCTGAGCCGATCGGTTGGAGATCTTTTTCAAATCAAGATGGTAGGGCTGCGCATAGTCGGTCCTCGACAACAGATCACCCAAGAAATACCAAGCAAGAATAGTTTACAGATCAACAGCAAACACTCCTCTGAGCATAATAAAGAACATGGAATCAACAGGACAGAAACGGAGCAAACAAAACTCAGGAGGGAATACAATCCGGAATCTAATAACCAACCTATTATATGGCATCACCAACTAATTCATCCTACAATGGTACATCCAATCAAATCAAAAGGCAAAGGTGAGACCTCAGATTAGATAACCAAGAAGGAAGATAAGGAGCGATACCTTACACAACGCACACTACCGGATGTCCCTTACAGAACCACTGGGGAAAAGAAAACGCCATAGAGTGGCACATAACATAAATAGAACCATGTAGTAAAAAAACAAACTCAAAATTACGTCGGATTAGCAGGTAACGCAGAGAAACGTGAGATGAAGCAACCAAGTACACGATACCAAGAAGAAATAAATAGCAAGACAAGTTAATTCACTATGAGTTGCAGATACACCTCTTAATTCCTCCCAAAATCTACTGAGACACAGAGGTACAATTGAAAGAAACACACTCCCATACCAAAGTGCCATGGCTAGTAAATACTTGACCCGATACCCATAGGAACAACCACAGATAAGACACATGGGTTAACTCATTAGAGTTTAAAAGATAAACACCTTCCACACCATGATCTTCAGCCATAATTCCATCTCAATAAACATTAAATTAGAATTACTCCACCGAAACATCGTAAATCAATGCCCTTAGGCATACCGATTAGGTCCAAGAAGATACATGCTTCGGAAAAGATCCCATTAGCAAACCAAAATAACACTAACAACCAGTAGATAGGTAAATTACATAACACCAGCAGTGATCTGCAACTCAAGAATGAAAACCAACCGTAGATACCACTAAGGTTGAAAGTTAAATAAATTCAACAACAATGCTCAGGCAGTGCACAACTCAATTCCATTGCACTAAGAAAAGATAATAGAATTCCAATATAGTTTCCACCTAAGTAAGTAATACCAGATAAATGAGATTAGGGATAGTTTCACGCTTAGAACAAACCCAGAAGCAGTTCACAAGGCTAACCAAGGAGAGAACACAAGGTCATTGAGCTATAGATAAGTACAAGGATCAGTATGTAGGAAATGAAGCTCGATTAAGACACAGAGTCCATGCACTAGACAAACGAACCATTATCTCCACCACTAACCGACCATACAACATCAAAGCTAATAACCACTCCAAAATAAACAACATACGACGTCACTCGAATCACTACCAATCCCACACACTCACACCCACACAATGAAAAGATGACAGATGAAAACTTTCACACAGTAAACACACACGATTCATATCACCACAACTACTCTTCAGGATAGCAATGATCAAGTCACATCGCGATAAATTAATCTGGTGTTCAACATTCAATGCGGAAACAACCAGGACATGATTCCTTAGGTTAAATTACCCACTTAGTAGATAGAAATTATCTGAGAAGTACAATTAGCAAGGTAAACACCATAAATTACTAAAATGGTAATTCAGAAGTACACCACACAAGCATCAGTTTTCAAATAAATAATGATGATAATTTGGGAAATAACACAAGAACACTAAAACAGAGAAGATTACCAAAAATTCACGAGTTACAAGTTCCCAATCAGAAAATCATCAATAAGTTACCAAATGAACCATCCGAAAATACTTAACACAAGGCAATTAATAAATTCACTCACCA
This sequence comes from Anabrus simplex, assembly GCF_040414725.1. NCBI lineage: Eukaryota > Metazoa > Arthropoda > Insecta > Orthoptera > Tettigoniidae > Anabrus > Anabrus simplex. The sequence continues at coordinate 172,959,197 of NC_090265.1, forward strand.
ATCAGTAGTATGCACAACAACTTCAACAGAGGGTGTTAATTCTCCACCCACGTTACACTTAACAAAAGGTTTCAACAAGAAAAATTACCAGTTAACCAGGTTTAATTTGAGAAAGGTGAACACGCCTAATACGTTTAGCAATAGGATCACTGACTAAGACGGATACCGGAGTTAGAAACTGCAACAAGGTACAGGTCCCTTGATACCTGGGGGCAAGTTTAGCAGAAAACTTATGGACAGCCTTGCTGATGGGGTAACACTTTACATAGACCTGACCACCAACTTTCAATTCTGATGACTTTCTGTCTTTATCATACCTATTTTTAACCTTTTCGTAGGACACAGCCAAATTTTTCTTCGCCTCATCCCAAATGTTTTGGACATCTTTAGGTTTAGAGAATTCAGGCAACAGATCTTCAATAGACAACAGATTAGACATAGGAGAATATGGAGTATAACAGAACATAAGATCCATAGGTGTCTTCCGGTGAGATTCATGAGTAGCACAGTTGAAGGCGTGGGCCAGCCAATGCAAACAAGAATCCCATTTGCATTGGTCGTCGTGATGATATGCAATCAGAGCAGATCTTAAATTTCTATTTAACCTTTCAGCATATGAAGGGTTCGGATAATAGGGGGTGGTAGTAACGTGGGAGATGGACAATTCAAATAGATATTTCCTGAAAGAGTTACTAGTGAAGGAACTAGCATTGTCCGAAACCAGAAACTTGGGAGGACCGAAGGATGAGAAGATGGAATTTAGGCAGTTAATAGAAGTACGGGAGTTGGTGGATCGGGTAGGGAAAATCCAGCAAAATCTAGAGAAAGCATCAATACATACAAGGATATGGGTGTTTCCAAGGGAAGAGCGAGGGAAAGGTCCTACGTAGTCTATAAACAACCGTTCCATGGGGCGAGAGGCTTGGGAAGATGACAGCAATCCAATTCTGTTGTTCAAGTTAGGCTTACTAATGCCACAAGATTGGCAAGATTTGATCATCGTTCTAATGTCATGATCCATTTTCTTCCAAATGAAAAACTGCCGGATCTTTTGCCTGGTTTTGTAAGTACCTAGATGACCACCAATGGGTGAAGAGTGATAGTACTTAAAAATGATGGGTACAAGAACCTTTGGAACAACGATTTTTAGGTTACGGTCCTTTCGACCCTTACAACAAAGGACACCTTTAGACAAAGAATAGGGTTTTACTTCCGTACCATCATTAATTGCGTCTATGATCTTCTTCAATTCAGGATCCGACTTCTGATGATCTTCGAACTCATGATACAATAGAGGAAAGTCAGAAAGGATTGCGCCGACACCAACAGCATTGACTTCAAGTTCTCCCACATTAGGATTCAGTTCAGACTCGTCATTCCCTTCGAACATTCTACTTAAGCAATCTGCAATGACATTCTCAGAACCCCTAATATGACGAACGTTGAACTTGAAAGAAGAAATACGAAGCGCCCACCTGGTTATCCTTCCGGTTCTTTTGGGCCTATTTAGCACCCAAGAAAGAGCTTGATTGTCTGTTTCCAACTAGAAGTTCACATGCTCAATGAATGGTCTAAACTTTTCAAGAGCGAACAAGACTGCAAGACATTCTAGTTCATAGACAGAGTACTTACTTTCCAAACTATTAAGAGTTCTAGATACATGGGCAATAGGTCTACGCTCACCATCATACTCCTGCAAGAGTACCCCGGCAATAGCCTTATTGGAAGCATCGGTTTGCACCACAAATCGCTTGTTAAAGTTAGGAATTGCCAACACCGGAGCATTGGTCAAGGCAGCTTTCAGAGAATCGAAGGCTACTTGTTGGGCGGTACCCCAGGTGAACTTCACACCTTTGCGTCTAAGACAATTCAAGGGAGCAGCAATTTCTGCAAAATTTGGAATGAATTTCCGAAAAAAATTGACCATACCAATGAAGCGGGCAACACCTTTAACGTCCCTAGGAGGTTTGAAATCCCTGATACCTTGAGTTCTAGACTGATCTATGGAGACACCATCTGAGGAAACTACATGCCCAGGAAGGACATGCTACGCTTTGCGAAGGCAACCTTAGATAGCTTGACAGTAAGTCCGGCCTTCTTCAGGCGTACCAAAACTTCCCTAATATGTTCTAGATGTTCTTCGAAGGTGTTTGAAAAAATTACGACATCGTCCAAATAATTATACACAAACTTGAACTTTATGTCCGACAGAATGGAATTGAGCAGCCTCGACAACACAACTGCTCCACAGCTCAGACCGAACGGCAGTCTCAGGAACTCATACAGGTTCCAGTCGGTAATAAAGGCAGTTAGGGGAATGGATCGCTTAGAAAGGGGGACCTGGTAGTACGCTTGGTTCAAGTCCAGAACGGTGAAAAACTTCGCCCCAGAAAACCATCCGAAACAAGTGTGGAGATCAGGCAAAGGAATCGACTGGAGTACTATCTTACTATTTAGAACTCGATAGTCTATTACAGCACGAAAACCGCCAGAAGACTTGGGCACTAAGAACACCGGAGAGGCATATGGAGAGGTAGAAGGTCTGATGACACCATCCTTTTCCATCTGTTCCACAATCTTCTTCAATTCTAGCATACGTGGTGGAGACAGACGATACGGAGGAGATCTGACCGGTTGATGATCTAACAACTCAATGTCATATTCTAGGACATCAGTCAACCCTAATTTACTTGTTAAGACTTCCGGAAATTCTTTACAGAGGTTTCGCACTTGTTCAGCTTCAATTTCCCCTAGATGTCCCAGATCAAGGCAATTCAGATCACTATCCTCGACAGGAGATGGGTAACCTACACACGAAGAAATGGGTATCTTCAACGGAGCATCAACCAAAGCAAACTTAACGTCTGGAGAAAATTTAAAAAAGAAATTCCTACTCTGTAAGTCTAACACTAGACCTACGCTAGACAGAAAATTCGAACCAAGAATTACGTTACAAGACAAATTAGGCGTTACTAAACATCTGACCTTCCAGGTAAATCTGCCAATCCTCAACTTAACCTTGACTGAACCTAAAATTTTCAAAAACTGAGAGTTAGCAGCGACGCATTTGACTTTCGTAGATTCCAATTCCGGCAATTTACATGGAGATTTCATTTTATAGTACCATGTCGAATTAATTAGGCACACCACACTTCCGGTATCAAGTAAAGCGTTTACCGGTTCATTATTGATTTCTACGGGAGTACAAGTACCTTGGGAGGGAACATGAACAGAAATCTTGTTACACTGATGCGGGCAAATAAATTTTTCAGACGTCCAAGGATTTTCAACGCTAGGCCTGTTACATTCGTTGTCTTCTAGTCATTGATTATTACTCTGAACTGACAAAGGGCAGTTTTTCTTCACATGTTGTTTGGATCCACAGGAATAGCAACCACCAGAATGACGTTTGACAACTGGACAGGTGTTCCTCAAATGACCCCTAGACCCACAGTTGAAACATTTCCGAACATTTCCATCCTTAGCAACTGAAGAGACAGTAGGTTCCTCAGGTCTAACAGGAGGAGGGAGGTTGACAGGTCTGGTAGAGTCACCATGTTTGACGTCCTCAGCGAATGAGCGTGCCTCTTCCAGTTCTCGGAAATTGGTGGGACATCGGGTTAAAGAGAGGTAGGACCGATACGAGGGTGATATGCCTTTTAAAATCCTAGCCACCATCTCGCTTTCCTGAACAGAGATCATAAATACCTTGCAGTAAAATCTCAAGTCCAACACGTAAGACAACAAATTTTCATGTAAAAACTGAGTTCTGAAACAGTGTTTGGGAATTAAGCTCTGGAGAGCAAGAGATGGAATGAACTTCCCTAGTACTAGCTCATGGAAAGCATTGATGGATAGGTTCCGTGATATAGCTTCCGAAATCTCTCTTTTCAAAATCCCTTCACAGTGAGGGAATAGAGCACGAAAGATACCCAAGTCGTCCACAGAATAAACATTAGCTGACTCTGTCAGCTCCACAAGAAATCTTAAAAACCTGATGCTTTCCTCAATAGAGTTAACAGAAAAATTATTCACTCCTTTAAAAATCTCCCTCAAACAATTAGGAGATGACGCAGAATTAACTCGAGTTAGCAAGTTTTCCAGAACAGAAGTTGAGATACCACAGTTACATGGGTTATGAGGAGAGGATACAATAGTATTTGGAGAAGGTTCAGACGAAGGCGTGATGGAGTTAACTTTCTCAGAAATTCCCATATTACTAACATCTTTGTTGATCAACAAAAGGTCAAGTTCGGCTGAAATGCCCGAAACAATAGTTATTAACTTGATACATTCTGTCATAATTTCGTCCTCAGGCTTAACAGCAAGAATGTCCTGGATGCGCCCAAGATAGTGATGAGCTCTGGCCTTTAACCTGTTCACTTGAGCTCTTGAGGGAGGTAATTCAGAAAATTCTTCCCTGATGACGTTAATTTCTTGCAACGAGTCACATATCACACTTAAAAATTCCCCACGCTTAGTTCGATCAATAATAGACAGGTCAATGGGAACATGAACATTTGCTGTCAGTAAGGCAGCACACTCTCCTATGGTACTAGGTACCTCTAAATTCCGGATCGATAGTTCATATATCAACTCAGCCTTTCGAAGCTGATAGGGAAAAATCACAGTACGAGACATAGTTTTTTGGGTAAGGAACACCGAAACAAAGATTACGCCCAATACACACTTCCTTCGTTAAGCTTATTTCCACTAAAGAACAGGCAGATCAACACCCCCAAAGAAAGGTTATGAGTGACGCATAAGAGCCTTCAGGCACCGAGAAAACAATAAGAGATCCAGTAACCTTTACTTCCCGGTTAATTTAGGGTATCCCAAACCCATTTGAATCATCAAACACAAGACAGGAAGACACAGATGCACGCCAAGACAAATAACAGTGTGAGATGTTTTCACCTTTCTTCATGCAAATAAAATTCTCAGTTACAGGACCGAGAAATTACTAAGAGAAAATCAAATAAAATAACTCACCGGTTGTCAGCCTTATGATTAGATCAAAGCAAATTTCCAGCAGCAAGCTAGCATACCAAGCTCCCAAGCCAAAGAATCAGGAATACATAACCCTCAGATACCTCACACAGCAGTGATGGGCTCCCCCAAGATGACAAAATGCACATGGAACAGAAATATATTTGCATTAACACAAGTCGAATCTTGCCTTCCTCTTTACAATTAAGCACTTTCAAAATGTGCCTTGTTATTATTTTAGTCAGTATTCAATAATTCTCAAGATAGGTAAAAAAACCACCAACAGTTTACTAAAAGGGAAATAGAATCACAGAGAAAATTAAAATTCAAACAAAACAAAAGAACCACGCGAACTGATACCAAAATACTGTCGCGAACTTACAAGCTAGGTATTTCACAACAGTAGTTGCACGATCCAGGGAAACAAATTAAATAAATCAGTACTAATTTTCCCAAAGGAAGATCGTAGCAAGCGTGGAAACAGCTAGGCTAAACAGAGGTCAAGTGGATAGAAAGAGAAATAATGCTTACTGACTAAAATCATAATTCATTTTCGGATTACAACAACTTTATTAAGAGAAGGTTAAATAATAGTAATTAAATTTCAATTTCAGTCAGGCAAGTAAAAGGGATAAAATTAAAACATGGTAATTAAAGCTTAACCTCAAATTAAGAGAGGAAAATAAAGGGAAATTAAATTAATAAATCGTAATTAAAGATTAATTTCAAATTCCATGGAGTAAAATTGAAAGGAATTAAATTAATTATACGACCTTCTGGTTCTTTAAAATTAAAAACATGGAAACCAATTAAAATGAAAATAATCTGAGCTCACAAACCAGTACTTTCAAGAAATCTTCAGAGAGGGTAAACTGGGAATAGGAAACAACCCAAAGAAATGAACCCAAGAAAGGGGTACTTAATTGATCACTTTTTCCAAACCAGGTTTTCACACAACAAAATTTTTCAGAGTGAAAAATGTTCCTTAATAACCACTTCAACTGCAGAACCCGAGCAGTAACATGTGAAATCCACAATAAATAAATTCCACCAAAAACATTAGGAAGGAGTAAACAGATAAAATATTTAAGTGATCCACAGTTAAAACAAGTCGTCAAGGACCAAAATTATCCGCATTAAAATTTTAGTAAATCACGACAGCCAAGCATACGGAGAAATAATAGACGCATTACAGAATCACGTCTCATCCCAAGAGCCGAATTCAACAATCTCTCCGTAAAACGCCCGTCAGCTGTCTGCACGTAACAAAGAGCAGAGACGGCAAATGTCAAATAACAGGGGCAACGCCCACACTCATGTAAACACAGCAGTCATGGCAACGGGGTCACGTGACGAAGGACCACAAAATGGCTACCCACCCAGAAAGAAAAAAAAACACGCAGCCGAATGGTGACAAGAAACAATTTCCAACTCATAATGACTTCCCTGATGGGGATTTTCAGATTATAAGGAATTAACACGTTGAACAACATTACAACCAGTTACACAAAGCCCCAAATAATTGATAATTAATTTACAATTAAAAGGATCTAGATCACAGTCTTTCATTGGTAACGGCTGAATACTTCCCTTATCCACAAACATGATTTAGACAGTAAAATATTATCCTTTGAAGTACTTCATTAAGCCAAACGAAATTTAACTTGGGTTTATCTGGTTCCCTTCTCACATCGTTAGATTTCCTGGTAACAAAAGTGGATGCTTACTTACAGATTGTACTAAGGTCGTAGAGAAAAGAAATTAATTAAAGGAAATAGAACGGCGACAAGGACATCGCCCCTTGGCAATGTGATCACCCAGGGTCAATTACAACCCACATCCTTTCTTCTTTCTTCACTTAAAACCGGTCAAAAACCAACAGTAAACACAGAAGCAGCTCCGTCGTGTCTTCACTTTTCAAAACAAAACCAGTCGTCTATTATCGTGCGTGCAAGGAGTAAAAGTGAGTCTAGTTCCGTGGTTGCTCCTAGGTGGCAGCACAGATTCCACAGCATGCCTACCGAAAGACGGCGCTACAGTGGCGGACAGCGTAACTATTATCTCAAGACATAAGACACTCCAAGATCAATTTCCATGAGTCGAAATAATTATCAAATTTAGCCTTGATGAAAAGGCAACTTGGCAAGTCTCCAGGCACACCACAATACACGTCCGAATTCCGTGACAAGCTGCATACCTAAATTGGCGTAGCCAGCTCTCTCAGTTTTAAAATCCTGACCTGTACTGTATATTGTGGCCGTGAGTAGGTCACAGCTGACTGGACTGGTGTTGGTGTGTGGCTTGTGTTCGCTTGTCGGCGAGATGGAGTGTGCGTGAACTTGGCTCGTGGACGAGAACAAGTTTTTTTACGTGAAGAGGGTGGCCGGCCGACTAACAAAAAAATGAAGGTTGGCAGGAGAAAAAAGTTGCTAGCGCGTGTCACTTGTAATTGCGAGGAACGATATGAATGAAATATTTATAATACACTGACTGACAGAGCAAATGCAACACAAAGAAGGAGTGGTCAGAACTTTATGCCAATTGCAGGGTAGACTGACGTCACTGAGGTATGCTCATGATATGAAATGCGCCGCTGTGCTGCACACGAAGCGAACGATAAATGGGACACGGCGTTGGCGAATGGCCCACTTCGTACCGTGATTTCTCAGCCAACAGTCATTGTAGAACGTGTTGTCGTGTGCCACAGGACACGTGTATAGCTAAGAATGCCAGGCCGCCGTCAACGGAGGCATTTCCAGCAGACAGACGACTTTACGAGGGGTATGGTGATCGGGCTGAGAAGGGCAGGTTGGTCGCTTCGTCAAATCGCAGCCGATACCCATAGGGATGTGTCCACTGTGCAGCGCCTGTGGCGAAGATGGTTGGCGCAGGGACATGTGGCACGTGCGAGGGGTCCAGGCGCAGCCCGAGTGACGTCAGCACGCGAGGATCGGCGCATCCGCCGCCAAGCGGTGGTAGCCCCGCACGCCACGTCAACCGCCATTCTTCAGCATGTGCAAGACACCCTGGCTGTTCCAATATCGACCAGAACAATTTCCCGTCGATTGGTTAAAGGAGGCCTGCACTCCCGGCGTCCGCTCAGAAGACTACCATTGACTCCACAGCATAGACGTGCACGCCAGGCATGGTGCCGGGCTAGAGCGACTTGGATGAGGGAATGGCGGAACGTCGTGTTCTCCGATGAGTCACGCTTCTGTTCTGTCAGTGATAGTCACCGCAGACGAGTGTGGCGTCGGCGTGGAGAAAGGTCAAATCCGGCAGTAACTGTGGAGCGCCCTACCGCTAGACAACGCGGCATCATGGTTTGGGGCGCTATTGCGTATGATTCCACGTCACCTCTAGTGCGTATTCAAGGCACGTTAAATGCCCACCGCTACGTGCAGCATGTGCTGCGGCCGGTGGCACTCCCGTACCTTCAGGGGCTGCCCAATGCTCTGTTTCAGCAGGATAATGCCCGCCCACACACTGCTCGCATCTCCCAACAGGCTCTACGAGGTGTACAGATGCTTCCGTGGCCAGCGTACTCTCCGGATCTCTCACCAATCGAACACGTGTGGGATCTCATTGGACGCCGTTTGCAAACTCTGCCCCAGCCTCGTACGGACGACCAACTGTGGCAAATGGTTGACAGAGAATAGAGAACCATCCCTCAGGACACCATCCGCACTCTTATTGACTCTGTACCTCGACGTGTTTCTGCGTGCATCGCCGCTCGCGGTGGTCCTACATCCTACTGAGTCGATGCCGTGCGCATTGTGTAACCTGCATATCGGTTTGAAATAAACATCAATTATTCGTCCGTGTCGTCTCTGTTTTTTCCCCAACTTTCATCCCTTTCGAACCAGTCCTTCTTGGTGTTGCATTTGCTCTGTCAGTCAGTGTATCTTTGGTGGCGTGACATGCATAATTACGGAATGCTCATGGATTAAATTTAAAAAACTGGATAAATAATAGCACATTTAGATGATATAAATTAAAAACTAAAATTTTTGAACTAACTTTCACGACCTTTTGGCTAAAATGGTGATAAAATTATATATTCATACGGTAGAAGAATTTAGTATCTAAATTGACTTTACTTCCGTGCATGTGTACCAGACACGATATTTAAGTCATGTGATAAGAGTACTCACTCTCACATACTGACCATCATCTTCAGCCGCTGAGAGTCCTTGCCAGCAAGATTTTCAACGTAGAACATCGTGAATACTGTCGTCAGGAATAGTGGCTTCACTCCTGTGCTCTACACTTCTGATAATTGTCTACAACGTGGAACCGTGCTGTGATCAGACGTCAAATGTGTAGATATTAATCCCTTAAGTACGTGTCATTTCCAAAATACAGTTGCGTGTGTGTTTGGAGTTTATTCTAAAACACTTTGTGTAAGTTTCAGCTTTCTCACGAGTGAACGTGGAGGACCGGAACGTGATCATTTCCAGAAGAGGACGGAACTTCGTAATATGGATTACCTGTGCTTCACCATGAAGTCCTAAACCATCGACCAACGTCGGCGGCGTCGGGATGCAGATTCTTTCATCCTAGCATGGCTGATTGAGAATCCAGACTTCCAGACGTGAAGATATCTCCTTAAGTTAAGTCGATTACGTCTCATTTATATCTGTTCTATGTAGTTTTGTTCTATTCTTTCTTTCTTCTTAGTAATTTATTTTGACACATTTTTATGGTTGTATCTTTCGCTCGGATATGTCGTAAAATTAGCACATACGATTGTTTAATGACCATGTGGCCATGAATTTGACAGCGAGGGTTCTGATAGAGTTATCCATGTGTTATCGAAACCATCTTTGCTTATTGAGTGAATTTCGTTACGAATATGAGTCGATTTATATCCGATGGGCCTAATGAAAGGATATTTTGTCAATATTTTCAATATTTTCCTTGAAATGGAACTTCTACTTGTACCTCGTGTTTGGGATAACGTGTCATCGGGATATTAAGTCTGAATTCTATGTATGAATTTAATGAGAATATGTGCATTGTGGCATGTGATAAGTAATTGGGTTAATTAATCATCGAGACGCATTTAAGTGGATATTATGTATTGGTAGGACGATGGTAGGTCCTTATATTTCGTGGCTACACATATTTGATGTTAGGATGCGACAAGTTAGAGTCGTCATTGTGGTACACTGTACATGTAAAGTATATGGAATAATTGCGCATGATATGAACCTTCGTGAAACTGAGTTTTTCACATGTTAATGTCGTAATATTATTAAGCCTGATGTTGATTAGTTTGTAATGTGAATATGGATTATTCGAGACGAATGCAGTGTAGTCTAATCTCAGTGTCTTCAGATGAAGAAAATGAAAGTCCATGTTAATCGATGTACTTCTTAATTCGTGAGAATATCCCAATTTTGCTCAAGTAATTTAGTAATTTCAAGTTGAAGGTACAGGTGAATGTTCGCGAAGACCTTAGGTCTGAAGAACAGATCTTCGATGAAATATCTCAATAATATTTGATTCGTGACTAGACAAGTTCATTCGTTAATGCAATTTTCCGCTCTCATGAGATAACTCGATCTTGTTGGAACGTAATAAACCTGTTAACAGGAGAGTGATATAGTTGATCAACACTCGTCGACATGTAAATATTGTAGATATTTTCTTCTTGATAATCACAGTCTTCTTGATAATTTCCGTAGTTAGCTGTAGATGTAGTAATTTGCTAGTAGTTAGAGAATTATTTTCTATGTGTTTTGTTTTGATAATGTGTGATACTTTGATATTATCGATGGATAGTGGATGAGATTTCCACATGGATGATATTCTCTCCATTTATGAATGTTCGTAAGCTCAGAAGGCGTTTTATTTTGTTCAATTATTAATCAGATGCTTAAAGTTTAGTATTAATTCTCACGAAAAGAGATGTGGGAAGACGTGAACAGATATATCCGACGTCTCGGATTAACTTAGAGAAAACAAAGGCAAATTCAACTTTTCATTTTATAACTACAAAATTGTTAATATAACGAATGTAAATTTTATTTTGCTATAACTGTTAACTTATTGAATCTTGGATATTTCTTTATTATACTGGTTCTTACAATTACTGCATTTTTTCCAGATTGTCGATGAAGGCTTGGCCCAGACCGCATTTTTCTGAATAATAATTTTTTTTTCAACTTTAAATAAATAATTTAATGACTTTAAAGACGATAAAGAAAATTAACAATGTAAAATACTCTGTTATAATATTAGGGAAAACAACTGCCGTGTACCATCCCATTTGTTTGCATTTGAGTTTGTTACATCAAGAGCCATATTAAATTACATAAAATAGTGATCATAGTCATAATCACAGACTTCAGGATGGCTAATATTTCATTTAATTCAATAAAAATGTCATATTTGTTCTATACCTTGAACATGCTTATTTTTCGAACCCTATGTTAATTCTGCCACATTCAGTTATTTTATAAGCCTACAGCCATCGAACTGAGCACCCCTGGGGTGTCTCGTGTTCGCTGACTGACTACGTCGGGGACAATATGGAGTTACTAGTAGTATACTCTGGTAAAGTCTCACATCACTGCAATTCTAAAACAGTTTATACAGTCACTAGTGGTATGCTTGTGTACCAAAATATGTTCAAACTTTACCACTCTTTCTGGATGCCTACCGTACTTTGTAACTGACTGTAAGTTCAGGCATCGAATTGCTGATGCCCAACTACTAGGATTACTGAATTTATATGGAATATTGTACATGTTGAGCTTCATAATATTAGTTAAATACATAGTATGCATGATAGATGTAAACAGTGCTACATATTAATCCTGAAGGCATACGTGCATTAATTTCATTTCATGCACTCTACATATTTATTTGCATAACACTGAGTAAATACAGCGGATACTAAACAATATTATCACAGGGATATTGATAACATTTGCTTCAAAGATTTTAACTAAATATTCTATTCAGATGCATTCCGTGTTTATTTCACCACCAGAATTCAGATTTACTCCTTTTTTCTGGCTCACTAGCGGTCATACCGCAGCCGAAATAATCTGCTTTCGTTGTTTATTAGTATTTTATTAACTAAACGTCCCATAGCACAGAATTCATCCATAAAATAAAACTCCCACCTTACCGGTCGCTAACCTAGCTACTGTTTCAGATTTTTAATTTTTACTTATTTTAGCTCGTTACGTTTTAGTCACAGTTTTAACGTACGGTAGACGTCACATAAAATCAAAATGAGTTTGTCCTTTACAATTAACCCTTCCCATTTCATATCCAGGGTAATATGCAAACAAACATTTCACCTTGGAGTCGTAGGTGGAGTGACTCCTTGGCTGAACGGTCAGCATATTTGTTCCCGGTTCAGAGGACTCAGGGTTCGATTCCCGAACTGGTCACTGATTTTGGCGACGTCTGTTTAATTCCTCCGGCTTGGGGCTGGGAGTGTGTATTCGACTTGAAATCTTCCTCAGTCCCGACACTGCTTCAGCATTCAACGGCTTGTTTGTGGCTAAATCACCGTCTGTCCCTTATTCTCGTTTCTTCATACGGGGTCGGGGATGAGGTGAGATGAATTTACATGGCATGTTTCTACGGCCGGGCGAATCAAATTGGGTAAGGAGGTCGAAAGAATCGAGTGTACACAATAAATAGTAACTGTCCCGAAATGTACCCGGAAGTGAAAATGGGGAAACACAGAAAACCATTCTCAGGACAGCTGACAGTTGGGTTCAAACCCACGCGTTCCCCGAAGCAGAGCTTGGCTCCATACCGGTTTATATTTGGTTAAAATAACTGCAAAATTTTAACCAATATATTGGTATGTTTCGCTAGATTATTTTATGACGTGTAGTATAAATGCTACATAGGGACATTAAGGTAATTTTCCTACTACAATTATTATTTTCTTATATTGAGTTATATGATTTTGAAAACACAAAACCCCACGTAGAGTATATGATCCCTACGAACTGAGGAGGATATACATTCTCACTTGAATAAAACCACCACAGAAACACACAAAATTTAATGCATCCCTCCACATGAGGTTCCCCCTGTGGGTGGGGGCGGTAGAATATCACCCACGGTATCCCCTGCCTGTCGTAAGAGGCGACTAAAAGGGGCCTCAGGGGCTCTGAACTTTGGAGCGTGGGTTGGCGACCACGGGGCCCTCAGCTGAGTCCTGGCGTTGCTTCCACTTACTTGTGCCAGGCTCCTCACTTTCATCTGTCCAATCCGACCTCCCTTGGTCAACTCTTGTTCTTTTCCGACCCCGACGCTATTAGGTTTGCGAGGGCTAGGGAGTCTTTCATTTTCACGCCATTCGTGGCCCTTGCCTTCCTTTGCCCGATATCTTCACTCTTCGAAGTGTCGGATCAATTCCAATTTTCCTTCTGATTAGTGTTATATAGAGGATAGTTGCCATGTTGTACTTCCTCTTAAAACAATAATCACCACCACCATCCACATGAGGCTGGTGTCTGGAACGGCATCAGGCCGTACAACTGGGCTGAATGCACAAAAGGGGCCGATCGCAAGTAATGGGAAGAAGAATAGTAAACGTGTCGTATGTGGAATATTTCACTCGAGTAATTGTAATTTGCCCTTTGCTCATCCTATTTCACTAACTTGTGAGCTCCACTGTCGGGCGTCACTTTGTGACTTTTTATCTACAACTAGCAAGATACCCGTGCTTCGCTACGGTATTATACTGAAATTTATAATCGAATGCTTATTGTTTTAGATATATAATCCGCCGAAATTCGCGATCTGACTCATTTTCTGCGAGAATCCGCCAAAATTCGCGATCTGACTGATTTTCTAATAGATTACGGCAAGTTTCCTCCCATTTTACAATCTTTCTTTCCAGCAATCGATTTCGCACTTCCCGGGCTAGGTCCAGGTATTCAACCCGGTCAGTTGGGTTCCTAAATCTTCGCCATCTTTTCCTATAAGCATTTTTAATATGGATCAAATCCCTCAGGAGATCCGGTGTGGTGTCGACTTGGGTGCTTTGGCGGCCTGACTGCATTCTTAGTCATTACCCGTCCAGGACCCGTTCCCAGCGCGGTCCGCACATTTGACGACGGTCCAGAACATTATGATTATGATTATGATTATTATTATTATTATTATTATTATTATTATTATTATTATTATTATTATTATTATTATTATTATTATTATTATTATTATTATTATTATATGTTCTGAACCCCACAGCAAGATGCAAGACCGCTGCTTGGTGGTAAATTGCATCTGCAACCATTGTCATTGTTGACAATGTGACCAGCACCATTGTCGCGCGTAGAAAAGTGTGCGGGCTTTCTGGCGATACGAATGACATACTTCCGTGCATTATTGACCTTATTATAGAGGTGAACAATATGACGGTCAATGTCATTCCTATCGTTTATTTCAAATGTGTTTAAATTTTTATTTATATGCCCGGAGAATATACTGTAATCTAAGAACGTTCCCCGAAGGAAAAGATGGCTGTTGAAAACGAACCCAGGAAAGATTAAAAATGATCGGTTTATGATCAGAATACGTACATCGAAAATCTATAGCCTGTTTCCAGTCATTCGACAGAGTCAGGAATGGAATGAATAAAGCCCCATCTAGCGGCAACAATAGGAATTGTGCCGGCTGCCGAAGCACTCCTCTGGGGCAATGATCGATGAATGACAAATGAAATGAAATATTGGACAGTGTTGCTGGGATGAATGATGACAGGGAAAGACGGAGTATGCGGAGAAACACCTGTCCCGTCTCCGTTTTGTCTAGAACGAATGTCACATGGAGTGACCGGGATTTGAACCACGGAACCCAGCTGTGAGAGGCCGGCGCGCTACCGCCTGAGCAGATGAGGCTCCTTATAAGTACATTATGAAGAGTAAAATCAATTGGTCTCACTGCCGTTAACTTTATTTACACCTCCCTCCCCCCCAAAAATAATTAAAAGAATGCGTGTTTCGTTATGTTTAAAGGAGATTCCAAACACCAATGTTCACGTCTATTACCTTCAGTTTTGAGATATACGTAGTAAGTATCCCCTTAAAAATAATTCACTTTTTTTTCACTTCCTTCCACACTCCCCCCCCCCCTCACAAGTGAATTTTCCAGCAAAAAATACTTGTTTCCTTAATAGTAAAGGATCTTCTAAATACCAATTATCACGACTCTAACTTCTTTTTTGATTTCTGTGTCCTCATGAAAGGAATTCAACTTCCTTTTCACTCCAGGCCTCCAAGATAGTTTCACCCCCCCCCCCCAAACGCGTTTTTCTTTGTTTTTAAAGGAGATCCAAATACCAATTTTCACGTTTGTAACAACTTTAGTTTTTATTATTGTCTGTATTCTCATACAATTAAGTCAATTAATTTTTAATTTTTCACACCCCATCCGCCCACCCCGCCTTCATTGGATTTTCCGAGAATACGTGTTTCTTTACTTTTAAAGTAGATTCCAAATATCAAATTTCACGTCTGTAACATCTTCATTTTTGAGATATCAGTAGCCTACTTAAAAGAATTCAACACCATTTTCAATCACTTCCCCCCCCCCAACTCCTCCCAAGTGGTATTTCCGAAAACTAAAAGTACACGTTTCTTTTTAATAGAGATAAAAAAAATACCATTTTTCAATTCTGTAACATGTTAAGTTTTTGACATACACTGTAGAAATTCTTATTGTAAAATTTCACCCTTATTAAGTTCCCCTTAAGTGGAGTTTCCGAAAACAAATCACCTGTGTTTCTTTACATTTACAAGAGATTTCAAACACCCACTTTTTACGCCTGTAACATTTTACGTTTCTCAGATATTCTGTAGATATAGTCTTTCAAAAAATCACCCCAATTTGTCACTCCTGTTTAACCGCCATTAATTGGATTTTCCAAAAACAAAATAATACGCGTTTCTTTATTTTTAAAGGAGATCCAAATACCAATTTTCACGTCTGTAACAACTTTAGTTTTAATTATTGTCTGTATTCGCATACAATTAAGTCAATTAATTTTTAATTTTTCACACCCCTTCCCCCCCCCGGCTTCATTGGATTTTCCGAGAATACGTGTTTCTTTACTTTTAAAGTAGATTCCAAATATCAAATTTCACGTCTGTAACATCTTCATTTTTGAGATATCAGTAGCCTACTTAAAAGAATTCAACACCATTTTCAATCACTTCCCCCCCCCCAACTCCACCCAAGTGGTATTTCCGAAAACTAAAAATACACGTTTCTTTTTAATAGAGATAAAAAATACCATTTTTAACTTCTGTAACATGTTAAGTTTTTGACATATACTGTAGAAATTCTTATTGTAAAATTTCACCCTTATTAAGTTCCCCTTAAGTGGAGTTTCCGAAAACAAATCACCTATGTTTCTTTACATTTACAGGAGATTACAAACACCCACTTTTTACGTCTGTAACATTTTACGTTTCTCAGATATTCTGTAGATATAGTCTTTCAAAAAATCACCCCAATTTGTCACTCCTGTTTAACCGCCATTAATTGGATTTTCCAAAAACAAAACAATACGCCTTTCTTTATTTTTAAAGGAGATCCCATGTACACATTTTCAGTTCTGTAGTATCTTCAGTTTCTGAGATATATGTATCCTCATTAAAGGCATTGAACCCATTATTCACCCCTTTACACCCCTCCTATTGGGATTTACAGAAAACAAAAAAATACGTGTGCCTTTTAAAGGAGATTCTAAATACCAATTTTTACATCTGTATACTTTTAAAGTTTTAAGGTGTAGACACACTAATTTTAAAAATTCACCCCCCTTTTCACCCTCCATTATTTGGATTTTACAAAAACGAAAAAAATCCTCTTTCTTTATCTTTAAAGTAGATCCCAAACACCAACTTTCAGGTCTGTAATATCTTCAGGTTCTCTGAAATATAAGTAGCCTCATTAAAGGCATTCAACCCCTTTTTCCATCCCTTTTCATCCCTCCTATTGGGATTTTCCGAAAACAAAAAATATTTTTCCTGTATTTTTAATGAAGATTCTAAATACCAAGTTTTACATCTGTAAACTTTAAAAGTTTTGAGATATAGATGCACCCATTTTAAAAATTCACCCCCCTTTTCACCCTCCCATTAATTGCATTTTCCAAAAAGAAAAAAATACGTGTTTCTTTATTTTTAAAAGAGATCAAAAGAACCAATTTTCAGGTCTGTAATATCTTCAGTTTCTGAGATATAAGTACCGGTATCCTGATTAAAGGCAGACAGCCCCTCTTTCACCCCTCCTATTGGGATTTTCTAAAAACAAAAAAATACGTGTTTCCTTATTTTTAAAGAAGATTCTAAATACCAATTTTTACATCTGTTAACTTTTAAAGTTTTGAGATATAGATACACTCATTTTAAAATTTCACTAACCTTTTCACCCCCTTAGCGACGGAATATCCAAAAATACTCTCTTAGCAAGTACATACATCTTAATATGAATACATCCCCAAAATTTCATTTCTTTATGTCCAGTAGTTTTGGCTCGGCGATGATGAGTCAGTCAGTCAGTCAGGACAAGTTATTTTACATATATAGATTATTATTATTATTATTATTATTATTATTATTATTATTATTATTATTATTATTATTATTATTATTATTATTATTATTATTATTATTAGACGTTCTGAACCCCACAACAAGAGGCAAGACCGCTGCTTGGTGGTAAATTGTATCTGCAACCATTGTCATTGTTGACAATGTGACCAGCACCATTGTCGCGCGTAGAAGAGTGTGCGGGATTTCTGGCGATACGAATGACATACTTCCGTGCATTATTGACCTTATTATAGAGGTGAACAATATGACGGCCAATGTCATTCCTATCGTTTATTTCAAATGTATTTAAATTTTTATTTATATGCCCGGAGAATATACTGTAATCTAAGAACGTTCCCCGAAGGGAAAGATGGCTGTTGAAAACGAACCCAGGAAAGTTTAAAAATGATCGGTTTTTTGATCAGAATAAGTACATCGAAAATCTATAGCCTGTTTCCAGTCATTCGACAGGGTCAGGAATGGAATGAATAAAGCCCCATCTAGCGGCAACAATAGGAATTGTGCCGGCTGCCGAAGCACTCCTCTGGGGCAATGATCGATGAATGACAAATGAAATGAAATATTGGACAGTGTTGCTGGGATGAATGATGACAGGGAAAGACGGAGTATGCGGAGAAACACCTGTCCCGTCTCCGTTTTGACTAGAACGAATGTCACATGGAGTGACCGGGATTTGAACCACGGTACCCAGCTGTGAGAGGCCGGCGCGCTACCGCCTGAGCAGATGAGGCTCCTTATAAGTACATTATGAAGAGTAAAGTCAATTGGACCGTGCGAGTTGGCAGTGCGCGTAGAGGCGCGCGGCTGTGAACTTGCATCCGGGAGATAGTAGGTTCGAATCCCACTATCGGCAGCCCTGAAAATGGTTTTCCGTGGTTTCCCATTTTCACACCAGGCAAATGCTGGGGCTGTAGATTAATTAAGGCAACGGCCGCTTCCTTCCAACTCCTAGGCCTTTCCTATCCCATCGTCGCCATAAGACCTATCTGTGTCGGCGCGACGTAAAGCCCCTAGCAAAAAAAAAAGATCAATTGGTCTCACCGCCGTTAACTTCATTTACACCGCCCTCCCCCCCAAAAAATAATTAAAAGAATGCGTGTTTCGTTATGTTTAAAGGAGATTCCAAACATCAATGTTCACGTCTATTACCTTCTGTTTTGAGATATACGTAGTACGTATCCCCATAAAAATAATTCACTCTTCTTTCACTTCCTTTCACACTCCCCCCCCCCCTCCCAAGTGAATTTTCCAGCAAAAAATCCTTGTTTCTTTAATAGTAAAGGCTCTTCTAAATACCAATTATCACGACTCTAACTTCTTTTTTGATTTCTGTGTCCTCATGAAAGGAATTCAACTCCTTTACACTCCCGCCCTCCAAGATGGTTTCCCCCAAAAACGCGTTTTTCTTTGTTTTTAAAGGTGATCCAAATACGAATTTTCACGTCTGTAACAACTTTAGTTTTTATTAGATGTATGTATTCTCATTCAATTAATTCAATTAATTTTTCAATTCTTTCACCCCCCCCCCCCCTTCATTGGATTTTCCGAGAATACGTGTGTTTCTTTATTTTTAAAGCAGATTGCAAATATCAAATTTCACGTCTGTAACATCTTCATTTTTGAGATATCAATAGCCTAATTAAAATAATTCAACACCATTTTCAGTCACTTTTACCCCCCCCCTCCACCCAAGTGGTATTTCCGAAAGCTAAAAATACACGTTTCTTTATGTTTAGTAGAGATAAAAAATACCATTTTTCACTTCTGTAACATGTTAAGTTTTTTGAGATAAACTGTAAAAATTCTCATTTTAAAATTTCACCCCTTTTTTGAGTTCCCCTTAAGTGGAGTTTCCAAACACAAATCACCTATATTTCTTTAGATTTACAGGAGATTACAAACACCCACTTTTTACGTCTGTAACATTTTACGTTTCCAAGATATTCTGTAGATATAGTCTTTCAAAAATTTGTCACTCCTGTTTAACCGCCATTAATTGGATTTTCCAAAACTAAAAAATATGTGTTTTTTTATTTTTAAAGGAGATCCCATATACAAATTTTCAGTTCTGTAATATCTTTCGTTTCTGAGATATATGTATCCTCATTAAAGGCATTCAACCCATTTTTCACCCTTTTACATCCCTCCTATTGGGATTTACAGGAAACAAAAAATACGTTTTCCTTTATTTTTAGAGGAGATTCTAACTACCAATTTTTACATCTGTAAATTTTAAAGTTTTAAGATGTATACACACTCATTTTAAAAAATTTACACTCCCCCCTTTTTACCCCCCAATATTTGGATTTTCCAAAAACGAAACAATACGTGTGTTTATTTATTTTTAAAGGAGATTCTAAATACCAATTTTCACATATATAACCTTTAAAAATTTTGAGATAGATACACTCATTTTAAAATATTACTCCCTTTTCACCCCCCCCCCCCTAAATTGGATTTTCCAGAAACAAAAAAATACGTGTTTCTTTATTTCTAACGGAGATCTCAAACACCAATTTTCAGGTCTGTAATATCTTCAGTTTCTGATATATAAGTAGCCTCATTGAAGGCATTCAACCACTTTTTAGCCCCTTTTCACTCCTCCTATTGCGATTTTCCGAAAACAAAAAAATACGTGTTCCTTTATTTTTAATGAAGGTTCTAAATACCAATTTTTACATCTGCAAACTTTAAAAGTTTGGAGATATAGATTCACTCATTTTAAAAATTCACCCCCTTTTCACCCTCCCATTAATTGGATTTTCCAAAAACAAAAAAATACGTGTTTCTTTATTTTTAAAAGAGATCAAAAGTACCAATTTTCAGGTCTGTAATATCTTCAGTTTCTGAGATATAGGTACCGGTATCCTGATTAAAGGCATTCAACCCATTTTTCCCCATTTTCACCCTTTTTCACCCCTCCTATTGGGATTTTCTGAAAACAAAAAAATATGTGTTTCCTTATTTTTAAAGAAGATTCTAAATACCAATTTTTACATCTGTAAACTTTTAAAGTTTTGAGATATAGAGCAACTCATTTTAAAATTTCACCCCCGTTTTCACCCCCTTAGCGAAGGAATATCCAAAAATCCCCTCTTAGCGAGCACCTACGTCTTAATATGAATATATCCCCAAAATTTCATCTCTTTATGTCCAGTGGTTTTGGCTCGGCGATGATGAATCAGTCAGTCAGTCAGTCAGTCAGTCAGTCAGTCAGGACAAGTTATTTTATATATATAGATATGCTGCACTATTGGGTGCTACTTTGTGGTTATAAACATGAAAAACTAACTTATATACTTCTTGTGATAGAATATGCTCTTATCATTACAGTTATAAAATTGACTATTACACATTAAATATATATTCAAGTATTTTAATAGTTAATGATTTCCAGTTACTAATAAAACTAACGATTAGGTGGAGCATGACTCTTATATTTCGTAAAGGTCTGGGGTGATAAGAATACTGGACAGCATACTATGACACAGGCTTTCGGAAGAGGATGTGGTGGTTTGATTCCCAACTTAAATTGAGGGGTATCTGTTCAAAAGGTCTTATTTCTAACTTAATTTGTGGGAAAAGCGCAAGAAACATAAAATGAAAATCTCATCGAACGTACCCACGGCCGGGTTTGGTACAACTTTTGAGGAATTACATATTTCTGGTACGGATTGCTCACGGCAATCGACAATACTGGTTTATTTTGTGGAAATGGAAATAGCACCTATTGAGGGGACACTACTCAATATGAGATTACTTGGTTTACTGTGTGGAGTAATAGTTGACTGCGTTGATAGTAAATAAATGTATGTTATGCAAAATTTAAATTTAAGATTTCGAGATATGCCGTAATTTTAATTACATGACTATTATCTTGAAATAAAAAGGAAGCTATTGGCATGGATTTTAAGTTACCCTTTTCCGGACATTTCATATCTTCTTACAGTGTGGTTAATCCACACGGATTCACGTTACCTTATACAGCTTGGGAGCTGCCTGGACATCTTTCTCGGGACTGCTATCTGCCATCTCCGCTGTTCCTCATGTACCGTTCCTTCGCTTATGTAAGCGAACCTCCTCGTACCTGTTCTGCTGATCCACTTTCTCGTTGATGACTTACTATCAACGAGATATTACCCAATATCATTGCCTGTTATATTTAGGCGTACTGCTTATGGAAATAAGTTCACACGCCCTACTTAGTACGGTATGTTTGTCACTGTCTGGACTAGAATTACATCGCATAGTCTTAACTTTCCCTATTTTTCTTTGTTATGACGACACAGCAACCTTCTCCGATCAGACACAAGTTACATGATTCAAGACGTAAGAATGAAGGAATTTACGATTGGACTGAAGACAGTAGTATTTAGATAGGACTTTATATCAGTTACTAGACACCAGACAAAAGATATTAGACCTTAGGTAGATCTTCAAATGATGCAAGACCTTTAGTCACTTCACTTCTTCTATCATCAATTTCCTCTTCACATTCTGCAGTCGGCTAGCTGATGGAGTCTCCGATCCACATCCCACGTGATGATGCTCTATTTGAAATGATTCCGCTTCTGAACGGCTTGGACACGTGATCCAGACTGTTAGCCTTATGGTGTTGGGTGCCAATTTGCCCTCGGGCAGTGGCTATAACTCAGTATGAACACTCTGATAACTATAAGGTGTCCTGTCAATCGCTCCCAACTTACAATGCCTGATAATCGCCCCCAGTCAGTGTTGCTAACTTAGCTTATTCCCCGCTAAGTCTAGCTTATTATTCCAACGTTTAGCGGCAAAAGTAAAATATTCCCGCTGGAGCACTTTAGCCGCTATATCTAGCTTATTTCATCCGATGTGCCTCGTGTGATTTGGCGTTGTGGTTGCCCCTATATGAACGAAGAGTTACTCCCTCTCTTTCTATGTTCCCTTCTTGTATGATGTGATAGCAACAGTGAAACTAGCTATGATCACCTTATTATGGTGCATGACTCACCAATAGCCCAGCGGGAGAAAGGAATGTGCCTTTATGATGTAATATTATGACATCCCTTCTTATCCTTTGGTCTTACTACCGCCCGATGACCTCACAAAATTTCCTTACTTTTGCCAGGCTCCTCACTTTCATCTAACATATCCCACCTCACTTGGTCTTTTCCGACCACGCCGGTATTAGCTCGCGAGACCTAGGGAGTCTTTCACTTTCACTCTCTTCGTGGCCCTTGTTTTCTTTGGCGATACCTTCATTTCTGGAAGTGTTGGACCCCTTCCATTTTCCCCTCTGATTAGTGGTAATAGTGAAAACAATAATCACCACCACCTCCACCTGTCAAGACTATCTCAGTGTACATAATTAAATGTCCATGGCTTGCGATTATAGCAGTTTTCTAATTTAACAGAACAAAGGGCAATTTCATTCCCTATCCATTGAGCAGTGCTATAAATATTTGGCTTATTTTTTAAATTTTCCAGTACTCATTTAGTTTTTTCTAGCTTATGTTGGATTATTGTGTAGCTTATTAAATGAAAATTGGGTTGGTAACACTGCTCCAAGGTCTATTAGTCCAGTCCAGCTGTTCACCATGGATAATCGTCCCCAGAAGGTGCCGTTCGCATTAAAGAGTATTACTGAGGACTTCCCCACCACCTGTTTTACTATTTAAGTTCAGCAGTGTTCGGCAGGCCAGCTACATACGGGAAAACTGTTCTCTGTGAGTCCATCAGATGTGTTCGTTGAAACTTGCATATCAAATACCACTAGAGTGCACTAAATGCAGAACACTATGACACTCCGAGCGAAAATGAGAGAAAATGAGGGCTAGCAAGCAAGTACAATTTTGGAGTGAAGGAATAGTCCAGCGGAATTTCCCGTCGTTATTCCAGCGGTTATTGTCTCAGGGGACGGAGCCAGACAATGAGCCACGCGCAGGTGTAAACAGCTAATGGACTGGGAGCGATTGTCCCACATTTTAAGTTAGGAATTATTGTTACGGGTGAGGAATAGCATTTATTCATCCATAAATAGTTGCGTTGTGCAACTATGGCAGCTTCTGACTACATTACAGGATAACATTTTACGTTCTTTAACAAATCTCAGCCTATATAAAAGTTTTTGACGGTAATTCTAATACACATATTTGATTCATCCTAATTTAATATATTCGGTTCACCCCGAAGGACGTGGGTTCGATTCCTCGTCAGGAAATCGTAAAATTTAAGAAGCGAGATTTCCACTTCCGGAGGTACACGTAGCCCTGAGGTTCAATCAGCCTACACCAAAAATGAGTACCAGATTAATTCCTGGGGGCAAAGGCGGCCGGACGTAAAGCTAAACTCTCTACCCTATTAAGTGCCGAGGTTACGGAAAATGGAAGCCTTTATCTTTCACTCCTCCCAGGGCCTTCATGGCCTGTACGGAGATGACATTGATTCACTTTGCTTTGCTTAATTTAATATATTACATAGCAAGTGAAATGATATGGAGTGAGCATTAAATAATTAATAGTGAAACTTGATGACGGAATCAAATATTAAAATACCGATATTTAATTAATTAATAAATAAATGGCAATAACAATTGACGATGAGAAATGTTTATAACGGGGTCAACCGTTCCAGAATGTATCACTCTGCTACGAAATATTTCTAAAACACTATTCCCTCTGCTCGTGAAGTGTTAAACAATATACAGTAAGATAAAGTGATAGAAAATGTGATTTTGATGAGAGTGACGATACTCTTCTCCTTCTTGGCTTTTCTCCAGTTTATTGGGGTTGGCAGTAGATGTAATTCTCTCTCTCTCTCTCTCTCTCTCTCTCTCTCTCTCTCTCTCTCTCTCTCTCTTTGCTAGAGATTTAGCACCAACTCATTGAGTATTTCGGCGACCCAAGGATGAGAAAGTGATATGAAAGGGATGGTAGCGGCCGTAGCCTTAATTAAGGTACAGCCACGGCATTTGCCTGGTATGAAAATGGGAAACTACGGAAAACCATCTTCAGGCCCGTCGACGGTGGGGCTCGAACCCACTATCTTCCGAATGCAAGCTGACAGCTGCGTGACCTAAACCGCGCAACCACTTGCTCGGTCCCTGTTGGTTGCAGACATAATAATTACAATTTTATTGGTTAGAAGTCCCACAAACTACTTTTACGGTTTTGTAGGATGGTGCGGTTCCGGAATTCTGTCCCTCAGGAGTTCACTTACGTTCCAGTAAATCTACCAACACGAGTCTGACGTACTTGAGCACCTTCAAATACCATCGGACTGAGCCAGGATCTAACTTGCCAACTTGGGCCCAGAAAGCCAAAGTGTTACGATCGTCGAATTTACAACGTGTATTCCCTACCTTGTATGTTGCTGTTCTCTTCGATCTTGTTCGTCGCCGCATCAATCATTCCATTACTCCGCTCACCTGTGCTCTGCCTGCGCCATTCATCACGTGGCAATGACGTCATCCTCTCTACGCTTCGCCTTCTCCGTTGTCTGTGCGCTGCGTGCTCACCTATTCGACACGTGATGATATGCTTCTCGAACTTGCTGGCTTGTAGCCTCCTCACCTTTCTAGATTTTTCTACACCACTATATATTTCCACTCCGCTGTTCCACATTTCAGTCTGCTTTCGTCTCGGAGTGGTGGAACACCAAAATACCGTGCTACTTGTGTTATGTCAATTCCATCTGGACTGTATATCTTCAAACTATTTAGTGAGCAAGATTTATCATTATTTGGACATTAATTTTTCATCTGGGGCATTTGCCTGCTGAACTTTTCTTCCGCCGACGTAATACCTTGCATTTTAAAAGCTCATATGAAAGACTGCACTTCTACACGAACTGCGCTACGGACAATATAAAATTATTTGTAATCACTTCTGTTGTCTTCTAACACGTATGCCATTTGTAATTTCTGTTCTCGTAACATAGGAATACCCGGTGAAGAAAATCCTTTCCCCGTTCTGATCCTTATCCCATTTCCCTTTCCCCTTTCTTTTGTACTTTTTTTTTTTTCAGGGTTTGCTCCCACTTTTCTTACTCATTTTCTGTATGTATTCATTGTAGGCTTGTATTTGTTCAATAGGCTTTTCTTATATGCATTTCGGAAATTCTATTTGTAAATGTGGCACACTTTTCTGATTTTCTCAAGTTTTACATATTTATCTTTCACCACTTATTAAAATTTGTCTTCAATTTATTTATCTTGTTACTGTGTTTGATTGTTAAATATATCCTATTCATATTGATAACTAGCTGATGTACCCGTGCTTCGCTGCGGAATTCTAAATTTTATACAGAATTCTAGGTTAGGTAGTATACACGTTGTGAGCAAGATTGTATTAAGTTGCCCTAGAAACATGACGGGGAAGTCACCAACGTCTTTTCTCATATGAAGACTTGGTTAGGGAATTTTCATTGTAATGGTAGGCCAGCTTGCCTACCGTAGGTCACAATCAGGTTGGGGAGTTTTCATTATAATGACACACTCACTCTCCGCCTGCCTTTATAGATTCTCAGAAAGACTCCCTTATGGGTTTTCCCAACTGAAATGAACATCGGTCATTACAATGACGTCAGTAGAAATGGCGCGATTAAAAGCAATGCTTTCATATGAAATACTCGATCAAATGAGAAACCACACATTTTCTCACTTTTAACGAACAGTACTATGCTGCCGAACTAACAGTCCAAAGCTACAGAGCCGGAATGACCAAGACGCAGACATCCGTGATCTGTGAACAATCTTCATCCTTTTTTCGGCGGGGGGGGGGGGTCGAATAGTGGATAGTCCCAGGACAAAACTATGTCAGCTTACTTATCTGTTTCCTGGGAGTACCCGATGAATCGGAAAATCTCAATTCACCACACTGGCGGAGGAAAGAACTATCTGACGTGGAGGCAATTTTCCCTCCATGTCAGAGAAGAAACCACATCTTCGCTGCTAATTTGGAATAAAATTAATGTAGATTTAATAAAAGTGAAGAGGAAGAAGTATTTCTTAAGAAACGGCTCTTTTCAGGGTTGAATTTTGAGTTATTTAGTGAATTGTGGTACTATAATTTGGAATGGGCCTAAATTTGTGAACATGTTCCTGACTCGCTGACTAATTTTACAAATATTATATAAAACTGCATTTAACTTGAAAAATCTGAATATCTGCATTTAAAATGGAAAATATGAAAAACATTCATTAAATAAAATACACACTCGTCGGACCTTGTACTCACACTTACTTGTTACCTGCTTACTTACACATACGTTATTTGAAGGGCGCCAGCTGTCACTCAGTACAGCAATAATAGAATGAGACTCTTGACTATCTCTGGGGTGTGGGGTAATAAACTTACTTTTGACAACATACCATATAAGTTCTGGGAAAAGGAGATTGGCGTTCGGTTTCCCCATTAATTTTGAGGTTGATATTTTACTGTAATTGAAATAAAACTATGAATTCATTTGATAGAACAAAATATATTCTTTAAATAATATATAAAAAATAGTGAGTCTTGTTGCGATAAAACAGATGAGAATATGAAATTATGACATTGCAACTGAAAGAAACTAGGCATGAATTTGAATTCTTCTTGACCGGACATTTAACAATTTATACGAAATATTTCCCTCACTGATTCACTTGACTGTACCTTCAACACTTCAAGTGTAATTACGACGTAATCCATTGATTTGGTGTTTACTGTAGATGTGTCACGCCTAACTTGGTGATACATCCTTGTGACTGCTTCTTCTCCATATCATCTGACTTCTTTGTAAGTCAATATGGTATTACCTCTTGGCAGGTCCAGGGTTGCCCTCTCTGACTTCATGGTAAGCCCTTGCGTCCGTGTCTTCAACTGAGTGAGCGACCAACCTTTTGGTCTCACTCTCTCAATGACCAATAATTAATTGCTCATCATCTCTCGTTCACACTCGTTCACTGACCAACTAAGGCCTCTTGATCTAGTAGACTTCTTCACTGTACTGCATCCGTATAACTAATGACTGACGCTACAATATGCACCCACCTTATATAGACGTTGGTTGACACAGCTACGTAATCTCCAGAAATAACAATGACATACTCCCACCTACGCGACAGATATTACATAAAGTTGTGAAATAGCCCGGAGCGTTGGGTTTCTCAAAGAAAGTGATCTCAGTGCTAACTAAATACGATGACGTAGCCATGAAGTGGCGATGACTTGGCAGAATCGCCAGTGGTATAGCAATATAACAACGTCACTTCCAATCTCTGATATATACAACAATTCTCACTGTACAGGTATTGAGTGTTATTCTACACATACGTATATATGCATACATCTAAGTACAATCTTGCAAGCAACAGGCAATTGCAAAATCGAATTGAATAAAACGGATAATTACAATAATAGTAACAATATCACAGATAACATAATAATACGGACATAATAATAATAATAATAATAATAATAATAATAATAATAATAATAATACAGATAAAATAATAAAAATACAGATATCATCTTGTAACGGGATTTGAACCGTTACAAATTGTAATTCTAGACCAGTTCATACTACTACTCCTACTACTACTAACTGAGCCTCAGACTTAAGTGCGCACACTGCTTATTCAAAACAGCGCGTCAGAGTAGATATCGAATAGCTGGCATACTATGATGAAGCAGTGTGTTACGTACCAGCAGTATCAGAAAATGCATGAACCAGAGGAATGGCATGCTAAAGAAGAAAGTTATCTAACTCCTTAGCTATTTCCCGCCAATATTCAGTTAGGCTGTTATACTCGGTACGCAGCAGTAATCCTACCTATCGGAGTTGAATGTCAGCATAAGAGACAAAGAACATTACAACAAACAACCGTTAGTGTAATGATATTGTTGATCAATGTTATACGCTTTCGATATTGTAGGCCTTCACATTATTGTCTTTCGGTTCTGAAATACCACTCTTATCATAGTCGGTACGGTAAAACTGAATAAAACATAAATGATTGGAAATTGTATTTTGTTATGTAGTACTTTTCCATAGGACCAAGAACATAGGTTGTTTAAAAACTATATTTTAGGTGCCTTCCCATAAACTACCATTTCACCCAGGTTGAATACCATTGTTTATAGCTTAAACTGTAGTTTCTTATTCCCCGACTCTATATACCGATTTTCATTAAGTTCTGTTTACCCATTTTGTCGGGGCTCGGTGTTGATATGGACTTAGCAAAAAAATCCAAATTCATGAATATCTGTGTTATCATAGCCGTTACGGTAAAAATGCTTAAGACGTAAATGACCAGAAATTCAATTCTATATAACTTTAGTTATGTAGTATTTATCGATATGACCACCAATAATATAAATATTTGAGAATTGAATTTTTGGCCTTCCCCTAAACTACCATTTCACTCAGCGTGAATAAAATGATTTGTAGCTTAGATTTTAGCGGCTCACCCCCCGACGCCACATACCTATTTTTATTAAATTCTCTTCAGCCGTTTTCTCGTGCTGCGTGGACAGACAGACAGACAGACAGACAGACAGACAGACAGACAGACAGACAGACAGACAGACAGACAGACAGAGATTACGGAAAAGTAAAAACTGCATTTTCTTGTTACTGTGGGCATGATCGATACAGAAATACCATTCTTTTCAAATTCTGAGCAATGTACAGACAAAACTCTTATTTATATATACACTGACTGACAGAGCAAATGCAACACCAAGAAGGAGTGGTCAGAACTTTATGCCAATTGCAGGGTAGACTGACGTCACTGAGGTAGGCTCATGATGTGAAATGCGCCGCTGTGCTGCGCACGTAGCGAACGATAAATGGGACACGGCGTTGGCGAATGGCCCACTTCGTACCGTGATTTCTCAGCCGACAGTCATTGTAGAACGTGTTGTCGTGTGCCACAGGACACGTGTATAGCTAAGAATGCCAGGCCGCCGTCAACGGAGGCATTTCCAGCAGACAGACGACTTTACGAGGGGTATGGTGATCGGGCTGAGAAGGGCAGGTTGGTCGCTTCGTCAAATCGCAGCCGATACCCATAGGGATGTGTCCACGGTGCAGCGCCTGTGGCGAAGATGGTTGGCGCAGGGACATGTGGCACGTGCGAGGGGTCCAGGCGCAGCCCGAGTGACGTCAGCACGCGAGGATAGGCGCATCCGCCGCCAAGCGGTGGCAGCCCCGCACACCACGTCAACCGCCATTCTTCAGCATGTGCAAGACACCCTGGCTGTTCCAATATCGACCAGAACAATTTCCCGTCGATTGGTTGAAGGAGGCCTGCACTCCCGGCGTCCGCTCAGAAGACTACCATTGACTCCACAGCATAGACGTGCACGCCTGGCATGGTGCCGGGCTAGAGCTACTTGGATGAGGGAATGGCGGAACGTCGTGTTCTCCGATGAGTCACGCTTCTGTTCTGTCAGTGATAGTCACCGCAGACGAGTGTGGCGTCGGCGTGGAGAACGGTCAAATCCGGCAGTAACTGTGGAACGCCCTACCGCTAGACAACGCGGCATCATGGTTTGGGGCGCTATTGCGTATGATTCCACGTCAGCTCTAGTGCGTATTCAAGGCACGTTAAATGCCCACCGCTACGTGCAGCATGTGCTGCGGCCGGTGGCACTCCCGTACCTTCAGGGGCTGCCCAATGCTCTGTTTCAGCAGGATAATGCCCGCCCACACACTGCTCGCATCTCCCAACAGGCTCTACGAGGTGTACAGATGCTTCCGTGGCCAGCGTACTCTCCGGATCTCTCACCAATCGAACACGTGTGGGATCTCATTGGACGCCGTTTGCAAACTCTACCCCAGCCTCGTACGGACGACCAACTGTGGCAAATGGTTGACAGAGAATGGAGAACCATCCCTCAGGACACCATCCGCACTCTTATTGACTCTGTACCTCGACGTGTTTCTGCGTGCATCGCCGCTCGCGGTGGTCCTACATCCTACTGAGTCGATGCCGTGCGCATTGTGTAACCTGCATATCGGTTTGATATAAACATCAGTTATTCGTCCGTGCTGTCTCTGTTTTTTCCCCAACTTTCATCCCTTTCGAATCACTCCTCCTTGGTGTTGCATTGTCACTGTCAGTCAGTGTATTTGGTCTTCCTATTGCCCTAGCTCCTTCTTACTGCGCGTTTCCATAGTTTAATCATTTTATTATTATTATTATTATTATTATTATTATTATTATTATTATTATTATTATTATTATCCATACTATATTATATCACTTCGGTTGATACTATTTGTTTATCGCACGCTATCTCACTACAGTATTTGGTATTCTGAGCTCCCTACAGTATTGGTAATCAAATATATACCACAGTATGATAACAGCTCCCTCACAACAATAGCCTTAAATGTAGAAAGTCTGGTCGTTTCATTATTGCAAGAATCATTAGAAATAGATTAATTTCTTGAAACTACGGAAATAATAAACTCCTAAATATGAGATAATCAATATATTTTCCAGATCCGCTAAACTGAGAATATGTAACTGAATGTGGAAGAGCAATACATTAAAGTGTTTTTATACCTGCCCAAAACTCCTGGCACCACTCTCATCTCTGATGCGAACTAAACACTGGTTGTACGATTTCCACCTTGATAAATTGATTACCTCAAACGGAGTCAAATCCTGGAACTTGTGAGCATGTACCAATGTACTTCTAATCCACTGAGGTAGCTAGTAATAATAACAGAATCAAATACACAGCAGAACTTGATTAATTCGAACTATTTTAACTGGGAATTCGCGAATAATTTGAACTTTTCTCGTGCTCCCTTGGCATTCTTGCACAGCACTATGTTAATATTCCTCGTATGGACAGAATATTGTATTTTAATTCGATTTCACAATATCGTATTACCGGGCGAGTTGGCTGTGCGGTTAGAGGCGCTCGGCTGTGAGCTTGCATCCGGGAGATACTGGGTTTGAATTTGACTGTCGGCAGCCCGGAAGATGGCTTTCTGTGGTTTCCCATTTTCACACCGGGCATACCACACCTTAATTAAGGCCACGGCCGCTTCCTTCCAACTCCTAGGCCTTTCTTATCTCATCGTCACCATAAGACCTATCTTTGTTGGTGCGACATAAAGCCACTAGCAGAAAAAAAGAAAGAAAACTATCGTATTAGAACTCTCATATTTTCATTAATATTGTGATATTTAAATACGATGGAGCGCTGAGCGGATGGTAGAGGGAAGTAGTGCAGAATCGTGCTGCAACTGGAAAAGGAACTATAATATTGTTGAGGTGCATACTTGGGGACAAAATATGACGGCCGCATTTCTAGGAAGCGAGCTGGAAGCCAGCAGTAAATCATATCTGGAGACGATGACCTTCGATGTTAGGCCCCTTAAAACAACAAGCATCATCATCATCATCACAAATCGTATCCTGTACCTTGATGAGTTAACGAGTTCTAAGTGTTCTAAGTGTTTGGTGTGGAGAGGTTGCCAAACCACTTTCTGCCATATTTTCTTCAGTCTATACCCTTTCTTCGTATCGAGTGCAGTAAACGATTTGGAAATCGGGTTTCACTGAAGGGTAGTGGTGTGAGGCTCTTGGGCACACATTAGACCTTAAACCCAGAACTCCACGTGATGTTGACTGACATATGTTAACCAATGAAATTAGACATCCAAATTGCTACCGAAAGCTTGTAAGATGAAGCATGGAGACACTTGGTAAAATGTTCACCCTTAATTGCAGATGGATTAAGTGACAACGGTTAGGCTTCATTACTGACCTAAAACTCTTTCTCTCTCTCTCTTAATTTGCTTTACCTCCAGGGTCGGTTTTTCCCTCGGACTCAGCGAGAGATCCCACCTTTACCGCCTCAAGGTCAGTGTCCTGGAGCTTCAGACATTGGGTCTGGGGATACAACTGGGGAGGATGACCAGTATCTCGCCCAGGCGCTCTCACCTGCTATGCTGAACAGGGGCCTTGCGGGGGATGGGAAGATTGGAAGGGATAGACAAGGAAGAGAAAGGAAGCGGCCGTGGCCTTACGTTAGGTACCATCTCGGCATTTGCCTGGAGGAGAAGTGAGAAATCACGGAAAACCACTTCCAGGATGGCTGAGGTGGAAATCGAACCCACCTCTACTCAGTTGACCTCCCGAGGCTGAGTGGACCCCGTTCCAGCCCTCGTACCACTTTTCAAATTTCGTGGCGGGAATCTAACCCGGGCCTCCGGGGGTGGCAGCTAGTCACACTAACCACTACACCACAGAGGCGGACACTGACCTAAAACTAACAACGGAATGTTCACCATTTTTGTTTTGTTTTTTAGAATATCGTTGAGGCCAGTCTGGCTGCCTTAAATTTTGAAGTGTAGTATGTTCAGGATTGTTTGTAAGGTTGATAATCATTCCCTTGCTTAAAATAAACGTGACGGGTACAAAGCACTGATTCTAGCTTAGAAGTTTGGTGCGTAATATTTTTTAATTCAAATTCGTAGGTAAT
This sequence comes from Anabrus simplex, assembly GCF_040414725.1. Lineage (NCBI taxonomy): Eukaryota > Metazoa > Arthropoda > Insecta > Orthoptera > Tettigoniidae > Anabrus > Anabrus simplex. Next base: position 172,992,258 of record NC_090265.1, read on the forward strand.
TTTATTTTTCACATTCGATTTTACCATGTTCTATTGTAATTCAAAGAAAGTGTCCTAAGGTGATTGCTAAATTTAAGTCAGTATTTGCTACGAAAAGTTTCTTTCCATTATTTCTGATATTCGCTCACACAGCTTGTTACTGTGATGATGCTGAGGAACGGAATATAGATCGCATGCCTGCAGACAATCACCCACCAGAATTGCAGGGTGGATCGTTAAGCCACTTGTTATTATATTTCAGACGGACGAGATGTGAATGCGTGTTTACGGAGGCCATGCCACAGTTATGGCCGAACAAACGAATGTAGCTCTCATTGTATTTGCTGAGCTGGGTGGGATCGCGAATGTATGTAATTGGCAATTATTGATAACAACAACGGCGGCAGCGAAGCCCGTATGATAGATGGGAGTCAAATTATGTGCGGCTGACATTGCGCTCTCTACACATTGTAACGAGAATCAGCCTGAAGTGAACACCGAATAAAAGCAATCGATTGTTGGGAGAGGAAGGATAATGTCAAAACTGTATATTTGTTTGTTTAATAAGGTTATACTGCAAAAAGTGGGTATTGAATTTTGTGAAACACACATAAATAAATTATCCCACAATTATTAGAATTCTCCCTCAGTCCGACTCCTTGGCTCGAGGTTTGAGGCCTTCGGTTCAGAGGATCCCGGGTTCGATTTCCGGCTGGACAGAGGATTTTAATCACGCCTGATTAATCCTTCTGGCTCGGGGACTAGGTGTTTGTGTTTGTCCCGACAATATCATCTTCAAGTTCAGACAACACACCACACTACCAACCACTACGGAAACATGTAGTAATGATTAGACTACATTCCTTCATATACGGCTGGCGTCAGGAAGGGCATCCGGCCATAAACAGGGCCAAATCCACATATGTGACACAGTTCGCACACACGACCCCACGGGTGTGAGAAAAGCGGTGGAAGAAGCAGAAAATTAGAAATCTCCCTCAGTAACGAGCGAGTTGTTATTACGTACCTTTTTTTTTTCTTTAAGAAGTCATCGCATTTGTACCTGCTTTCCGCCGTGAGCAAGTATGGTCAAATATTGTTTCCGATGTTTTCTTATTAGTTAAAGCCTGGATGAGTGGCTCAGACGATAGAGCGCTGTCCTTGTAAATTCGTGGGTTCGAAACCGGCTTAGTTCCGTGCTTAGAAATTATGTGCGGCTGACATTGCGTGTTGATATACTTACCGACACGTAAAAGAATTTCAGCGGGTTAAATGTCCAGTTTTACAAAGCAAAGTCATCTCTGGTAAAAGCTTCCAATATCCGTAACCTCTGCACTTCGTGGGGTGGAGTGGTTTGCTCTACGCCCGGCCGCCTTTGCCCACAGGAATTAACCTGATGATCATTCTGTGTGTAGGCTGAGTCAAGTTGAAGGGCATGTGCACCTCCGGAAGTGGAAATGTCCTGTCTTAAATTTTACGACTTCCTGACGAACCCACGTCCTTTCGAGCGAACCGAGCACACCTTTACCGCCTTGGCCAGGCAGCCCCTGTGCAGTATTACAGTGTATCGAAAATATGCCGTAAGAATAATTAGTGGGACGTAAAACCGATTGTCTGCCCCACGGTGTAGGGGTAGCGTGCCTGCCTCTTATCCGGAGGCCCCGGGTTCGATTCCTGGCCAGGTCACGGACTTTTACCTTATTTGAGCCCTGGTTCGAGGTCCACTCAGCCTACGTGATAAAAATTGAGCTGACGGTGAGATGGCAGCCCCGGTCTAGAAAGCCAAGAATAACGGCCGAAAGGATTCGTCGTGCTGACCAAACGACACCTCGTAATCTGCAGGTCTCCGGGCTGAGCAACGGTCGCTTGGTAGCCCATAGCCCTTCGGGGCTGTTGTGCCATGGGTTGGGGGCGGGGGGGGGTTAAAACCGATTATATTATTATTATTATTATTATTATGGTAGACGTTTTTCTGCCTTCTTCTATTCAAACACTCTCGGTCAACACAGTTTCATCTCCAAAGCTCGTACGTCAAACCGATTATATTATTATTATTATTATTACTATTATTATTATTATTATTATTATTATTATTATTATGGTAGACGTCTTTCTGCCTTCTTCTGTTCAAACACTCTCGGTCAACACAGTTTCATCTCCAAAACTCGTACGTCAAACCGATTATATTATTATTATTATTATTATTATTATTATTATTATTATTATTATTATTATTATTATTATTATTATTATTGTAGACGTCTTTCTGCCTTCTTCCGTTCAAACACTCTCGGTCAACACAGTTTCATCTCCAAAACTCGTACGTCATCGGGTTAAGGAGTCTATGAAAGAGAACGTTAACACATTATTTGACTTTCCTTAGCCAAGTCGTAAATTTTTTGTCTGGTAGAAGCTCATCTTCTCTTCAGTCATGAGACTAAGAATTTCGTTTTAAATCATCTTAAACTGAATAATCACCTTCAACATCAATTAACTTCTTGGCTTGAGAAACAATATCTGTACCATTAATACATTATGCATGATATTGTTTTATGTCGCCCGGCTTCTTGGCTAAATGGTCAGTGCGGTTCCCTTATTCTCAGAAGGCCCCAAGTTCGAATCCTGACCGGGCTGGTGATTTTTGCCATGTCTGGTTACTTCTTCTTCTGACTCAGGAACTGGGGTTTGTCATTGTGTTGGTGAGTATTCCTTTACACAAAAACGCCGCACTATCAACCTCCTCCACCGGGCGAGTACGCCGTGCTGTTAGGAGCGCGCGACTACGAACTTGCATTCGGCAAATAGTGGGTACGAATCCCACCGTCGGCAGCCCTAAAGATGGCTTTCCGTGATTTCCCAATTTCATACCAATAAAATGCTGGGGCTGTACATTAATTAAGGCCAAGGTCGCTTCCTTCAAACTCCTAGGCCTTTACTATCCCATCGTCACCATAAAACCTATCCGTGTCGGTGCGACGTAAAGACACTAGCAAAATAAAAACACTGTCAACCTCCAAAGAAGCACGTAATAGAAGGAGGATAGTGTTATGTGTGGTGTGTGAGTTGCACGGATGTTGGGGACAACACAAACACCCAACCCCGAGCGATAGGAATTAACCAATGAAGGTTAAAATCCCCGACCCTGCCGGGAATCGAAACCTGGACCCTCTGAACCGAAGGCCAGAGAGCTGACCATTCAGCTAATAAATCGGATTGGTGAATTTTGAGGTATATTATTTGGTTTGTCGTTAATTACTCCGAAACCGAAGGACACATGAAAGCGGTAAAATGACCAATCAGAGCATTTGACGATTTGTAATTTACTTGGGAAACTCAAAATTGCTTCACCTCGAGGGAATGGCTCTTTCTGGTTGGCATCGGAGATAATTACATAGTATAAGTGATACTGGTTGCAGGCCAATACAATTGTTCATATGGACACCCACTCTCCCATACGTAGACGGTCTCGCACGAACTACCTCCTGTATGCGAAACCCAGTAGAACTTAATTATTGTGCAGTCCGTGAGGAACAGTGAAATGAAGTATTGGCTCATGACACATACCTTGCAGATGGATATGAGCAGGATATAAACAAAATTGTCATTGGTTGAGAAGGCTCAGGTGATTGTGGTGTCCATGAGAGTTGGTAATCTGCGTGGGCTGTTGCAGTACGTGCAGATTGAATTACATTTACGATACAACTATGTATGACAGCAGTGATCAAATGAAGGTGCACTTACCCAGAGACCTGGAACAGGACCCACCGAACAGACAACAACCGGGAGGAACCTCAAATCATTCGGATGTCCCGGAGAGACTCCAAAGCAACAGTAGCGGAAAACCGAGATTCATTGACACCACACGTGATTGGGCAAACTTCCTCTATTAAAACTTATCAGAGGGAAGAAATGGAAGAGATCCGACGTTTCGAAAAATGAAGGTATCAGCCAAAGAAAGACACCGCCCCAAAGAGCATGAAAATTAAAGAACCACCAGGCCTCGAATGCTCTAATACTGTTGGGGTCGGAAAAGAGCAAGAGTTGACCAAGGGAGGTCCGATAGGATAGATGAGAGTGAGGAGTCTGACACAAGAAAGTGGAAGCAATGCCAGGACTCAGCTAAGGGCCCAGTGGTCCCAACCCACGTTCCGAAGTTAAGAGCCCTGTGTCACTTTTAGCCACCTCGTACGACAGGCAGGGGATACCGTGGATCTATTCTACCATCGCCATCTACAGGGAAAATTCACTTGATATTGGGAGTATCAAGATATAATGTGAACATGACAAAATAACAACTTGGCATGAATTGCTAGTCAAGATCGAAGCTATCTACTAGTACGCTCCTGGCTTGATGTTCCTTGATCGATGAACAACTTACTGCAAATAAATGATAAGATGGTATCAGCCGCTTGTCATTTGGCACTTGAAGTTTTCCCAGAGACATAAGAAAATGTTTTTCACTTTCAGGCAAGAGCACCGCTGTTTACGAGCATGAGTTCTCAAATTCCTGAAAAGACTACAAGCTCTGCCAAAATACTGACAGAATAAAATCATCAAAGTTCTCTGTTATTTTAGAAGATGGCGATCAGTTCTCTGATCTTCTCGTTCTCACTGTTTTTCACATTTTAGTAGGACTTCGTGGACAATGCATTGCCATGTCGTCCCATCAGACATCCTCCTAGCTGCTGAAGTCAAATTTCTACTTCACCATATTAATATTTAGAACGTCATTATATCGGATTTGTCGTCGAAAGAAATTGCGTTCCCCATTCCTGCCTGCTTGACACCATTTGTAGTCTGAAAGGGTTCATCAGGTCCGTTACTGCCGAGGAGATGTTATCGAGTAACATTCGAGGTACCCAATGTATTTGAGTGCACACCCAAATAAAGTTAGACCATACAATGTGTTAGGAATGCGGGCATTCCCGAATTTGTCGAGCATATGCTCGTGTTCTAGAGTTCCATCTTTCTGAAGCCCCTTATGTATTTGCCGTATCATAAGACTGTTGCTTCAACGATTATCCTTGCTGTCTCGACAGCGTCATAAGTAATTTTAATTGCTTTTATTCAGAAATCTCTTTTTGGATAATTGTCCGTTTCACTGAAGGGAGTGATGGTTCATAGGAACTGCAACTGTTTACCACATTTTGTGCTAGAATCCCCGGCGTATCACTCTCCCCATATAAAATGTTCCATACTTTCACACCACAACGTCTATCCTTCCCGATTGACTGTGTCGTCACGGACGTGTTGTTCCAGTAGATTATACAAGTCCTATGCAAAGCGCCTGCCGATGTACTTTGGAGAGATGTTGTCCGCTTTGTAATTCGGCATCACCTCATTCACCAATATGTCTACCACAACATGAAGGTTGCAAGTCATTTTGCTAAACACACAATAGAATACATGTAGTCCGCATACAGACTATTTAGCAGTAGAAGAGTCTATGCCCGGAATCAGACTACTCAAGCAGTAGTTAATCATGTACACAATGCACAATATCTGCCATGCAGCCAGGCTGACTGACTCAGACGGTTGAAGCACTAGTCTTCTGATCCCATCGTGGCAGGTTCAATCCTGGTTCAGTCCGGTGGTATTTGAAGATGCTCAAATACGTCAGCCTCATGTCGGTGGAATTACTGGCACATAAGAGAACTCCTGACGGACTAAATTTCGGCACTTCGGCACCTCCGCAAACCGTAAAAATCGTTAATGTGACGTAAAGCCAATAACATGGTTATTTATTACCTGCCGTGCATGCACATTATCACATCATGACATCAGGGCCTTCAGGTGTAATGTTTATAGCACATTATGACTACAAACATTACACTCACGCGTCCTTCTTGCATATGATTTAGGGATTGTGGATGATTGCTAAATACCACCTGTTATTTGTTCACTTCAAGTAGTATGGTATCAATATTGATGTCGGGAGATCCAAAGGCTTTCACTATCAGCCACTGTACTCATACCGACCACTAACCCAGATACTCAAAAATAATAAAAGGAAGAGCTAATAATAAACAATGTTTAAGGCTACTGGTGGTTTGGGTGTTAGGAAACTATTGAAAACTTCAAGTCAATTACACCAATATTTCCCCAGAGGGTAACAGATATGTAAATCCCTCCATGTCCCTTGGACACAGGAAATAGAGTTACATGTTGACGATGCCACTACATGCCACAGATTGGCACCTTGCTTGAGTCGAAAGATTGGTGATATGTGGAAGAGGTACACTATATACAGTAGACTACTGTAAAATAGCACAGTAAACCTTATACAGCATTTATGGATTTATGAATCTATAACTTGGATTATGATCTGTTCTACTGAACTGATTATTCTTAAATAATTTGATTAAGTACTGCGTGTTATAGCTAACAACAAATAATATTATTTTCGTTTCCTTCTCGTTTGTTTGTTCACTCACTTGATCTGGGATGATCACCATCATATTGCAGCTTTAGGTATCTTTGGAGTTAAGATGGTAGCGATTCTGGTGTGTGCGTTTACGCCGTCTACCAACATGCTTTGGTCGGCACTTGGTTGACGACCGTTCATTTTCAGATTATCTGCAATGGTGATCTGGTAGTAGCAAAATATGGCTGTACTACCTAGAGATCATCACAGACGACCTGAAAGAAATACGAATCAAAGCAATAAAATTACTCCTTTTTCATTTTAATGAACCCAACAATAGTATTATTTAAGAATATGTAATTACACAAGGACCTGGAAAAAGCAAGAGGCCTTGTAGTGGGTGGAGAACCATAAAGACCATAAAAATACGCGGATGCTATGGCAGTATTAGTAGATTCAGGAAAACATCTGCAAGTCATGTTGGAAGATATTGAGAGAGTGGGCAAAGTGTTAGGAATGAAGATCAACACTGGGAAGACTAAGGTGATGAGAATAGGAAAGGAGGAGGTTGCTGTTAATATGACACTAGCTGGAAGGAAATTGGAGCAGGTAAAGTCATTCAGATATTTGGAAAGTTTGTTAACATGGAATGAATGCTGTACCGAAGAAATAAGAAGCAGAATATCTATGGGAAAAGAAGCTTTCGGAAATGTGAGAGGGCTTTCGACATCTAAGGCAATCTCTAGTGATTTAAAAAAGAGGTTCGCACAGTGTTCTGGGTGGAGTCTATTATCATATGGAGCTGAAACACGGATATTAAGAAAGAAAGAAAGAAAGAAAGAAACGAAGTATTAGGAAGTTTCTGAAATATGGTTGTGAAAAAGTGAAGTGGACAGATAAAGTGTGAAATGATAGGTTCTAAGAGGAGAGGAGAGACACCTGATGAACACGATAAGGAAGAGGAAAATATCCTGGTTGGGTCATATACTACGTAGAAATTGTCTTCAACAGAGGGTAATGGAGGGGAAAATATATGGAAGAAAAGGAAGAGGAAGAAGAACGTTTGGAATGTCAACATATGTCAAACAAGGGACAAGCTGTGAACAAATTAAGCTAGATGCTCAAGACAGAGAATCATGGAGGATACCTGTCTCAAGACAGATTCACAGAAGAAGAAGAATTTGGTGTAACTTTGCTTTAAGCTCAGATAAGAATATTTAACACTGTTTCATCAATATTTTTAATTTACGACGGAAATAATACTGAACTTTCTATTCAGTTCCTTTTTTTCTGCCCCCATTTTAATGAATGTATCCAGACTTTTCATCAAGCCGTTTAAAGGTCAGTTATCTACATGTAAAGAATTCTATAGTGCCATCTTAAACGAGTTCTCATATTAAAAATTTTGGAACAACTAACTGTAAGAATGCACTGTTTTAATTTTGCCCTATATTGTTCCAGAAACCTCATTAGAATAGCTTACTCTGAGTTATGAAGATTTCATGCAGCCAGGCAATGGCATGAGAATGACTACGGCATTTTAAAGCATCAGTTCTAGCTTACTGTTTTTTGCGTTATATATCATTTAAATAAATGTTAAAATAGACAGAACAATGCACATGTTTGTGTAAACTAGCAAGCAACAAGGTTAGTTGTAGTTGTGTTAAACTAACTTCATCGACAGACAGCTCCAAGCATTGAGTGCATTTTCAAGTTTAATTCCTCTCACGTGAATTCTCGCTCTGAATTTTGATGCAGGCTCATTTCATCCATTGTAATATCTGATAGACACATTGCCAATATATCATGAATGGAAGTGATGTCCTACATTTTCTCCGCTAGAATTTAGCACATTTGTTATAGGGGAAAGTAAACCTAACCTACTATAAAACTCTGTAATTTACTTTAATTGTTTATATCATATTGTTTTCTGTTCATCCAGCTGCCGTTTTTCCGTGGCCATCGGATATCCGATAAGGAGTTGACTGTGGGCCATATCACAGTGTCTGTCGTTTATGTTAAGTTATTTTGGCTTTTTAGATCATATGTATATTTGCTCAGTAAAGGCTAACTGATTAAGTCGAAAGAGCTTGTCTAGGTTGGAAATTGATATTTTTTCTCATTGAAGAGATCAATTGGGTAATATACTGCAGATCTGGAGAAAAATAATAAATATTACTTACTACTACTGTAAAACTGCACCATTGTATCGAGAGGAAATCATCACCAAACACTCCTAACAGATTGAGACCTAGATTTTCCGGTCATTACGCCCGTATACTTCTAGAACTTTACAGCTGATTACTGCTGATTTGTGTAAATCTGTGCTTAATTATGTATGTATATGTCACGGGAGGTATGCTAATCTATAGAAATTAAAATCATATTTCTGTCTGTACACTTCAATTTATAGGCTCATATGTCATGCTTATCTCTGTATAGGAAGGGAGATAAGTAAAATTTGGAGCTTTTTCCTTGAACGTGATAACACCACTCACTGTTAAAAAAAATGTAAAATTGTAAGAAAAATTGAGTTATTACGTTAAAAATCTGGGATGAAATTAAGTATAATTTTCAAAAAACTTTAAATATTATTATTATAAAATAACGTAGCCTGTAATTCGTTTTGGTGTCTTATAATTTGAACCCGGAAGTCGTGTAATTTAAACGCGTCTATTCATACACTTTTAACGTATTATAAAATATTTCATTTGACAACATTTGCTACATACAGCAATAATAATAATCATCATTATACACTGACTGACAGTGACAATGCAACACCAAGGAGGAGTGGTTCGAAAGGGATGAAAGTTGGGGACAAAACAGAGACGGCACGGATGAATAATTGATGTTTATTTCAAACCGATATGCAGGTTACACAATGCGCACGGCATCGACTCAGTAGGATGTAGGACCACCGCGAGCGGCGATGCACGCAGAAACACGTCGAGGTACAGAGTCAATAAGAGTGCGGATGGTGTCCTGAGGGATGGTTCTCCATTCTCTGTCAACCATTTGCCACAGTTGGTCGTCCGTACGAGGCTGGGGCAGAGTTTGCAAACGGCGTCCAATGAGATCCCACACGTGTTCGATTGGTGAGAGATCCGGAGAGTACGCTGGCCACAGAAGCATCTGTACACCTCGTAGAGCCTGTTGGGAGATGCGAGCAGTGTGTGGGCGGGCATTATCCTGCTGAAACAGAGCATTGGGCAGCCCCTGAAGGTACGGGAGTGCCATCGGCCGCAGCACATGCTGCACGTAGCGGTGGGCATTTAACGTGCCTTGAATACGCACTAGAGGTGACGTGGAATCATACGCAATAGCACCCCAAAACATAATGCTGCGTTGTCTAGCGGTAGGGCGCTCCACAGTTACTGCCGGATTTGACCTTTCTCCACGCCGACGCCACACTCGTCTGCGGTGACTATCACAGACAGCACAGAAGCGTGACTCATCGGAGAACACGACGTTCCGCCATTCCCTCATCCAAGTCGCTCTAGCCCGGCACCATGCCAGGCGTGCACGTCTATGCTGTGGAGTCAATGGTAGTCTTCTGAGCGGACGCCGGGAGTGCAGGCCTCCTTCAACCAATCGACGGGAAATTGTTCTGGTCGATATTGGAACAGCCAGGGTGTCTTGCACATGCTGAAGAATGGCGGTTGACGTGGCGTGCGGGGCTGCCACCGCTTGGCGGCGGATGCGCCGATCCTCGCGTTCTGACGTCACTCGGGCTGCGCCTTGACACCTCGCACGTGCCACATATCCCTGCGCCAACCATCTTCGCCACAGGCGCTGCACCGTGGACACATCCCTATGGGTATCGGCTGCGATTTGACGAAGCGACCAACCTGCCCTTCTCAGCCCGATCACCATACCCCTCGTAAAGTCGTCTGTCTGCTGGAAATGCCTCCGTTGACGGCGGCCTGGCATTCTTAGCTATACACGTGTCCTGTGGCACACGACAACACGTTCTACAATGACTGTCGGCTGAGAAATCACGGTACGAAGTGGGCCATTCGCCAACGCCGTGTCCCATTTATCGTTCGCTACGTGCGCAGCACAGCGGCGCATTTCACATCATGAGCATACCTCAGTGACGTCAGTCTACCCTGCAATTGGCATAAAGTTCTGACCACTCCTTCTTGGTGTTGCATTTTGCTCTGTCAGTCAGTGTATTAGTATACGGTTGTTAACTGTGTCTTGTGTCGCAGTTACGTCGATGAAGGCCACGCATGTGATTATCCGGCTGTTATAACAAAAACATTTTGTCAGATGTAGAACCTTTGATATGTAACTTTTCACTGTTCTGAAACCAGTTTCCTATTGAGTGAGAAATGGGACTGTAAGTCTACCAAGGATCTATAATCATATAAAAAATGACTGAGCGATGAAGTGGATCTGTAGGTTTTTGGGTCCTTTGGGACTTCCCCTTTTGAAAATTGCAATTATTGTCTTTCCTTCAGACTCGCGGTACCTTGAAGGTTTTATAAAATTATTGTATTATTTCAGCAAACATTCTCTGTGCATTATTCACCAAAATTTCACGCCTTCTATCACCACTCCTTCACAAAATACAAATTAACTGCATGATAATTTCGAAGGAAGGAATATCAAACACACGAAGTTTGCCGATTAAATCTATTTCAGGTAGGTCTCTTACTCCTTTTTGTTGTTTTGTGTTACAATTTGACTCCGTACCGACACAGGTAGGTCTTATGGCGACGAGATACGATAGGACTAGGAGTGGGAAGGGAGCGGCCGTGACTTTAATGAAGATACAGCCCCAGCATTTGCAGCGTATCAAGATGGAAAACCGTCTTCAGGGCTGCAGAGAGTGGGGTTCGAACCCACTATCTCCCGAATACTGGATACTGACCGCACTTAAGCGACTGCAGCTATCGAGCTTGGTAAATCCCCTTACCTTTTCAACACTATCTCACATCTAACAGTGACTACATACAATACAAGTTTACCGGACTCAACACGGCAGTCATAAATCATGATTACAAATCGGAGATAATCTTACATGTAAAGAATGTATATAATAGTTAAAGAGATGTTGAAAACATGGAGAAAAGATGACTGACTTTGATTACTAGTGTATAGGAGCTAACTATAATTAAGGTATTGACTTAATATACATGGTGTTTCAAAAATAATATACGTATTACAAAGTATTATTTTGTCAAAACTATCGATCGCTGCACCACGGCTCGGTTATTGGGGGAACGAATACCTTGACTAATTTATATTTCTTGTCGCTAGATGTCAGTTGTCTCCTGTTTTGCTTTTTTTTTTTCGTCACATGTTTCACTTCGATGTAAAATGGCTACTCCGCAGCAGAAATAAAGGATTCCACTTCTGTCACAATACCGTTCCTTGTGGCGACGGTCAAGATGCACTTGGATAATTTAATTGCGATCTGTTGTGTTGCGATGAAATCAGATACAAAACTCATGCAAATCATGGCCGTTTATGTCTGCAAAGTCGACCAGGTGAGAATCATCATTGAAAGTGTATTCGCCTCTGACATGTAGACCCAGCACTAGGGGCCACGATGGGTTGTACACTACGCTACAATGCCCGTTCAACTTTGAAGATTGTGGAGTGTCCTGTATACAGTTCTTGTTACACCCAGGACATTACTCGACTCACCTTGTGACGGGAGGGTGAAGCTTTGCTGAAGACTACTGTTGCTATGTGCCGGGCTCTTCGTGATGTTCGACAATTGTCCTGGTGAGCACTTACTCCTGATCTCTCATACACTGAACATATTCGGGATGTGATGGAACGTCGTATGACCAAGTCTGTACGGCCAGCTACTTCTTCTTTCTTCACCTCTTATCCCACACTCTGGTGAGGTCGCAGGTGCGATTTGTGTTGCACATGTGGACTTGGGTTGTTTTACGCCGGAATCTCTCCCTAACTCTAAACCTACATAGAAGGATATATTCACCTTTGTAGCTTTCTGCTTTGGTTGCTGATATGGTGTGCGTGTATTAGTCAATGTGTTTTATGGAGCATCCCATTCATCTCTCAACTTTACATTTCAGATGTTCTATATATCCTCCATTAGCGACCCGAACAATATCACATCGATACTCAAATTCCTCAAATACACGGGTAAGCTTGTCATTCGTCATGATGTCATGGCTGTACGGATACGGTTCTTCAACTCTTCGAGGTCCTGTGGTAGTGGTGGTACATACATGTTTTCCTTAACAAAACAACTTACAAAAAATTCCATTAATTATCTATTATGTTATCCAACGTGACAGTATAAATCTTACATAAGCAAAGCGTAATCTGGGAATATTATTTGATGGTAAACTCATAATCAACACACAAATTAATAGAGTTTAAAACAGTACTTGTAGCAAACTGAAACGATTAATGTCTAATGCAAATCAGTTAATAGAGAATCTCTTACAAGGAAACATCGGCAATGGGTTAGTCGCCGATCGCGATGAAACTTGGAAAACACATGGAGGTACACGTAAAAACGATGTTAACATCAATTTTGGGTGCCAACATTCATTAGGGCGTGAACTACGGGGCCTAAAAGTTGCGACATTTTAAATTCCGCGCGATCAGCGATGAATACCTGCTGGCCAATGCTAAGCTGGTACACTGCGTACTTGGATACACGCCTCTGCACCTCCTCCTCTCTACGCTCCAATTGGTTCGCCACCGCACGTTTCCCTTTTCCCCGCGCTTGCCGGCTGCCGTGGTGAACCAATTGGAACGGGGTGGGGAGGAGGTGCAGAGGCGTGTCTCCAAGTACGCAGTGTGCCAGCTAAGCATTGGCCAGCAGGTATTCATCCCTGATTGCGCGGAATTTGAAATGTCGCAATTTTTAGGCCCCGTAGTTAACGCTCTAATGAATGTTGGCACCCAAAATTGATGCCGACATCATTTTTACGTGTAGCTCAATATGTTTTCCAAGTTTCATCGCGATCGGCGACTAAACCATTGCCGATGTTTCCTTGTAAGAGATTCTATATTAACTGATTTGCATTAGACATTAATCGTTTCAGTTTGCTACAAGTACTGTTTTAAACTATTAATTTGTGTGTTGATTATGAGTTTACCATCAAATAATATTCCCAGATTACGCTTTGCTTATGTAAGATTTATACTGTCACGTTGGATAACATAATAGATAATTAATGGAATTTTTTGTAAGTTGCTTTACGTCGCACCGACACAGATAGGTCTTATGGCGACGATGGGACAGGAAAGGGAAAGGGCTAGGAATGGGAAGGAAGTGGTCGTGGCCTTATTTAAGGTACAGCCCCAGCATTTGCCTGGTGTGAAAATGGGAAACCACGGAAAACCATCTTCAGGGCTATCGACAGTGGGGCTCGAATACACTATCTCCCGTGGATTATTTTTACAAAAATTATCAATATACGTTAATTTCAACACAATGTTTCTCATTCAGATATTTTTCTGAAATCTCTCTTTAGTTTATTCTCATTTAGATTTGAATTTACAAACTAAAGATTCTTCTAGGACTGTGTAGATTAGTTTCCTTATCACTTGCTTCCCCTTTAAGGAGGATATGATTTGAATTCTCACCATTGCAAGTAAGATTTTTGAAATGAAAAATGACTTTCCTGCCATTCGGATTTCATGTAAAAGCAGATCTCGTGCTCATGGTCCCGCGTCCGTAAACGTGAAACCATCTGCTTCCGTTTTTTAAATGTAATTATGTAATCACGAAATTGCATTCCATCTTGAAGCATAAACAAAATGCCATCCTAGATGGAGTAAGACTCTGTGTATTGTAAGCAACAATTTAAGTAAAATTTGAGGAGAACTTCCTGTGCTGAAAGACAAAGTTTTAACAGCACACCTCGGTTAAGCATGCTTCTCACACCAGCGGTAGTTTATTAGGGCCGTGTTTAACAGGCCATTGTACTTCGTTTGGCCTCAATACTAAATAGAATTAGTTCCAACAACAGTGATGTATGAATGCCGAGAATAATGTACATGCTCGTCAGCAACAGCCCTCAGGCGATGAATGAACGACCTCCTAATTATATTCATCGTATTGCTCTGAATGTGACAGCCAGTCTCAGGCTAGTCTCTGCTGCTCGTTCTAAAGCTATTCCCAGGAAACGAGGTAGCAGGCACCTAAGTAACTTAGCCATTGTGTATCAATGAGAAGTCGGTATGTTGAATATCATTTCATTTCCTAGAATTAGAACTCTGAAGATTGCTACAGTGTTATACTCAACGCCATCCACGGGTAAGGTTTCATTTCTTAGTTAGAACTCTTGAAAAATACTACTTGAATACTACAAGAGGTTCGTATTTTTCTCAACGCCACAACCTGTTTCCAGTTTCAACCACGTCAGGAACTGAATGAATGCTAAATTAGGTTCGTGTTTTTTTTTTAACAATTCAGCCTGTTTCCAGTTTTAATCGGGTCAGGAAGAAAATAAATGAGACCCCATCTAGCGGCGAGAATAAGAACTGTGCCGGCTGTCAAAGCCTGTCGCACTCCTCCGGGGCAATGTTAAAACTGACATATGAAATGAAATGATACCGGGGAGTCTTACAGGAATGAAAGATGACAGGGAAAACCGGAGTACCAGGAGAAAAACCTGTCTCGCCTAAGCTTTGTACAATACAAATGTCACATTGAGTGATCGGTATTTGAACCAAGAAACTGAATGGTGAGAGGCACGAGAGCTGACTCTCAGTTTTATCCCCTTCAACTTTTGAGCTGGGTGACTAAAGTTTTCATCCTCTAAATTTTAGAAATCTTGTCTTGGCTTTTAAGTTATCCTCCTTTAGTCACCCTTTTTAGTATAGGATTAGCCTCTGAGTCACAGTTGTAGGTTCAGGACCCTTCTGTTGATTAGCTAGTAGCGGTTTGTCTGTAGTACTGTGGCTACTCCGACCACTACTCTTATACCTTCATATCTTCCACATAATATAAATAACATTTGTTTGAGCGCCAGTTGCTTTTTTAAGAAAAACAACAAAATTCGGTAGAGCATACCTCTTATATCAATTATCTCAAGGCGTGAGGTGATAAACTCACATATCTGGCAATATACAGGGATATGGATCAGGACAATATTAAATTACTGTTGCATTTCCACAATTGAGGATTGTACATGGAACTGGAATCACTTATTATAATTAAAAATAAAACTGAGTTTATGACTAAATTTACGTCACAATGAACAATCATTTACGTCTTTTAATTTAACAAAAGAAATATATCGTGAGATTTGCGGTACAAAGAAAAGGAAAATTTAATCTAAACAAAAAAAAGCTATTGGCATGAACTTGAAGTGAGATGTGATATCGCCGCTGATTACACTCTTCTTCATGTTATGAATGCATAACATGTCTGATGCTTTAATTACCTGTTGTCTGCATACACCGCTGTTGAACTTGAAAATTCTTGGGAAAACCTGTGAGCTGAAGTCGGGAGCCGTCTGTTGTTATCTTCTTATATAACAAGGAGTTGGCCTACATACCATGTACGCGTGTAGGGAGCTCCAATGTAATTACGTCCACTCAATATCTTTTAAATAATTGGAAAATATTATTGGAACATCTTGTGAAGTCCATCCTCACAAGAAAATGATGTTTCTTTATCAGCATAGTACCCGTCTCTGCTCGGATACAAGCACCACTTGTAGACCTCCTCGATTATTACTTCTTCCAACACAACTATTAGCTCTGACCATCACACTAAGACCACTTCTTCCATTTGATACATCTGACTGTTACATATGATCTGCACGATATGAACTGCTTATGAACTGAGTACCATCAACTGAATGATATCATCTGCATCTCTCACTGTTCATCCCTTCCACTTCCACATACAGTAGCTGGCGAATACTGACACTTGGTCGCAATCACGTGTCCACGCACTGATGTCATCAGTCACGCGCTGTCTAAGCGTACCCAAGCGGACCAAGAATGATTATACCGAATGCGTCACCGGGAAATCTCCTTGTACACAACATTCCCAGTTAAACATAGCCTCGATTGCAAAATACTATGCCAGCTCATCTAGCCAAAGTTACAAGCCACAGCATGACAATATGAAACCAACAAATCTCACTTACTACAATACAGAATAATTATAAACATATTCACTTAACCTATGATTAAATACAATAATATACGCGATACCTAATTATTACAGTCTAAATGATGAGAAACAGAATATATAAAATCTAATGAATCAGGTTAATAATAATAATAATAATAATAATAATGATAATAATAATAATAATAATAATAATAAATACAGAATGGAATCTGTAACCTAGTTGTACGGTTACAGAACGCCTCCCTCATGAAATAATCGATTAAATGAATCGATTGATTCATGAAATATCTACACAATCACCTGAAATCGAGTACACCATAGATACATGTATAAAAATGCCCTTTACAAATTTGGTACATAGTATCATCCATCTGGATGTTCGTTGTTACACATATAAAACATTTATCAATTATCAATTTCACTTTGATTATACAGCATTATTTACATACAGATTACATTTCTTTCTCACTTCTGTCGTTTCAAACGTTCATTGAGTGTTCAAAAGTAATTCTCGAAGACATATCCTTATATACACTGTCTCCAAGCACTGGAGTTTATTGCACTGCCGTGCTTCACTTATTATCACAACACACGCTAATTTCACTGAAGTCCTGTTCGCAATGCCAGCTTCATAAAATATGGTGAATTAACATAATAATTAAAATTAATCAACAAACTCACATGATATATTTCTTAAGATTTCTTATATTGTATGTTCCTACGATATTTCCTTCCTTGTCTTCTAATGAATAAGCACATTTCCCAATCCGTTTCACTACGGTGAAGTATCCCTGATATAACAAGAAAAACTTAGAAAATTGACCAGCTTCTGCTGATGACGGGAGTGGCACTCTGAGTAAAACCTTGTCACCAAGCTCAAATTCATCCAATATAGTCCTACAAAAGTTGAGTTATCAATAACATTAAATTTGTGTTCGTAAAGATGTGTTCTACCAGGCCAATCGCTAAAAACATCACTATGTGATATCAATAATTCACACAATTCGCCCTTCTGACTTTCCGCTAAATTACATTTCTCCACTGTCTCATACAATTCATCTCTAGAATCTCTCTGTATAGACACATGGCAGACATCAATATTTTTCCTCATATTAGGAATTTCACAAGATCCTTCCGTACTAGAACACACTTTATTCGCACTAATTTCTGACAAAACATCATATGGTAAACTGACTTCCCTGCTACTCTTTCCCCAAATAAGATTGACATTACACAGATCAAAATTTAATTTAGCCTTGTGACACGTTAACCAGTCGGTACCTAAAATAACGGCATAAACTAAATTAGGCACTACTAAGCATGGTTGGAAAATACATTCTCCACTTATGCTAATGGGGACAGCTATTTGTTTATTCACTCTTTGAGACTTGTTTCCAACAGCTGTTACTATGAACGTATTCCTCACTGGAATTTCCGCTACCTCATACTTCTCTCTTAAAACTTCTTCATACAGCTTGGAATTTACACATGACTTCTCACTACCAGAGTCCAACAAAATCTTAACTTTTCTGCCCCATATCAGCAGTTCAATCGTCGGTGTAACAGTAACACTACTTAAATTATCCTCATTACATAATATAAGATCACTTAACAAATCTTGCCTTATATCTAAATTTAAATTACACTTATAAAATTTATTGTCTACGATTAAGTCGTCACTTAAAACATTTGAATTATTGCTACTTAGGTCACAATCATGTTCACTTACAACTATAGGCTGGTCGACATTGTCATACTTATCTACCTTATACGTGAACTCACCATTTACGGACTGTCTCAGTGACCTGTTTATACAGTCCGTTGCGCGTTTAAAGTACTTGGTTCGGTTACGACTTGTTGGTTACACACCTCAGTCGGCCTCCCCTGTTGCCTATTTCCTCTAGCGTCATTATTATTATTATTATTATGGCCTGTATTCTCCCGCCTCCCAGCTTCTGGTTGATTACCATAATCACGCCTCCCAGTCCTGAAATTTTCCGAACTATTTTGATAATTTCTCTCCCTGTGGAAATTATTATTAGGTCTCTCCTGATATTCTCTTCTGTAGTTACGATTACTCATAGTCCTGTCCTGATTATTAGATTGGTTACCCCTTCCTTCTACATTCCTATTAGGTGTCCTACTATTATTCAAGCTACTACCTAAAGCATCAAAACTTTCCAACAAAATCTCCATTTCCTTAATAGTCTCCACTCTTTGCATACAAACCGCTTCTCTTATTCTGTCGGGATAGTGCTTAGCCATAAGTCTAACTATATCAGCCTCAGGTCCAATACATTCTAAATTTCTCCACACCAAAACATGAGCCAAAAAGTATTCAGTCATTCTAACACCCTCGTTAGAATTATACCTGCCAAACATTACTCTCTCTCTCTCTCTACTCTGAACACCTTCACTCCAAAATTTAGCCATGAATTTCTCCTTAAATTCAGTTAGACTAGACATCGAGCTTTTATATACTTGAAACCAAGACTTAGTCTCTCCTACGAAAGCATTAGATAAGATCTCCAATACAGTTTCCCAGCTAATAATATTGTCTCTTAATTGAACAGCAAATTTCTTCTCTACTACTCTCATAAATTCCATCGGGTTGAATTCTTTCCCAGAAAACTTAGGTAAGTCATGATCTCTAGTGATTAAACCATTATTTACAATTATTTCACGTACATTCTTACTATCACGCACTTCTTGCTGGAGTACTCTCTGGCAACTCAGAAATTTTTCTTCCAATGTTTCCTCAGCCTTTTCTTCAATTTTTCTTAACTTCTCCTGTAATTTTTTTTCCGATTCTCTCAACTTCTGTGATAATGATTTTTGTTCACTCTCTAGATCACCTACTTCTCCAAGTTTTCTTTCCACATGTTCTACCCTACTAATACATTTCCTAGTTTCTTGCCCCACTGTATTGGTTATCTTTTCAAACCTTTCTTCTACTAACTCATTGATTTCTCCTTTATTAGACTCGATCTTGGCACCTAATTCATCAATCTTATGCCCTTGTTTGATGCATGTCTCACTAACTTGCTCGATTTCAGTATGGAGATTGCTCCGACCCAATTCCATCTCAGCTCTGATGTCACTACACTCCCTATTTACCTTACTTTCTAAATTATTAATTTGCTTACTTATTTCTAACACCTTATGATCTATCTTATTACTAACATCATCGATCTTCTTATTAATACTAATACCCTGAGCTTCAATTTTCTCACTAATGACCGCTTCAATTTTCTCACTCATAATATTATTCTGAGATTCAATTTTCTCACTAATAACCGTTTCAATTTTCTCACTCATAATATTATTCTGAGATTCAATTTTCTCACTAATAATATTATTCTGAGATTCAATTTTCTCACTCATAATATTATTCTGAGATTCAATTTTCTCACTAATGATATTATTCTGCTCAGTCATTTTGGACATCAGCAAATTAAATAAACCAAGGTCAATCACCCCTTTACTTTGATCTTGCGTGACAGCGTTTTCCTCAGTTTCTACTATTTTCTGATTTTCAGCAGGTCCCACCTTAGTCACCAACTTCCTATTTATGTTACCACCTTGGATTTCCTTGGACACAATAACCTCAGCCTCATCACCTGACTGCATATTGCTATCCTTGTCCATCTTCGGTTTCCTACTAATTTTTCGCGATCTCAAAGCTATTTCCCCTTGCAATTCCTCTGACATTACCCCTTAAATACAAACTTCAACAAAATGACCTTCCTAACATTACTCGGTGAATTTAACATGTGCGTACTCATTAAAAGAACTGATCCATGTATATTGCCATTCAGAAACACTTTTTCTGAACCTTTCGAGTCCCACGTTGCTGGCGACACGTTGTGGCTACTCCGACCACTACTCTTATACCTTCATATCTTCCACATAATATAAATAACATTTGTTTGAGCGCCAGTTGCTTTTTTAAGAAAAACAACAAAATTCGGTAGAGCATACCTCTTATATCAATTATCTCAAGGCGTGAGGTGATAAACTCACATATCTGGCAATATACAGGGATATGGATCAGGACAATATTAAATTACTGTTGCATTTCCACAATTGAGGATTGTACATGGAACTGGAATCACTTATTATAATTAAAAATAAAACTGAGTTTATGACTAAATTTACGTCACAATGAACAATCATTTACGTCTTTTAATTTAACAAAAGAAATATATCGTGAGATTTGCGGTACAAAGAAAAGGAAAATTTAATCTAAACAAAAAAAAGCTATTGGCATGAACTTGAAGTGAGATGTGATATCGCCGCTGATTACACTCTTCTTCATGTTATGAATGCATAACATGTCTGATGCTTTAATTACCTGTTGTCTGCATACACCGCTGTTGAACTTGAAAATTCTTGGGAAAACCTGTGAGCTGAAGTCGGGAGCCGTCTGTTGTTATCTTCTTATATAACAAGGAGTTGGCCTACATACCATGTACGCGTGTAGGGAGCTCCAATGTAATTACGTCCACTCAATATCTTTTAAATAATTGGAAAATATTATTGGAACATCTTGTGAAGTCCATCCTCACAAGAAAATGATGTTTCTTTATCAGCATAGTACCCGTCTCTGCTCGGATACAAGCACCACTTGTAGACCTCCTCGATTATTACTTCTTCCAACACAACTATTAGCTCTGACCATCACACTAAGACCACTTCTTCCATTTGATACATCTGACTGTTACATATGATCTGCACGATATGAACTGCTTATGAACTGAGTACCATCAACTGAATGATATCATCTGCATCTCTCACTGTTCATCCCTTCCACTTCCACATACAGTAGCTGGCGAATACTGACACTTGGTCGCAATCACGTGTCCACGCACTGATGTCATCAGTCACGCGCTGTCTAAGCGTACCCAAGCGGACCAAGAATGATTATACCGAATGCGTCACCGGGAAATCTCCTTGTACACAACATTCCCAGTTAAACATAGCCTCGATTGCAAAATACTATGCCAGCTCATCTAGCCAAAGTTACAAGCCACAGCATGACAATATGAAACCAACAAATCTCACTTACTACAATACAGAATAATTATAAACATATTCACTTAACCTATGATTAAATACAATAATATACGCGATACCTAATTATTACAGTCTAAATGATGAGAAACAGAATATATAAAATCTAATGAATCAGGTTAATAATAATAATAATAATAATAATAATAATGATAATAATAATAATAATAATAATAATAATAATAATAATAAATACAGAATGGAATCTGTAACCTAGTTGTACGGTTACAGTACTAGTAAGACCATTCGAACTGCGAATGATCTTTTTCTTTTAAGTGGGAGTCCAAGAGCGTTGCTATGGAACATATTTCGTTCTCTTCAATGTCTTTGTACCGCATATTAACAAATTCAGTACCGTAGACCAGTTATGGCGTTTAGTGAGAACTACATGGGCGAGGTAGTATATCAGTTAAAGCATTTACAGTAAATGCTGGCGCGGAAAAACTGCATTTTTTGTACCGTAGACATTGCACAGCCCTCGCAAGGGTAGAGGACTGAAGACACACGATAAATAAATATTTGTTTCTTTCTGTTAGTCACAAGCAGCATGCTTGAAGGACTCCTATTCATTTTTAGAAGTTAACTCCTGCGAGAGAAATTTCTGGCACCTCGATTAGTTTAGGTAACCCAATAAGAAACTGGAATATTTTTATTCCTCATAAAAGATCATCTCATTAACTAGCATTATTATTATTATTATTATTATTATTATTATTATTATTATTATTATTATTATTATTATTATTATTATTATTATTATTATTATTATTATTATTATTATTATTATTATTATTATTTCCAAAAATCGTGGTAAAATTCGAAGTTCGAAGACACCAGTCATCATTCCGTCAATCTCTACTAGGATTCCCTCTTTAGGTATGAACAGCATTTTAGATTTCGAGAACCACTAGTTGAATTCACTAACGTTCTGTGTGAAGGTCTGAAAGAGCATTTAAATCGTTGGCCTGAGTATTTAAATGTCCCACGGAATGGCTGGTACTGTCTTACTGTTTGCAATTCTAGTTGAGATATGATAATGTCGCTGTAGAAGAACTAAAGGCGAGTGTTTTTTGATGAAATGTTTTTAATCAATAAATACTTGATCAAATGTTTTGATCAAGAAAACAATTACTTTTACCATCAGAATGGTGACCTTCAGGGTAGAATAAGTGGGGGTATACAATTTCTAATCAATATATTGCGTGCCAAAGCCTTGGACTAAATTCTAAAGCTCTCCTAAGTGTTCGATTGGAGTGAGGGCATACGACGTTACTGATGGTGATTCGTCCGTCGGATGGATAAATCAAGCCTCGAGCAGAACATTTAGTGCTATTCGACAAGAGTAGGAATAGGAGGAGTGCCAATACCGTGTTTTACCCTCTGCCTACCTCATTATCATCAGTAATCCACACAGACATTCGCAGGTTGTTTATGGGCGTGAAGTAGAGAGTCCTACACCAGGTAAGACGAACATGTCCTCGGAAAGTAACGCCCTTAAAAGAGCTTTGGCCTGCCCAGCGACCGCTGCTCAGCCCGAAGGCCTGCAGATTACGAGGGGCCGTGTGGTCAGCACGACGCAACCTCTTGGTCGTATTTCTGGGCTTTCGAGACCGCAGCCACCATCTCGCCGTCAGAGAGCTCCTCAATTCTAATCATGTAGGCTGAATGGACCTCAAACCAGCCCTCAGGCCGAGAGAAAAATCCCTGACCTGGCCGGGAGTCGAAACCGGGGCCTCCGAGAGAGAGAGAGGCAGGCACGCTACCCCTACACTACGGGGCCGGCGTCTAAAAGACACACGATAAATAAATAAATAAATAAATAAATAAATAAATAAATAAATAAATAAATAAATAAATAAATAAATAAATAAATAAAATAAATAAATAAATAAATAAATAAATAAATAAATAAATAAATCCCCATTGTGATATCGTAAGTCTTACTGGCAGAATGGGTTCGGCGGAAGCGAATATAATGCTAACTTTTCTTCTTGAAGTTCAATAAGGAAGACGATACAAACAACACATAGTCTTGAACCATCGGAATTAACCAACGAAGGTTAAAATCCTCTACCCGGCCGGGAATCGAACTTGGGGTGCCCTGTATCAAAGGCTAGCCCGCTAACAATTTATCCATGGAAGCGGACGTAAGTAAAATAAACTCTGTCCTCATCCCGAGGTGGTGCAGTTCTCGTCAGTCACACCCTGAAAAAAAGGTGAGCTGAATGTAACCATTTTTAACCACGTACTAGACATTCTGACATTCTTAAATTTCTGGCAGCACCAGAAATCAAAACCGGGCATTAGAGGACGGAAGCTAACAGTGCTAAATGCTATGCTACGGAGGCAGACATTTGGCCTATGAAAGAAACCATGTAGGCCGCGAATTTCCTATAGGCTGACAGGGCTCGTCCTAGCTAAGGTGACAAAAACACATGCCTTTGTGGCTAAGAAACAAGCTGGTGCATAGGCAGGTTAGAATCTCAGGCAGTGCCGTGTTTCTTACCGTCCATTACTGCGGAAAATCTATTCATCCTTACGTACTTACTCCCAAAGAATGGGTTTTTATTTCACGGTGAAAATTTCCGTTTGTAAACGATGTTACGTAGCGTCATTTTTGTGAAATCATGATTCATCCGTAAAGAAGGCTACGGATTAGAAAGCTGAATCACTGCCGATTTTATGTAATATGCGTTGCCAAAATATTCTTTAAGCATCGCGTGACGTGGCTCGTTGACTGATGGTCAGAATAATAATATTAATGGTTTGTAGAGCCCACTCCTCCTCTGCGAACCATGAGACCTTGCCGCGGTGGAGAGGCTTGCGTGCCCCAATGATGCAGATAGCCGAGCCGCAGGTGCAACCATATCGGATGGGTATCTGTTGAATGACCAGACTAACGAATGGTTCATCGAAAGGGGGGCTAGCAGAATTTCGGTAGTTGCAAGGGCGGCAGTCTAGATGACTGACTGATACGGCCTTGTAATAACACTAAACATGGCTTAGCTGTGTTGATACTGCTACACGGCTGAAAGCAACGGGAAAATACAGCCGTAACTACCTCCCGAGGACATGCAGCGCTCACTGTATGAATGATGTACTGATGATGGTTCCTCCCGGGTAAAATATTCCGGAGGTAAACTAGTCCCCCATTCGGATCTCCGGGTGGGGACTACACGAGAGGGGGCGATCATCAGGAACATGGATACTCACATTCTGCGAGTCGGAGCGTGGAATGTTAGAAGTTTGAATCGTTATGGTAGGTTAGAGAATCTGAAAAGGGAGATGGATAGGCTAAAGTTAGATGTAGTTGGTATAAGTGAAGTACGTTGGCAGGAAGAACAAGATTTTTGGTCAGGCGACTACCGAATTATCAACACAAAATCAAACAGGGGAAATGCAGGAGTTGGTTTAATAATGAATAAGAAACTAGGGCAGCGGGTAAGCTACTACGACTAGCATAGTGAAAGAATTATTGTCGTCAAGATAGACACCAAATCAATGCCCACCACAATAGTGCAGGTCTATATGCCTACTAGTTCAGCGGATGATGAAGAAATCGAAAGAATATATGAGGAGATAGAATATTTAATACAATATGTAAAAGGTGACGAGAATATAATTGTGATTGGAGACGGGAATGCAGTGGTAGGCCAAGGAAGAGAAGGTAGTACAGTAGGAGAATTTGGATTGGGACAAAGGAACGAAAGAGGAAGTCGGTTGGTTGAATTCTGCACTGATCATAATTTAGTCCTTGCCAATACTTGTTTCAAACACCACAAACGACGGCTGTATACGTGGACGAGACCTGGAGACACTGGAAGGTATCAAATAGACTTCATTATGATTAGGCAGAGATTCAGAAACCAGGTGCTGGATTGCAAAACTTTTCCAGGAGCAGACGTGGACTCTGACCACAACTTGTTGGCCATGAAATGCCATCTGAAGTTGAAGAAATTGAAGAAAGGAAACAATGCGAAAAGATGGGATCTAGACAGGTTGAATGAAAAGAGTGTGAGGGATTGTTTCAGGGAACATGTTGCACAAGGACTAAAGGAAAAGGCTGAAGGAAACAGAATAGAGGAAGAGTGGACAGTCATGAAAAATGAAGTCAGTAGGGCTGCTGAAGAAAGGTTAGGAAGGAAGAAAAGATCAACTAAGAATCAGTAGATAACTCAGGAGGTACAAGACCTGATTGATGAACAACGAAAATACAAGAATGCTAAAAATGAAGCGGACAGAAAAGAATACAGGCAATTAAAGAATCAAGTGGACAGAAAGTGCAAGGTAGCTTAGGAAGACTGGCTGAAGGAGAAGTGCAAGGATGTCGAAGGCTGTATGGTCCTGGGAAAGGTAGATGCTGCATACAGGAAAATCAAGGAAACCTTTGGAGAAAGGAAATCTAGGTGTATGAATATTAAGAGCTCAGATGGAAAGCCACTTTTAGGGAAAGAAGACAAAGCAGAAAGATGGCAGGAGCATATCAAACAGTTGTATCAAGGTGAAGATGTAGATAATTTGGTTCTGGAACAAGAAGAGGCTGTTGATGCTGATGAAATGGGAGACCCAATTTTGAGGTCACAGTTTGACAGAGCTGTGAAAAAAATGAAATGTCGTATGGCTTTTAGTGCCGGGATATCCCAGGACGGGTTCGGCTCGCCAGGTGCAGGTCTTTCTATTTGACACTCGTAGGCGACCTGCGCGTCGTGATGAGGATGAAATGATGATGAAGACAACACATGCACCCATTAGAATTAACCAATTAAGGTTAAAATCCCAGACCCGGCCGGAAATCGAACCCGGGACCCTCTGAACCGAAGGCCGGTACGCTGACCGTTCAGCCAACGAGTCGGACTGACAGAGCTGTGAGTGACATAAATAAGAACAAGGCACCTGGAATTGATGACATTCCCTCTGAATTACTGACTGCCTTAGGAGAAACCATCATGGCAAGGTTATTTCATTTAGTGTGCAAGATGTATGAGAAAGCCGAGAAAGCCGGTGCTGACAGGTGTGAAAACTACCGCATCATTAGTTTAGTATCTCATGTCTGCAAAATATTAACACGTATTATTTACAGAAGAATGGAAAAACAAGTTGAAGCTGAGTTGGGAGAAGATCAATTTGGCTTCAGAAGGAATGTAGGAACACAAGAAGCAATCCTGACTTTACGTCTGATCATAGAGGATCGAATCAAGAAAGACAAGCCCACGTACATGGCATTCTTAGATCTAGAAAAGGCATTCGATAATGTTGATTGGACCAAGCTATTTATGATTCTGTAGATGATAGGGATCAGATACCGAGAACGAAGAATTATCTACAATCTGTATAAAAATCAGTCTGCAGTGATAAGAATCTAGGGCTTTGAAAAAGAAGCAGCAATCCAGAAAGGAATGAGGCAAGGCTGCAGTTTGTACCCTCTCCTTTTCAATGTTTACATAGAACAGGCAGTAAGGGAAATCTACGAGAAATTTGGAAAGGGAATCACAATCCAAGGAGAGGAAATCAAAACCTTGAGATTTGCCGATGATATTGTTATTTTATCTGAGACTGCAGAAGATCTCGAGAAGTTGCTTAATGGTATGGATGAAGTCTTGGGTAAGGAGTACAAAATGAAAATAATTAAGTCCAAAACAAAAGTAGTGGAGTGCAGTCGAACGAAGGCAGGTGATGTAGGAAATATTAGATTAGGAAATGAAGTCTTAAAGGAAGTAGATGAATATTGTTGCTTGGGTAGTAAAATAACTAACGATGGAAAAAGTAAGGAAGACATAAAATGCAGATTAGCACAAGCAAGGAAGAGCTTTCTTAAGAAAAGAAATTTGCTCACTTCAAACATTGATATCGGAATTAGAAAGATGCTTTTGAAGACTTTCGTGTTGAACGTGGCATTGTATGGAAGTGAAACATGGACGATAACTAGCTCAGAAAGAAAGAGAATAGAAGCTTTTGAAATGTGGTGTTACAGAGGAATGCTGAAGGTGAGATGGATAGATCGAATCACGAATGAAGAGATACTGTATCGAATTGGTGAGAGGAGATCGATTTGGCTAAATTTGACGAGAAGAAGGGATAGAATGATAGGACACATCTTAAGACACCCAGGACTTGTTCAGTTGGTTTTTGAAGGAAGTGTAGTTGGTAAGAACGGTAGGGGTAGACCAAGGTATGAATATAACAAGCAGATTAGAGCAGATGTAGGATGCAATAATTACGTAGATATGAAAGGTTTGGCACAGGATAGGGTAGCATGGAGGGCTGCATCAAACTAGTCTATGGACTAATGACTCAAACAAGACACAGCCCACTAACTAATTTTACGGTTTTCGGAGGAGTTGCGGTTTCAAAATTTAGTCTTGAAGGAGATATTTTACGTGCCAATAAATCTACCGACACGAACCTGACGTATTTAAGGACCTCAAAATACCACCGGACTGAGCCAGGATCGAACCTGCCAAGTTGGGGTCAGAAGGCCATCGCCTCAATCTTCTGAGCAACTCAGCGTGGCTTAATGGCCAGAATACCTGTCTTTCTCTTTGCCTCCGGAACTGGGTGTTTGTACTCAACTAAATACACATATATTTTCATTTACACGCAATGTACCATCTTAAAAAAGCACGCATTAGTTAATACATCCTTCGACATAGGGTTGACGTCAGGTAGGTCCTCTGACTGCAATACGCTAAATATCGGACCCAGGAAATTGGTAAAACGTCAATAATAATAATAATAATAATAATAAGAAGAAGAAGAAGAAGAAGAAGAAGTAAAAGAAGAAGAATGAGGAGAAGGAGAAGAAAGTAATAATAGTAAGAAGAAGAGGAAGAATAAGAGATCGAAGTCGCATTGTGAAACTTCTGATGTAACTGTGAATTGTGCGGATGAAATTATTAATGTTTGGTAACACTCGCACAGTCCGCTTCTGTGGTATCGGTAGTGTGATTAGCTGCCATCGCCAAATAATCGCGTTCGATTCCCGGGTCTGCCGCGAAATTTGAGCAGTGGTACGAGGGCTGCAAAGGGGTTCACTCAACCTCGGGAGATCGAATGCGTATGAGGTGGCTCGATTCCCACCTAAGCCGTCCTCGAAGTGTTTTTCCGTCGCTTCCCACTTTTCCTCCAGGCAAATACCTGGAAAGTACCTAACTTCAGGCCACTCCCGCTACTTCGCTCTTTCTTGTCTATTCCTTCCGATCTTCCCATCCCTCCACAAGACCCTAGTTCATAACAGATGGTCATCCTTTCCAGTTTCATACACCCCGCCCCGAAGTCTCACGCTCCAGGACGCTGCCTTTGAGGTGGTAAAGGCGGGATCCCTCCCTGAGTCAGAGGGAAAACTAACCCTGGACGGTGAACGGAGTAAGAAAGAAAGAAATATACGCATAACAGACACCGAGTGGAGTGGCCGAGCATGTTATGGGGCCAACCTCTGCACTTGGGAGACGACAGATTTCTAACACCACCCGATTTTTTATTTCTTAAATTGCTTTACCTCGCACCGACATAGATAGATCTTATGGTGACGCAACGATGGTACAAAGGCTGGGAGAGGGAAGGAAGGAGCCTTGACCTTAATTAACTTACAGTCCCAGCGTTTGCCTGCTGTGAAAATGGAAAACGACAGGAATCCACATTCAGAGATGCCGATAGTGGGGTTCGAACCCACTATATCCCGAATACTAGATACTGGCCGTACTTAAGTGACTGCAGCTATCGAGCTCGGTGTCAATTGAATACGCACGTCGTTCAAGGCTCCTGAACGACCGATATTGGCTGCAGATTTTCTTCTTTCAGTAAATCGCTTATATTACAGACATTTCAATTGTATGACTTCTGTCATATACCTCCATAAATGAGAAACATATCAACGTATTCGTCACTGGAATACGTCTTAAATGTAGATCGGTAAAACACGTATATATATCTCCCTCTACAAGGGTGAACGAACGAAATAATTTAAATGGAGTTGGCATCATACTGGGTAAGAAAGAAAATAATGCAGTCAAATCCGTCATTCCATTATCGGACAGAGTTTTATGGATCAAGTTTAACTCAAAACCTTTTGATACAAATGTCATACAAATATATGCTCCCACATGCTATGGGACTGATGCTGTTACTGAAACGTTTTATGGAGACATTGATAAAGTCCTAAAAATAACCAAAAATTCGGAAATAACCATACTAATGGGAGATTTTACTGAAAAATTAGGAAAAAGGTGTGTGTGAGGACATAATTGGCAATTATGGCTTGGGTGAGAGAAATGATCGCGGGGACAGTTTTGTTCAATTTTGTCAACAGGAAAGCTCTTTTTGTGTGTGTGACAAATACCTTCTATAGCTTACTAGCACGGAGATTTTACACCTGGAAATCAAATGATGAAACTGAGTCAACGATTGTGAGTAATCAGATTGATTAAAAAGAGAATCAGAAACTGCGTTAGGTCAGTCAAGAATTATCCTGGCGCTGATGTGTTTCAACGGATTATAATCCATTGGTCGCTACAATTAAGCTGATATTAAAGAAGATCAAAAAAGTTTGTCACTTCTAAATTTACTGCTGCTAAACTCCAAGATGCAAACATTAATAGAAAAAAGTACTGAAACACTTAAGTGAACAGTTATCCAACCAGACTGAAACACCAAACGACAGTGAAACCATATGGAGTAGATTAAAATACAACTGTACTGGATACAGAAAATCGTCAACTAATGCAAGGCAAACGAGTTAGAAAAAGAAAATGGATGACTGATGAAATCCTTGATTTGATGGACCAACGGTGGATGATAAAATACAAGAACTTGGATGAGTATAAAGAACTCCAGACCAAAGTCCGCTAAATGATTAGAAGGGCAAACATTGAATGGTTGGATAATCAGTGCAAGGATATGGAACAATGTGAATCTAAGCATGACACTTTTAGCGTGCACAAACAGGTTAGAGAAGCTGCAGTGTTACATACCTGGAAGACAAATGGACTGTTATATAACACTCAAGGAAAGGTCATCATCGAACGTGAAGAAAAACGGAACAGCTGGAAAGTCTATGTGACTGATCTTTTTCCATAATAATAGGGGACCATGTTCTTCTGTTTGTGATACGGATAAAGGATCATTAATAACGCCCCACGAAGTATAATATGCCCTCAAGAACTGCAAAAACAGAAAACACCTGGACCGGATGGTACACCTGAAAAATATTAATAATTCTTCAAGAAAACCAATCATTAGGAACTCTGATAGAGCTATTCAATTAGTTATACACCAATGGATCAACCCTTCTGACTGTTTTACATCAACATTCATCCCTGTTCCTAATAATACAATGGCTAAATCTCACGGGGATTATAGAATCATAAGCCTTATGAGCCATGTTCTCAAAATCTTCCTAAAAGTAATACATGCAAGAATATACAGCAAATGTGAATCCTACATTGGTAGCACCCAGTTTGGTTTCCGTAATGAATTTGGTACCAGAGAGGCATTGCTGGGGATGCAGGTTTTGGTACAAAGATGCATAGATATGTTTGTGGATGTATATGCTTGTTGTATTGATTATAAAAAGCTTTCGACCATGTGAAACATGAAATATTTCTGCATATCCTACATGATATTGGCATGGATGATAGAGATATCCGAATTATTGCCAATGTATTAGAATCAGACCGCATCAGTTAAAGTTGACAGTACAAACACCTGTTCTATTGAAAGAAAGCAAGGAGTGAGGAAAGGCTGTGTTCTATCTCCACTCCTGTTAAATATTTACTCTGGAAATATATTTTCTGAAGCACAAGAAGGAAAACAGGAGGGCATCGTTGTCAATGGGATCACAATAAATAATCTGCGATATGCAGATGCTACTGTTCTGCTTGCAATAAGTGCTGAAGCTCTGCAGACATTACTAAACTATGTGGTCGAACACAGTGCTGCAGCAGGTCTATGTTTAAACACGAAAAACCAAAGTAATGGTCATAAGTAAAGACGGGAATTCGCCTATTTGCCTATTTTATTCCTGTGTTCAGAAACGTAGGCTTTTGAGATATAAATCCGATTTAGGGTCTTTTTAGCTATATTTCATTAGTTTTATTCTACCTCTAAATGCCTACTTCAGGAGTTTGTGCCTATTCGGAGTGTAACTGCCTATTTGTTGACTTTGACTGTATTTTAAAATAGCCGATTTTCTTCCAGTGCATTACATTGTAGATAGTGTGCTCGACAGAATTATCTCTCTTATCAATATCTGTTTATCCCACGAATAAAAATGTGAATTCTCAGAAGGGAAATTTCCATCTGGAGAAACAAGGAACAATTTGACCTCGAAGCCTTCAACCCCTCTAACCTCGTAAGACATATGCGAGAACCAGTCAACGTCGAACAATGTTGCACAACCCATATGCCCTTGTACGTCCATATCGATGCGAACTGTTGTACGTGTACGCTTTATGTTCAGATCGTGATGTGATTTATTGTGAAGTGGGAGAAGTGTGTTTGTGGGAATGCCCAAAGAAAAATCGTTGAAGTCCTACTGACTGAAGCACTGGATCAGAGGAGATCCCAATTTCACTACGGATCTGTCAAGCTTGCTGTAAGGAGGTAAGTTCGTTTGCTCCTTTTATCTTTTTTATGACTGAGAACTATGATCGCATTTCATTGTAGCATATATAGGCCTATTAATTTATGTGTTGTGGCAAGTTGTTTTGTTGCAATGCTGTATTAGTCGTGAACTTTCAATAATTTATATTGCTAAAATGTAAATAATCATTAAATTACTGAACGAGGCCTTGGAACGTGGGTGATCTCTTGTCACAGAATGGAGGAAAATTAAATCGGTATTTTGAACTGTGATTCATTTCCTGTGAAAAGAGAGATTTACAACTGAAATGCAATTTTTAAAACTCCCTTTAAAAATCGTGAATTCTATTACACTTCTGCTAAGCCTTCGCGAAACACAAGTTTCATATGCAATGTAGCCCGGGTAGGACGATGCCACAACGTGTTTTAGGAGGTTGCCAAGACTATATTTACAAGACCAGGCCAGCGAAAAGACCGTTGGTCTTGATTGGTGAGGTGCGGTAAGTAGCCGCTGTGCTTGGGGGAAGGGGAGGGGGAAGCAAAGAGAGTCTGAGGGACGTAAGCTCCCAGGTTAATAAGCCTCTAGCATCCCCTCTACAGTCTTGTTAAATTGTGACAAAAATAAGGTTATGGGCACATGTCACGACAATTTCAAATTACGCGGTTTTTAGTTTTCAACGAGGGTTGCGGCCTTCTGGGTACACATGATGCAGTATCTATTCCAGGCAACAGAAAATAGTCTTCATGACAGCTGACCTGGCTGACCAAAGCCGGCGAATAGAAACAAATAAAATGTTCACAAATCTGAGATTTATAGTGCCTCCATTTTCATTCTTCTATACAAGTAAGAAAAACTGCTGGGGCCAGCTTGGTGGGTCCGTGGCAAACAAAAAGAACGGATCTCTCCTTTACGCTACTCCGGTATCGTCTCACGTCTTTTTTATTATATTTTTCACCCAGTGAACTCGACACGATCTTGACAAATTATAACTGAATATCCTTGAGGACATATTTCCATGTAAATGAGTAATTCCCTTGTTCCTACTTTAAAGTTTTGTACTTCTAGAACAATCATCTCTAATAGTCTTTTTTATGGATAAAATGCATGATATTTACTCATTATTATTGCCAACTAGCCCATTGGTAGAAATTTAAGATATAGGGACAATATAATTTATGTCAATTTTATTATTTTTCAGATCAAATGTGAGAAAAATACCTCATACATCAACTTAGAAATACTGCGTTGCATCTGATACGAGTACAGAAATCTGTATCAGCGCAGCCTTTCTACCAATCCACTTTGGGCAGCGACCAACAACCATCTTCAGACCTATGCACTGCCGTGTTGGGAGCTTATATGCCCCTGCATAAATCAGAGCATCTTCAAATTTCAACAAGCTGCCGGAAGCAATCACCAAGTTGGAGAAGTGTGGCATGCCCCTGGTGGAGTCATTTAGGATTGTGGAAGAAGTCAGGGGAAGTTTTGACCCAGCCTCTGGGACGGTAGCTGCTGTCAGCGAAATAAAACCAGATGAAGTGACTTCATTGAAGTTTTGTCCAATCTCTTCATGTGATGTTGAGAGAGCTTTCTCTCAGTACAAAAACATTATGTATGAGAGGAGAACAAGATTGTTACAGGAAAACATTGAAACTGTTGTAAATTCCTTTTATAGTAATTGAGTGTATTATGAAATTATAAGTAATGTTTTCATGCCTAATTTGTTACCTATTTTACACGTTAGTGCCTATTTAAATCCCTATTTTGGCTTATATAAGAGCCTACATGCCTCCCTATTTTAACTGCTTTTAGTGCCTGTAATTCTCGTCTCTAGTCGTAAGCGAAAATGTCATTCAACCTGTTATCTTGACAGCAGCTGGCACATCAAGTCTAACGCTTTAAGTATCTCGGCAGCGTACTCGATCACAGCTGGAACAATGCTGCAGAAATCAGGTCCAGAATTTAAGAGGTAAGGACTGCATTCAAGAGAATGAGCAAACTTCTCCGTAACAGGCAAATTAAGATCAATCTACGTCTTCGTTTACTTCCGTATTATGTATTTTCTGTCTTATTTATGGTGCCGAGACTTGGACCCTAACAGAGAACACCACCAAACAACTTCGGTCTTTTGATATTTGGTACTACCGATGCCTGCTCAGAATATCATGGTTGGCAGAATACGTAACAATGAAGTACTCCACCGCCTGAACAAGTAGCTATAGGTCATACACAACTCCAAAAACAAGAAACTTGAGTACTTTGGTCATAACATTCGAAATGATAAATGCAGAGTCCTTCAGCTTATCTTATAAGGTAAAATTGAAGGAAGGAGAAGTAGGGGAAGAAGAAGAATACCTTGGCTACTTAATGTACGAGAATGATATGGGCTCAGCACCCCCCAGTCTTTTCCGAGTTGCTGAGAACTAGAAACAGATCGCCCTTATGACAGCCGATATCCAATGGGGATAAGACAAGAGAAGAGGAATATGATGATGAAGAAGAAGAAGAAGAAGAAGATGATGATGATGATGATGATGATGATGATGATTGTTGTTTTAAGGGGTCTAACATGGAAGGTCATCGGCCCCGGAAGAAGAAGGAGAGTAGGAAGAAGAAGAATAACGTACAAATAAGTTGAGATATTTTCAAGAAAGTCCTGGATATCCTTTCCCAACTGTCGCCTGAAATGCAAAAGCAGACCCGTAAGACTGGAAAGAAGACGGAGAGGACAAAATTGGGTAATACAAACTTCAATATTTTCAACTAATAAGTACTTACGCGTCTGCCTCTGTGGTGTAGTGGTTAGTGTGATTAGTTGCCACCCCCGGAGACCCGGGTTCAATTCCTGGCTCTGGCAAGACATTTGAAAAGTGGTACGAGGCCTGGAACGGGATCCTCTCAGCCTCGAGAGGTCAACTGAGTAGAGGTGGCTTCGATTCCCATCTCAGACACCTCGAAGTGGTTTTCCGTTGTTTCCCACTTCTCCTCCAGGCAAATGACGGGATAGTACCTAACTTAAGGCCACGGTCGCTTCCTTCCCGCTTCCTTATCTATCCCTACCGACCCCCCCGCCCATAAGGCCCCTATTCAGCATAGCAGGCGATGCCACCTGTGCGAGGTACTGGTCCTCCTCCAAAGTTATATCCCTCGACTCATAGCCGCACGTTCCCGGGCACGTCCTTTGAGGCAATAGAGGTGGAATCTCTCCGTGAGTCAGAGGGAAAACCAACCCTGGAGGGAAAACGGATTAAGAAGAGACTACTATCGCCGTCTGAGTTCCAAATGTATATGAAATAGAATTAACAAAGTACATATGAAAGAAAAATATTTACATTTCAACTCTCAAAGGAAACTTACGTTAGATCATGCGTGCCAAGCATCTGTGCTCCAAATGTGGGAGAGAGAAATCTTCACCCTTCCAAACCCTCCCTCACCCCCACCCCCGCTATTAATCAGGCACGCCCGTGGTGACAGGAACGGCATCCAGTCGTTGACGAGGGCCAAGTCCATACGTGTAATACAGTTAATAACACTCTTGACCCTACCAAGGTGCGGGAAATGTGGCAGAAATTTAAGATTAAAATGGTATAAATTTAGTATAATCAAGCTTTATATAATGAAAATTTAAGATACGCGATTTCCACTTCCGCAGGTGAATATGGTCCAGAGGGTCACCTCAGCCTACACCAAAAATGAGTACCAGGTTAATTCCTGGGGCAAAGATGGCCGGGCGTAGAGATTACCACTCTACCCCACCAAGTGCCGAGGTTATGGATAGTGCAAGCCTTTACCTTCCACCCTTCCAAGGGCCTTCATGGCCTGTACGGAGATAACTTTGCTTTCCTTTTATATATATATATATATATATATATATATATATATATATATATATATATATATAATGAAGGATGAAATTTGTTTAACATCACTTTAGCTACTATAGGACTTATGACGTCAGGGCGTCGGAAGTCATGCTGGAAGATAATTAATGTGTTTTTATCTTTCCAATAGCCTCGAATGTCACCCAACACAACCAGGATCGAACCCTTCGTCTTGTAACGTGGCCCACTATGCTGGACTTATTTTCAAGTCATTTCATTGTACTATTTGTTGCTATGTTAGCTAAAGTTGATATATTTAACATGTTAAAATAAATTTGAGGCGGAATACGTAGATGACTAAGTCTGTATAAATAGCAGTAAATGGCGAGGAGTTTCGAAACTGCGAGTGTTGAGCTTACCCCCATTGTCTGACGCTGGGAACATTACCGGTGAAATATAACGCAGGCTACACAGATATTTCAGCTGATGACCACTTAATGTGATAACACCAGTTTATTTAAATTAATGTGGTGGAAGATGCATGCTGAATAGCGGAACGCAGGTCGGACCTAACCAGCGTTCCAACTTGTCCCAGGACAATAGAAAAGATTTATATAATGGACTGGTATTGACTTTTGTAAAGCGTTTCCTCGCCTTGTTGCTTGTGATTTTACAGCAGAATCCCCCGTGAATGGCATTCAGATAACCGGTAATTCCGAAAAAAACAACGTCAGTTTTGATGCCACGAAATAATTCGATAACCTGGATATTGTATTAGTTTTTGATTTTGACGAGGTCGACTGTGAGGTTGAAGTTGTGATGTATGATTTATTTCAATGGGTAAGGATAACAGGAGGAACAGTTTCATGAGCTTGTGAACGCTACTTAAAAGACGTGACGAAAAACACGTCTATTGAATCGAAACCGTCGTTGGACCGGTAAGGGCTAGAAAATGTGAAAGTTTTAAATTCGAAATAATTTCTAGACAACAAGTGGAATGGTGGTGCTTAATGTCTTGTGTTAAGGTGGGTTAAGCCTTGAGTAGTTCCCTTGATTTTATTGGACAGGTGTACGGTATGTGCCGGCACCCTCTCCCTTCTTATTGCCAATATCAGGTAATTAATGTCATGTCATTGTATGTATGTATATTCAGTCCTCAGCCCGAAGGCTGGTTGAATCCTCAACAGCTCCACCATTAGCTGTCATAGACGACCTAGGCATCACTGAAGAGTAGTACTATGGAAATGAGGAGTGAGGTAGTTTCTCGTTGCTTTCCGCACTGAGCCAGTATTTGCTATTACATATCAGTCTGCCAGGCCCACTGGAATGCTTGCACCAAACGATCTTAAGGTCAACACTTTCACGCCATTCATAGCAGAGACTTGCTGAATAAGGAATGGCATTATTAGCATCGCTCATACCTTATTCACTTTTAGATTGTAAAAGCCAAGGATAAGACGGTGA
This sequence comes from Anabrus simplex, assembly GCF_040414725.1. Classification (NCBI taxonomy): domain Eukaryota; kingdom Metazoa; phylum Arthropoda; class Insecta; order Orthoptera; family Tettigoniidae; genus Anabrus; species Anabrus simplex. The sequence goes on from NC_090265.1 coordinate 173,029,625, forward strand.
CAGATCAATGAAAGTAAAAATATTGTTCTAGCCCATACCATAAGACATTGACCCCTTCAAACACTGCGTCTCGCCAGCAAAGGCAATTTATATCATTACCTCCTCTGATGAAGCCGACGTCAGGAAGAGCACCCGGTCATCAGAAGTAGCTGCGAAGATTTATCACCTACATATCCAACCCAGTAGAGGATAGGGACAATAGTTGGACATATCGTTCAAGTTTTAGCAACGAAACAAAGATGCACATCCTAACAAAAAGTGGCCCTACACATGTAGCCGAGAATTGGCGTCAAACATAGTCCCGTAGGCTTTCGATTCCTGCAACACTCTCCAGTATCATTTTATATGTCAGTCATTAATCATTGCCCTAGAGTAGAGCGACAAGTTTCGGCAGCCGGCACAGTTCTTATCCTAGCCACTAGATGGGGGACTTCATTCATTTCCTTCCTGACCCGGTTGAAACTGGAAACAGGCTGAGGTGTTGAACAAACACGAACCTATTGTAGCATTTTTCAATAGTTCTAATTCTAAGAAATGAAAACTAACCCGAAGACAGCGCTGAAAAAAAAAACACTGTAGCAATCTGCAGAGTTCTTACTCTAGGAAATGGAACTATATTCAACATACCGACGTTTCATTGGGTCACAATGACGAAGTTATTTTGGTGCCTGCTAGCTGTTTTCGTGGGAATATTCATCGTTTTAGCTTTTAATAGAAGTATTTCCAGTACACGCTTTGGCATTTAAATTTCGTTGTTTTATTACATTTTGAAAGTGGCAATTTGTAGAAAATATTATAATTTAGGACTGATCTGAAAGCATAGAAATATATCCTTTTTTTTTGGGTCAAAGTTCATTTAATGTATTAACTACCCAACAAATGTGTACTGTATGATACTATACTCATTGCACTGAGGGATTTTCAGTAGATCCCTTTCTTAAGTTACGATGTGTACTCTTGTAGTGAATTGTCTGAAATAAATTCACGATTTGTTGAGAGGGATACATGAAGACGATTTCATATTGTTCATTTATGATAGTGATAATAATTTTCATTCTTAATATTATTAGTAGTATTACATTACTAGTCGGACTAAATTTCTCAGAAAAAGAAGCACTGACATTCTGAGCCAAGTTGGGAGGTTCACTCCTGGCCTAATCGGTTATATCTAAATGTGCTGAAATACACGTACCCCAATTCTGCCAACCTGGCGTCTACAAAATTTTTAGAAGTAGTTACTGTATAGTAAAATTAATAAAATTATTATAAGAGTCTATTATTATTATTATTATTATTATTATTATTATTATTATTATTATTATTATTATTATTATTATTATTGATGATGATGATGCTTGTTGTTTTAAGGGGCCTAACATCGAAGGTCATCGGCCCATTATTATTATTATTATTATGATTATGATGATTATTATTATTATTATTATTATTATTATTATTATTATTATTATTATTATTATTATTATTATTATTATTATTATTATTGTACCGGAGGTACACCAACTCCGTGCATTTAAACTAAGTGCTTTTTAAAAGGCCATCTGGTATACGAACTCTGAAGCCTCCAGTGGTTGAAGTTTGAACGTTTACCGTCAGATGCCTCTACTGTCGATTTATGTGTTATCTCTGGTGAGAGGATGAACAATTAGTTTACAAGTTAAATTTTGTAGTCGTTAGTTGGTAAAACTGAATTGTTTGTAGATTGTTTTTCGAGTACTAAGGTTATCAGCACTTCTATCTCTTCCTGCCGGCCGAAAATGTTAACCAATGAGAAATTTTCGAAATTTATTTAATCAACCAATCAAATTTGTGGGTGTGTTTAGGGCTTCGGCCCAGAGAATTCTGGAATCTTCCTCCCTGCTATAACAGATGGGACTTTCCGGTCATGTGGTCTTTCGATCGCTCGAGTCCCGCAGTAGAGTGTGTTCATAGAGGAGGCAGGGGTATGCCCCGCACAACACCGGAAGGCCATCCAGCTGAAAGTAATGGCAGACACCTTGTAATCATGTAATTGTCGCAGAAAGCTAGTTTGAGGGGAAGGTTTCAAATTATTTCGTAATGTAATATTCAGTGTAATTTTTCAAACAAGTCTAAAGACCTTAGGGTAACGTAGGGAGTCTAGAGTGTAAACCATATTTCATTCGCCTTCAACTTGGTATTGAGGTGACTATAGTTTCGTAAACCTTAAGTATTTTCCTTTTGCAGTGTAAATATTTCTCAATATCTTGTCACCTCCATAGTATAAGCTTAGTCTCTGTAACTTCGGGCCATAAGCCCACATAGGCTCTTAAGTATTTTCAAGTGTATTTCATGGACTGCAAGTGTTCGCCTCGTAACATTTTGATTTCCGGCCAATACCTTTAACCTTCTCTTTTTACTAAGACCAGGTAGAATGGGCACTTATTGCCCCTGTTAACTATTCTTGTTCTATTTCCTATTTCCTATTTAATGCGAGTAAGACAGTGGAAACTGGTCGTTGTTTACCTACCGGACGAGTAGGCCGTGCGGTTAGGGGCGTGCAGCTGTGAGCTCGCATCCGGGAAATAGTGGGTTCGAACCCCACTGTCGGCAGCCCTGCAGATAGGTTGCCGTGGTTTCCCATTTTCACACCAGGCAAATGCTGGGGCTGTATCTTAATTAAGGTCATGGCCACTTCCTTCCCATTTCTACGACTTTCCTGTCCCATGGTCGCCATAAGACCCATCTGTGTCGGTTCGACGTAAAGCAAATAGAAAAAGAAATGTTGTTTACCTAATGTAAAAGTTGAATTGTGCCTTTGAGAAGCTTGGATCTTGTGAAGTTTGGAGAGTAATTTCCTAGTGAGTAATTGTATGGAGCAAGGACGCTCTCTCTTATATTGTAAATTTTGGAGCCCGGTCTCCTTACTTGTAATTGACTGGAGCAGTAGAGCTCTTGGTAATTGTGTAAAGTTTGAGCTACCCATCTCATCTCTGTTGTACCTGATTTCTGTTATTGTTTAGCAAAGTTTAGAATATGAAAAAGAAAAACCAAAAGAAAGAAATAAAATTTCGAATTTTAGAGTTTTAAATTTTGATCTTTTCTCTATCCACCCATTCATGCCCGCACTTTCTTACTTCTGTCTAAACCACGGTATCCCCGTAACAAGTGGTAGCAGAGCGTGGTTGAATGAGTCTGGATAAAGCTCCTTTTGATGGCTGCTCATAAAACTTGAAACCGAACTCTAAAAAGGTATCCGTTTCTGGAATTTTCCAAATTTGGTCAGTTTCTCTTTCACTACGTCTGGCCCTAGAGAGGTCCTTGCACCGTGGTATCTGCGCAAGGAGGAATTAATTTACGAACTTTTAGTTAGAAAGTCCAGTCTGGTGACACGGTTGCTACAGGCACTGCTAGACTTGAAGAATCGTTAGATGTTCCTGTCTGTGTTGCGGTGTATGGAGAAAAGGATATTGATGAGGCTCTGTCCACCATCACCGCTAATGTCACCGATCTTGCCTGTGTTGCAAGTTTTTTGAAGTAGGTGATTCTTCTGGAAATCAATTTAAGCGTGTTCAAGGCAGGTTATTCCATTTTTACAATAGGGCCAGGGACATATTATCTCTGAAAATGAAGGACGATTATGCCAGTATATGTAATATTCTACTTGAACATATTTCTAAGTTGTCAAATAAGGCCAATCAATTATTGTCTGGAGACGCTAGTGCTAATTATGACTATCCTCCTCAAATAAATGTACAAACGGAAGAATCTTCTGAAAGTAGGGAACCTGTTGACCCCAAACTACAAAATTCTGCCCCTTCTGTACAAGGAATTAGTCATCCACAACAACCTCCAACCTTCATCATCAGTAATACTGTTTTTAACCACCTCAACTTCTAATGCCGTCTCCGATTATTTCTCCAGCTCTGAGTAGCTTGCAGCACCACTTAGCCATGTTGCTTAAGAGCATTTCAAAATTTTCTATGGTGCAAGGACCTCTCTAGGGCCAGACGTAGTGAAAAAGAGGTCGTTCTCTCATCTTTCCAAAAATTGTACTTCACCTAACAGGCGTTCTAATTCTGGTGCTGCCTCCATTAACTTAGGCGATAGGAAGAGACTAGCGCAACCGGCTGAGTCTCCAAGTTAAGCTACCCAAGGCTCAGCCCAGGTTAAGACGGGCACCAAACTCGCTGAGGAAAATCCCTCTTTAATTTATCTTTTGAAGGCCCAGGGGAATGTCTTAAAATCGACTCTGAGACCCCAAGATTTGTGTCCTTTCGTAAAGTTGAGATAAATAACGAACCAGTCACGGCTCTATTAGACTCTGGAAGTGTTTGCTCTTTCGTTTCTGAGGAGTGGTATGCTAAAATGAAAGTTTGTTGTAAATTTCCTGATTATTGTTTTTCTCCTGTGAATTATGTTTCTGTGAATTCTTTAACCTTATGAATTTCAGGATTTATTCATGCTAAAGTACGCATTTCTAATTTTACCTGGAAAACTAAGTTGTATGTTATCAAACAGTTGTCATGCCCTGTGATATTGGAGGCAGATTTCATGTCCCATTCTGGTCTTGTGCTCGACCAACAGAGCAAGTCTTGCACATTCAAGTTTGAAAGTAATTTACACATTCCTCTTTTAAAATGTAATTCCACTCCATCTTCTTCAGTTTCGCCTACCCAGAGTGAGATGTTGTTAGACCGTAGACATCTACCTGAGGACCAGGCTGAGAGTATTCGAAAGTTATGTCAGTCTTTTGCCGATGTATTTTCGGACACCCTTGGGGTTACTGGCCTAATTGAATACAAGATTGAGATAAAGGATTCTATTCCGGCAATGTTTCCTCCATATAGGCTGCCTGCACCTAAGACGAAGGCTCTTAAGGAGATTATAGGTCAAATGTTGAAGGATGGCATTATTCGACCTTCAAAGTCGGTGTGTTCGTTGCCCGTTTTTCTTGTACCGAAATACCAAGGCGGTTTCAGGCCTGTATTCTATTACGGGGAATTATACCGTAAGGTCGTTTTCCAATCATTGCCCCTTCCTGATCTTAATTCATGTTTCTCTTGGTTTCTTAAAGCTAAATTCTTCACCACCCTAGATCTTAAACAAGCCAACAATCAACTCCTCTAGCGGAAAAATCAAAATATCTGACTGCTTTCGCTATAGACTGGAACTTGTACGAATACAACCGCGTGCCTTTCGTCCTCTCCACTGTCGCAGCTGTTCTTACTAGACTACTGGCTAGGGTCTTCTCCAAAATCAAATTCGATTATCTTTACCATTACCTTGACGATGTCGTGGCGTTTTCTGAAACATTTGAGGAACACTTAGATTATCTTAAGGAAGTTCTAAATCACTTCCGTAAGGCTGGATTGACAGTAAAATTGTCTAAGTTAGCTTTCACTAAGTCTTCTATGTCCTACATAGAGCATATTCTGTCGTCCGATGGAGTTTCAATCGACCATTCTAGAACGCAGACAATTTGTGACATTCAGCCTCCTAAAGATATTAAAGGAATTGCTAAATTCATTGACATTTGAATTTCTTCAGGAAATATATTCCCAACTTCCCTAATAGGGCGGCGCTCCTAAACCTACTTCATAGGAAAAGTGTCGAGTCGAATGGGGGCCATCGCAGCAAGCTGCGTTCGAAGACCTTAACTTAGCTCTCTGTAACACCCCAGTCTTTGCTATGCCATATTTCACTCAGAAATTCATCGTTCAAACCGATGCCTCATCATCTGCAGTTGCTGCTGTCCTTATTCAAGAAACTGAAATCGGAAGGTGGCCTACTGCCTACGCGTCTAGGACCTTATCGGCTCAAGAAGCCAAGTGCTCCATTTTGAGTTAGAAAGACTTTCAGTCCTGTTTGCTTTGGAGAAGTTAGCCCTGTATCTGGAACATGTTAAGTTTAAGGTAGAAACCGACAATCAGGCTCTAAGTTAGGTTTTGGCTAGGCCCCGTTGTACAGGACGTACGGCACATTGGGCTCTCCGTATTTCGTCTTTTCGATTTGACGTGCCGCATGTTTTCTGGTGACGTTGATCCCATTGAGCAGGAGGAAAGTTCTTCTCCTTCTATTTCCTTACCTCCTTTTGTTACTGCTATTTTGACTGATTACCCAGTATTATTCCGTTACATCGAAACATATCAACTGGAAGATCCAGTGCTGGCTCCTACTATGGAAACCGTTTCTTCTGGGGATCATGTTGTCCCTTATGTTCTGAGGAATAGGGTTCTGTGTTGCCCTTCGAGGCATGAACAAAATGAAAGTTGTAGTTCCAGCTGTTCTTGTGGCCATGATCTTCAAGTATTATCATGAAATGCAATTAGGGGGACATTTAGGCATCTTCAAAACAAGAGAAAAGTTATAGAAATGTTCATCGGGAAGAGTATGGATGGCGAAATGAGGGAAATGGCTAAAGCATGTAAATCATGTATGCTAAGTAAGCCCACGTTGTCCATTTAGCTAGGGTTATTGTCATTTCATCAAGCATCCATCCCTATGGAACGCTTATACATAGATTACGTCGTACCCTTCCCCCAATCTAAGAGGAATGGCAAAAAACTCATCCTTGTGTGTGAAGATGGTTTCACTAGGTGTTCAAGACTATTTCCGACTAAGCTGGCCACCGCTCAGTCTACCATTTCTTGCCTTATTTCTTTTTCTTCTTTTGATCCTTGTCAATATATAGTTTTCGGTATTGCCAACGCATTTACCTCTAATTTATTCCGTAAATTTTGTTCTGACTTATCCTTCTCACATGTCACAACATCTACTTATTAACCACAACAATTTCTTGCTGAGCACGTTAACCGTAATCTTCCATCTGCCTTGATCGTTTTTCACCATTAAGACCGTTCTAGGTGGGATACTTTTCTGCACTAGTTATCTTTCGCTTTCAACTCGGCTTTTCCGAGTCACACACGTTTACTTCTGTAACTCTCGTGTTCAATTTTGTTCCTAACACGCCATTGTATAATCTATGGCCTGTCAATGAGATATTTCCAGAGACAATAGATCCCGATAATATCAGGGATCTGTGGAGAAAGGATAGAAGTAACCTTAAGTTTCTCATGAAAAAGTTAAGGGGAGATATGTTCGTGGACGGAGGTCCACAAATTTCAAGGTTGGATATCAGGTCGTGGTGAGAAGTTTTGGGCCTACAGGCAAGCTTGCCCCCAGATTTCACGGACCGTGCATTTCTGCCCCTGTTAACTGCGTAAAATTTTAAATGAAAATATTTATTGAGGTGCTATCTCCGGTGAAAACCATCCCTTCAGTATTTTTTTAATTTTACCCTCCTCTCTGGTATTACCTTGCCCCTGCCTCCAAGCCTGTGCCCGGATTCGACACACTCGTCCTTGATGCCGCCCACTTTAACTGCTCCACCAACAAAAAGTTTAAACAAACTCCCTCCATAAAAACAGTCACTGTCGACCAGGGTATTACTGCTCAGTGCCCTAATTGTCATCTGAGTCCGTGTCTTAACAACTGGGGAGAAATGCCCACCTCGCTCTGGACCAGTCTCATTCTCTACGACAAACTTGAGCACCACTATTTGTGGCAAGGGCTGAGATGCGGTTCCAAAACTGCCCACTTCACCTTTCGGCAGTACTTCAATATTTGGTCCGTGGCGACCATCACCATGGCTACCCCTCTCAAGGTAGCGGGAGAGACGTGTCTTAGGGTACTTGGGGGGGTCCGGGGTTCGACAATGGCGGCCGCACTTGCCGTCAAACTTGGACGTTCATTACCGGACTTCTACAACATGATAAGAACTTCAAGAGTTATTTTTCTCAAAATAGCTGCTGAATGAACTTTCTTTGACTTCGATCTATAGTTTTCATAATGTAAAAAATAGCAACTGCATCAACTGTGGAAAGACTTTAGTTGGTGGAGGTCAGTACCGGAGGTACAACCATTCCTTGCATTTAAACTAGGCGCTTTTTAAAAGGCGAACACTGAAACCACTAGTGGAAGAAGTTTGAACGTTTAACGTCAGATGTCTCTACTGTGGATTTATGTGCTCCCTCTGGTGAGAGGACGGACAATTAATTTTCAAGAGAAATTTGGTAGTCATTACTTGGTAAAACTGAACTGTTTGTAGATGTTTTGTGTGCTCTAAGGTTATCAGCACTTCTACCTCTTCCCGCCGGTGGAAAATGTTAAGCAAAAGGAATTCTAGAAATTTATTTAATCACCAATCAAATTTATGGGTGTGTTCAAGGTTTTGGCCCAGAGAATTCTGGATCCTTCCTCTCCGCTATAAAAGATGGGACCTTTCGGGTCCTGATTCTTTCAATCGCTTGAGTTCAGCAGTAGAGTGTGCTCATGGAGGAGGCAGGGCATACCCCTCGCCCATTTTCCGAAGACCCTCCAGCTCATGGTAATGGCAGATATCTTGTAATCATTTAATTTTCTCAGAGAGCTAGTTTGAGGGAAGCTTTCAAATTATTTCGTAATGTAATCTGAAATGTAATGTTTCAAACAAGTCTAAAGTCCTTAGGGTAGCTTAGGGAATAAAGATGTAAACCCTCTTTTATTCCCCTTCAACTTGGTATTGAGGTGACTATGGTTTCGTAAATCTTTTTTTCTTTTGTAATGTAAATCTTTCCCTATATCTAGTCACCTCCGTAGTATAGACTTAGCCTCTTTAACTTCGGGCCATAATCCCACATAGGGTCTTAAGTATTTTCAAGTGTATTTCAAGGAGTGCAAGTGTTCGCCTTGTAACATTTTGATTTCCGGCCAATAACTTTAACCTTTTCTTTTTACTAAGACCAGGTAGAATGGGCACTTATTGCCCCAGTTAACTATTCTTGTTCTATAACCTATTTAATGCAATGTAGACTGTCGGGCGAGTAAGACAGTGGAAACTGGTCGTTGTTTACCTAATGTAAAAGTTTAATTGCGCCACTGAGAGGCTTGGATCTTGTAAAGTTTGTAGAGTAATCTTCTAGAGAGTATTTGTTGTAAATGTTGGAGCCCGGTCTACTTACTTGTAATTGATTATAGCAGTAGTGCTCTTGGCAATTGTGTAAAATTTCAGCTATCCAACTCACCTCTTTTGTACCTGATTATTTCTTATTTTTTATCAAAGGTTAGAATCTGAAAAATAAACAAAAACCGACGAAAGAAATAACATTTCGAATATTAGAGTTAAAAAATTTGATCTTTTCTCTATCCACCCACTTTCTTACAACTATGTAAACCCCATAACAATTCTTCTTATTATTAAAATTATAATCAGCCATTCACATACAGACCTAGTGGCCTGTTTCCCCATGGCGCAACAGCCCTGAAGGGCAATGACCTACCAAGCACCCGCTGCTCAGCCCGAAGGCCTGCAGATTATGAGGTGTCGTGTGGTCAGCACGACAAATCCTCTCGGCCGTTATTCTTGGCTTCATAGACTGGGAGTGGCCTGATCCGGGTTACGGTACACATTTACGCTATCTCCAGGTCACTTGTAGGCGCCGTTATATGCTATTAGATATGTTCAATAGGGTACATAGAAGGAGTAGAGGTGAGAAAAAACTAGGTTTTTGTACTATTACCTGACATATAGAACACTAAAGAGGACACTTTATAGGACTGGTGGAGCACATGGCGACCATGTTTACTTGTTGACGGAGGGGTGATACGTCATTCCTGACGTCATAGGGTGTAAGAGAGAGACAGGGAATGAATATCCGAAAACTAAGTCCGATTTTTCGCTACTGCGCATGCGCGACCAATTTAATTATTTAACATTTCACCGTAGAAATCACAAATCATCGTGACGTCATAAGTATGACGTCACAAACACCCTCTATACCTCCATAGACAGCCCATGTGGTAAACCGCGAGAATGTGACGTCAGCCGGGCCCGCCAACACTTCCTCGCGGAGGGAAGTGGTGTAACACCCCCGGTCCTGATGAGCGTGGGTACATCTAAATATGTACATAGCCATGGAACAGAATTGGATATTGAAACTAATGCATACCCATGGCGTATAGCACTTGTGAATAGTGTAAGTAAAAATATTTGGGAAACGATAATCATATGATGTAAGCTCTTCGCCAATAAACAGGTAAGTAGTGCTGTTAGGGGTTTTGCGCCACATCGCAGAGTAGTACCCTCAATAAGGTGAGTAAGCTGCTTATTATAGCGTGTGATTTTATTGCATTCTGCGTCCATGCTATTGAAACAGGCCGTCGTTCCATCATCCGTGACGTCATGTCCTCTATCGCTAAGTGGTTACGTTCGTTAGGTTGGTACTTCAAGTGTGCATGTGTAAATCGAAGAAGGAGGGGCGGTGATTGGCTGGAGCTCCAGTCGCCATTACCACGTGGTCGTTGTACATGTACCATTACTGTCAATTCACGTTTCGAATATTCATTTAATTAATGCTTCGTACATAGACATCGTGCGGTATTGTGTGAATAACTCCGTACCGGATGATTCGTACATTCCGTGTGTATTTATGTGCGTTGTTCAAAATGCGATGGAACTAACTTTGTGCCTGCTTTCAAATTTAAGTGTACCGGCAGTACGTGCACTGGATACGAAAATAACCTTGTATATTACTCGGTGAGTACCATTTGAATACACTACGTTCTATTCTTGTTACTGTGTGCACTTTGCAATGTAATGTAGCCTCCGTTTTACGTTTGCTGTGCGAGTAATAACACGTTTTGTGGGTTGGTCGGTAGGTTACTGGCAAGCATAAAGGTAGTATCGCTCCTCATTGCTGCTTCACTTATCGTTTCATATCGTTCGTACATGTTTTTCTGATACCTACACATGCACGCGCTTTTGTAAATTGGGAACCGTAAATTGCTCCATAGGATCGGGCGCTCAGGTGGTATCGAAGCGATCTCTGATGTTTTCTTCCTGTGTTTTTAATTTCCAGTATTTGAATCGTTCATTGTGCTTTCTATGGTGAATTTATATCATAAATATGCATTATGTGATGTGCAGTGCTCATTTTCTGCTGTAACCCATGGGATGCGTGGTTTGTGTTTGTATGCACATTTAAATGTCCGATGTTGCCTCGTGACGTAATAGTTTCATCAGCTGACCTTCCACAGGTTGACGGGATGAATTATGACGTCATATACATGGCTACTCTGGCAAGAGAGTCGTAGCACTTGGCAAATATTGGCATCTAATTATTACGTACAAATTGCAAAAACTCTTCATTTTCGCATCTAAGTTCCTTTTTTGGACATGGTAGAATTCGCCCTTTAGGTTAAAAAATTTCTGAGACCCGAACTGAAGATAGCGGGATTGTGTACCGGACCCCTGAGACGGTCCTATAAAACAACGATTCGTTCGATGACCAAACGACCTTATCCCTTTAGGACAGTACTTGATAATCCCTCTGGGAAGTATTCCTGTTTCCATTCTTCGAATATACATTTTCCACCTTTCTTTAAAACCATGCATATATCGTCGCTCGACCGGTAAAAGTTTGTATCCCACAATACTCTTCCTATCATTTATTCTCCTTAAGACTGGTCACGCTTCCCAGCCACATATGGATACGCAGTCCATCAGAATGTCTGTTGTGTTCGTTTTCTAATGTCGACGATTAAACGAAAATGAACCTTACATGCATCGTACACTAGGAGTGAGTAAATACGTAATGCAAACGTATATTCCTACAGTACGGTACTGTAAGGTTCATTTTCCTTTACACATGGGCATAGGACAATGAACACAACAAAATTTGTTCTGACGGACTGCATATCCATACGTGACTGGGAGGCGTGACCAATCTTAAGGAGAATAATTGATAGGAAGAGCTTTGTGGAATACAACCTTTTACCGGTCGAGCGACGATATTGTACTGCTGACTCATATTGAGATCCTTTAATTTTGATTCATTTATTTAATGGTTCCATCGGGTATATTCTGCTACTCTTCTTGCGTATTGGACTCCATTAGTGGCAATTCTATTAGCATCAGTTTTTTATTGTCCATGCTTCACTGATCTTGCTAAACTTTCATATACACGTGTGCAAGAACATATTTGAATGAAGGATAGCTCCATACAACTCCCAAACTGTTTGTATATATCGCTATTTTATGTGGTAAGTCAGCTTTCTCTATATAATATCATTTATATCCCAGATATGTATATTAATTTACTCTTCCCAGTAATTCATTGCTTATATACTAATTTTTATAGCACTCATATTTTACTGAAAGTGCTTTGTGAGCACTTATACGAAGTAACTACCTCACACTGCTCATTACGGTTTATACATGTTCTCGTTTTACGAAGAAATTTTGCTGGATGTGATATTACAATACTGTTTTCCAAATAGCTAATTTTCCTTTCGTCGTACTTCTCAATTATTAGGAGAATACCGAAAATAAAATCCTTCCTTTCAATGAAGAGAGAATTCTCCTGTTGCAATGAATGCACTTTTATTCCTTGGGTGAATACTAGTTATAATGTGGGGCTCGAAATTCTGTCAGTAACATAATATATTATTTCATTATCATGAACAGGCAACCATGTGTGGTACATATAGCGCTGACTCATGTATATTTTCAGGCTATCACTCATGTGATCCAATATCTATCATACTTTCCACCTGCATTTAGCGGTGCTTGTAGCATTATTCCGGGAGGGTAAATTCTGAATAGTGAGTGAAATTGTTGTGTTCAACGTCAGGTACGTCGATTATTGCTAACTGCAGTAGCTATCGTAAGTACCATCGACGGCATGGTCATGTTTAGGTAAACAAACCGAGAAAAGCTATCTCATCCACTGGAGTGAAAGCATGAGTATGGTAGCCTGTTTGTAAAAGTACAGACTCCTTAGTAAATCAACAACTATATTAATATGATTTGCTAGTGGCTTTACGTCGCACCGACACAGATAGGTCTTATGGCGACGATGGGTTAGGAAAGGCCTCATTAAGGTACAGCCCCAGCATTTGCCTGATGTGAAAATGGGAAACGACGGAAAACCATCTTCAGGGCTGCCAACAGTGGGATTCGAACCCACTGTCTCCCGGATGTAAGCTCACAGCCGCGCGCGCCTAACCGCACGGCCAATTCACCCGGTGTATTAATCTAAAAGCGAGAGTATTATAGGTGTGAAGTAAGTCGTGGTTGTTACTGAGTATTTTAAAACATCCTTCTGTTAGTGAAAGGGATATATTTTTGTTGAAGCGCCTCTGTACAGTCAATGTTCTGGGTCTCGCCGCCTGACGCAGTAACAAAAGAGAATTAGAGAACGTAACTCCAGAGTAAGCAACGTACAATTGCCCTGCGAGAAACATCCTGAATTTCCAAGCTCTACTCCAATGGTAGCTACCGTTTGTGCCTCCGATTTATTTATGAACATGGCAAGTTAGATAATTAAGAGGAAATGAATTGAAAGGGATAAATTCTAGGAATTAGTTCACCCCTTCCACTACATGTAGAAATATCGGCCTCCATGGGATTCATGCGTAACGCCCTTAACCTCAGGCGAATACCGTCACAAAATTTCCGTGCGTTTAGTTTCCTGAAGAGAGTTATCGGCACACCTGTTTTTCAGGTCATTTCATGTTCTTACAGGGTAGGAGCAGAAAGAGAATTTAGAAAATCAACTGGATAATAATGATAATATTGGTGACTACATCGTGCAGAGAAACAGATGCTGCACTTACTCGTTTTAATTAAATAACATAGCAGTGAAGCCTAGAAATGCCTAAGGCTGAATACATGTAGTGAGTTTCCTTCGTGAGAAGGCAAGGCAATGCATATTTAAAAGTAATCCAATAACTTCAACTGCTTAAGAGTTAAAGGGAAATAGTCTCATAAGGTAAAGATGTCCTCATAATACATTTCGGAATCTAGAGTTATTAACACTAGCCTTTATCAGTATGATCACACTACAGTATTTCCTTTTGAAAACATGTGGTTCCATCCGTGATTGAATCGCATGCTTATGAATGAGATGACAAATCATATTTTTGTGTTCCACCTTAGAGAACCATGGTGAGTGTAACTGGATGATAGCGTACTGATGTCCTCGGAGCTGGTTACTGTTTAACCAGATCGCTTTCCAGGTGTGCAGTAATAGATGTTTAATCTGTGGGATCAATTCAGGCAAGTGACACACATCCACAGTGTGACGTAAATATTAAACAGTAGTCCGGCTCCATGGCTAAATGGTTAGCGTGCTGGCCTTTGGTCACAGGGGTCCCGGGTTCGATTCCCGGCAGGGTCGGGAATTTTAACCATCATTGGTTAATTTCGCTAGCACGGGGGCTGGGTGTATGTGTCGTCTTCATCATCATTTCATCCTCATCACGACACGCAGGTCGCCTACGAGTGTAAAATCAAAAGACCTGCACCTAGCGAGCCGAACATGTCCTCGGGCACTTCCGGCACTAAAAGCCATACACCATTTCATTTTCATTAAACAGTATGGGTAATCAACCACAACGGTGAGTTTGAATCTATAGATGCCCACACACACACTGAGATTAAGTTCACTTTAACTATAAAGCTGCGTTTACACTAGCGAAACTCCCTCGTGAAAGTCGCTCGGGTGAAACTTACTCTCTTCGAGTGAAATTTCGCACTACACAAAACAGAGCGCAATTCAGAGCGAAAAATAGCGCGAGTATTTTGCAGCCAACATGGAAACTTGTTTTGTCCCTCCAGCCGCTGCAACCGCGTTTTCAATCATATCAATGTCATTTTTGATCAAAAAAGGTAGGAAGAAAAATCGGCACCCTCGACGATGGTGGACCAAACAATTATTCCTTGGAAGAAGCCAATATGGAAACAGCCTTATGAGAGAAATGGTACAGGAACCCATTGATGGTACAATTAAGAACTTCGTCCGCATGAGTACCCATGATTTTGAACAACTCGTTTCACTGATCAGTCAAAAAGTTTAAAAACAAGACACCACATTCAGAGAAGCAGTAACAGTGAGAGAAAGGTTGGCTGTCACACTGCGTTTCTCAGCAACTGGTAATTCGTACACAAGTTTGCAGTATTTATTTAAAATATCGAAGTGCACAATATCAAAAATCGTCCCAGAAGTTTGTGATGCGTTGATTGAAACACTTCAGGATTATGTGAAGGTAAGGATAATAATTAATTGCATTTAAAACAGTAAATCGACTCTGTATTATATATGTATTTAAAAAAGTCAAATGAGCAAATAGGAATGCTAATAATTAAAAATCGCACAATATTAATTCAATTTATAAGTACATTTCATATCCAAACCCCACCCATTTTAAAAAATACCGTTTGATATATTTGTTAATTGTTGTGGATCAATACAAAAAATGGGTGAAAATGTAAAATAAAGATAAAATAATGAAAGGAAAATAACTCACAAACCAAGTAAAATTAGTCACAAGCGCAATAGCTCATCTAAATATGACGAATCCAAATGTTCAGGGCTTGTGCCTTCTGAATGTGGTGTTGTCTGCCCACTAGTGGAAGTTCTCCACAATGGCCCAAGAATGCTTCAAAATAGGTACCGGTAGGTTCAAAAAAGTAATAAAATGACACAATTTTGTATATAAACCAATAGTAATAGCTTACCTGATCCAGTGACTCTGCTCTTATTTTCTTTAGATCTTTCACTTCGATATGATCCCAGTAGCGCTTTCATCTTCGCTTTCACTGTAGAGATAGGAAAGTTTAGTTGAGAACTAATATCCTTCCAGGTATCTTCTCTTTTATTGCGATTGAAATAGATTTTGTTTTTCGGAATCCACTGACCTCCGGCTCGCAGCGAGGGCCTTCACTCCGCAATTACTCAGGGGTGAGGAAGAGTCTACAATAGGCGCAATTCCCTCGCGAAATGATTTCGCGAGGAAGTTGAGCGTAGTGTAAACGCAGCTTTAAACTAGAAAATAATTAAAACCAGAAAAATTTTACTCTCATGTTTAGTGTTCTTACACACGTAACACTCGATGTACACAGCGCAAAGCACAAAAACCTTATAATTAAAAGTTTATAAATCACCTAAAATGATAAAAAGTATTCTTTTCAGTAGGTTGTATGGAAATATCCAAACGTAATCCATTTCTGGCATCGTCTTTGGCTAATTGGTTAGCATCTTCGTTATTTTGTATTCATATATGTGATGAGATCCACAGAAATTGAACGGCTATTCCATGATGTTTCAGGACAATATATTTTCTGATGATGTTGGTCTTAAAAATATGGACTCTCTGTCCATAGAGAGTCTGTAAAAATTATAAGGACACTGAGGGAGTCCGAAATTATGAAAACATATGTTTAATGTTTTCAACATAGGAGAATGCTTGATATTATGGCGGGTTCCCCCATATTATTATTAAACCTTCGGCGGAGTAACCGAATCTGAACCGGGCCATGAGCGACGTCACCGAATTAGGGCCTCACCCACCACACAACGAACCAATCAGGACAGAGCTGGACGCGCATTGGCCAGCCCTTCTGATATCCTATTATCGTCCGCCCTGTTACCTCACTGGAGGCTTTCGGCGCTCTAAGGAGGATCTCGACGGTGTGCCCAGAGCATTCGCTTTCGAGAGGACCGTGAAGGCGTTTCCTCTCTCGGAGCATCCGGAGGGGCTGGATCCGCTATTTAGGGCAGGCCAGACTGGCTTCATCGGTTCAGTTGGAGTTGTGAGTGAAGTGTGAGTGTAGAGAATGATAGCAATCAATTCGCTCTGAGTGGGTGCTGCTGTGGACCGTGATAGCTCTAGCTGAGGTCAGCCTGAGTTGAAGAGGCAGTCTCTGAGTCAGACCTTTTGAGTGTTCTGTCCATGGAACTGAGTGTTCGTTCTGTCCGTCTGTCGTCGTCATAGTTGAGTCTCTCAGTCCAGCTGCTGTGAAGGAGCGTCGTGTCTGGGAGAGTGTGACGATGATCGGCAGGGGACAGAGAAGGAAAACTGTTGGAGTGAACGGGCAGTGTACGTCATACGGGACTGTGAGACAATTTGACGCGGGCTGTGAACTGAGTGGCTGTGATAGGGACAGTGAGAATGACTGTGAACTGATTTAGGCTGTCAATATCGGTTGTGGAAGAATGATGGTGATGTGTTAGTCTATAAGCGACAGTACGAACAATTAGTGGAAATGTGAGAAGAGAGAGCACGAACTGCGTTATTTTATGTACTGCGCAGTGTAAGATGTGGTCCTAGTGCGGCTTCTAGTTGTGTAAGCTTTTGTATTGGTTATTCAATCTTAGAGCAGACGCTAATAATTTATGTGTTTATTAGCTTACCCCTCCCTCCCGTTACAATATATAACAACAGCTTTTGCTGTAAACATTTAAGA
Source organism: Anabrus simplex (assembly GCF_040414725.1). NCBI lineage: Eukaryota > Metazoa > Arthropoda > Insecta > Orthoptera > Tettigoniidae > Anabrus > Anabrus simplex. The sequence goes on from NC_090265.1 coordinate 173,046,888, forward strand.
GTACGGAGACACCTTGAATTGTTGAAATTCAGATGTAGGCTAATTTGTGTTCTGCGATGCGGAATCTGAGGGATAATCGTTATTAGTAATTTAAAGCTGTGTAATATAGACACTTGTTCCGGCTAATTTGGTGGAGTGTGATGCAGAGAGAAGTCGAGGTGACAAATAACTGGTGAAGAAACTTGAAGTAATCTGGTAAGTAAGAACCTATCTGTGAGGAACGGGCATCGAACACTGACAGATGCCTCCAATGCTTCTAGGAGAAGAGCATTTGTTGGTGCAGATTCAAATGCATTGGAACTGTATTTTGTATAGTTTATAAAAAAATAACATTTATTTCCGTTATGGTTGGTGTATATCAGTGATCGGAAAATTATTATTCGAACACTAGACTGTGCTCTCCACCACGTACGGTTAATGGCTCCAAGTACACTGGGTGCTTCTTCTAATTCTATCATAATTTGAGATATACTTGCAGATAACATCAACCATTTTCTTTTACGTCTCACCGACGGAGATAGGTCTTACGGCGACGATGGGGCAGAAAAGGGCTAGGAGTGGGAAGGAATCGCCCGTTGCCTTAATTAAGGTACAGCCCCAGAAATGCGAAAAAACGGAAGACCATCTGCAGGGCTGCCGACAGTGGGGTTTGAACCCACTATCTCCAGAATACTGGATACTAGCCGCACTTAAGGGAGCGCAGTTATCGAGCTTGGTGGTGTCAATCTAAAATCGTATATAATAGCTAGACATCTTCCATGAACTACAAAATCCACCATATGATGATGGAGCTTCGAGTATTTGGGGGCTTCTCCAGTATACTCGTGAGTGATGATGACGATTTTGGATTTTCTTGTTGACTTATTTAATCCATTTACGTCTAACCATCCGCCCAGACGCTTAACTGCTATATTCATATTGCGTTCAGTAATGTAACGAAGTTGTACAAAGTCGAGAGAGAATGAGGACGATCCCCGAATGCATTGCACTGTACAGTACCTAATCCGAAGTCGTGCGAGATTCTGCATTGTTCTAGGGTTGCATAGTGTTTGTCTGACCACTGACATGGCGCTTTGGCGTTGATGAGACCTCCGTTAATGTCTGTGCTGTCGAAAAGAGGGAAAGGTTCTTTAGTTTTTTCTGTTACACAACTTGAAGCGACGTGCACAACTTATCCCACTGGACTTGGACTAAAAATCCCATTTTTTCGTAATCATCTGCGTATTATCCGTCGTATTATAAATACGTACATGGCAAAAAGCAACGAGAATAACATAATCTTAAACCTTTGTAATATACAGTCTTTTGATAGATCTAATGTTAAGGAAAATGCGAGGATTGGGGCAAAAGTCATGGCAACTATTTTTTTCTTGTAGAAATGTGAACGGATCACAAATGTATATGTGTCGCGTGGAAGTTCTGTAGGCATATTGTGTATGCAGAACAACAGATGGCTCTCTGATACCTGGTAGTAGCGCAGCGAGGGCTGTGAAATCAGTCAGTTGGTGAATGTCGTGCGAGATGGAAGTAACCCGTGTTGAGCAGCGCGCTTACATCAAAATAGCCGTTCTCCGAGGAAGAAATGCGATGGAATGTCACAGTGAATTAGTGGAAGCCCTTGGGAATAATGCCCTACCATATCGTACAGTAGCACGGTCGGTAGGAAAGTTTAAGGAAGGACGTGTGTCAACCAGTAATGTGCAACGTTCAGGACGACCTGTCAGTGTGCGGACCGATGTGGCACGTGACGTCATCGAGCAGCTCCTGGATTAAGACAGACGATGGACGTTACTGGAGTTAGATAGGGCAAGTGGCATCGAGAAAGGCACCGTACGCAGGATATTACGTAATGAGCTGCAACTGCGCAAAATCGCATCGCGGTGGCTACCGCAGGCACTGACGGAAGTTCAAAGGTGGGTGCGCTATGCAATATGCTCCGACCACATTGCACGCTAGCAACAGGACGGCGATCAATTCTTGTCACGAATAATCGCCATCGATGAATTTTGGGCCGGGATACGAACCGGAACTGAAACGTCAGTCTGCGGAGTGCCGACATGCTTGATCACCAAGAAGGCAGTAGGTCCGTCAGAATCCTACCCCAGTCAAATTGATGGCGATCGTCGCGTATGACGTCAGGGGAGTCATTGTTTGCCACTTCGTTCCACATGGCAGAATAGTGACCGCACAGTACTACAGGGACTTCCTGGTGCGACAGGTATGACTTGGCGTTCGGGAGAAACGTCTGTATCTTGTGGACAGTGCAATTATCCAGCACGATCATGCAAAACCACATAAAGCAGAGTGTGTAGGCCAGCTACTGTGACGTTGGTGATGGAAAGAATTGGAGCACCCACCGTACTCTCCCGACATTTCGCCCTGTAAGTTCTATCTCATTCGAAAGATTAAGGAACCACTAGGGGGTAGGCGGTTTTTCAACACGAGAGGACAATGATAATGCTGTGCGCCAACAGGTGACCCGATTCACACATGGTGCGGCAAATGCTGAGGCAGAGCCTCCCACATCGTTGGCAGCGTGTGATGTCAGTAGCAAGGGACTACTTTGAGGGTCTTTAGGCCCAGGTTTGTCATGTCAACTTTATGTGTACTGTGTTGTCATTCTTTTGCACCGGGAAGGCCATATTGCCCTGTATACTGCCGTAATAAATTAGAGTGTTACGATATTTCAGTGCTATTCATTGTACACACATGTAGTTAACACCTTGTCCTGTCGTCTGTATATGTCACATTTTCCAACCGGACTGGTACCTTCAAGATAAAAAGTAGTTGCCATGACTTTTGCCCCAACCCTCGTATTTGAGAATAATCTTCCTATAAATAAAAACTCTATGTGATTACCCTGAGAGCATATGCATCTGATAACACAACCCTGAGTGAGTAGATTTCAAATACGTATTTTTGTTAAAATAAGTCCAGAGATTTTCCACTTTTAGAAATATACAAGCAGACAGATAACTAGACTGACAAACTGACACCATAGGGTAAAGTTCTACCTCATATGTCCTCGGTGTTTTGGTACATTACGTTGAGTTAATTTTCAAAACGTCCGACTCGCTGGCTGAATGGTCAGCGTACTGGCCTTCGGTTCAGGGGGTCCCGGGTTCGATTCCCGGCCGGGTCGGGGATTTCAACCTTCATTGGTTAATTCCAATGGCTCGGAGGCTGGGTGTTTGTGTTGTCCCCAACATCCCTGCAACTGATACACCGCGCTTAACACTATCCTTCACCACAATAACACGCAGTTACCTACACATGGCAGATGCCGCCCACCCTCAACGGAGGGTCTGCCTTACAAGGGCTGCACCCGGCTAGAAATATCCACACGAAATTATTATTATTTTCAAAATGAGCAAAATATGAAGCATTCTCTGATTTTCTCCTGTTATGGATCATTCAAATAACAGTAGGTCTGCGAGTGTGTCCATCAAAGACTGCAGAGCGTGAAGCCCGTAGAAGATAGTAACTTTCTTCATCATTTGATGAGTAAGCGAAATTATGTATGCAAAAAAAAAATTTAAATGAAGGGGTGTTTCAAATTAAGTCTACAGATGATACGCAGTGTAAGAGAAAACTGAAAAGAACTCTTCTGGTCCTGCTATAAACCAACTGTTTATTCAAGAAACTCTTCTGGTCTTCCTATAAAACCCCTGTCTATTTGTTGATGTTAAATGATTTGCATATCGAAACCTGATCCTGGATGAGTAGACCATAATTGTGATGTTTAATCGAGATACAGTCAATAGTGTAAGAAAAATTTGATAGAAACTCTTCTAGTCTTTCTATAAACTCCCAGTCTATTTAGTGATTTTTAAATGATATACATATCGAAACCTGCTCCTAGATGAGTAGCCTCTAAATACGAATTTTGTTCTAAAAAAATCAATAGAGTAAGATATAATTTACTCTTTTCGTCTTCTTGTAAAACCCAGTCTATTCGGTGATTTTTAAATGATATGCATACCAAAACCTGCTCCTGGTTGAGTAGACTCTAAATACAAGCTTTGTTCGAAATATAATCAATAGTGTCATAGATAATTCACTCTTCTCTTCTTGTCTTTCTATAAATCCCAGTCTATTTGGGGATTTTTAAATGATATGCATATCAAAACCTGCTTTTGGATGAGCAGACTATAAGTAGGAAATTTGTTCAAGATATAATCAATAGCATACGAGAAAATTGTAAAATACTCTCTTGGTCTTCTTAAAAAAAATCCGTTCTCTGATTTTTAATGATATGAATATCTGAACCTGTTTTTTGATGATTAGAATCTAAATATGAATTTTGGTCGAGCTCTATTCAGACGTTTACTTGTGCTGGTGGAACAAACAGACAAGCAAATAAACAAACGGACACAAAAGCTATAAACTACTGATAGGTTCTTGAGTTGACATAAAACGGATAAATATATCAAGATATGGCAATATAAATGACATTATAGACAACGGACCGCGTAACAACTTTATGTATAATACCAGCATACAAAAATTAATCTGAATCCGATTAGGTAACTACTTGTCCCGTACGGTATAAGAACCAACTATCAGGTTACGTTTTAAAATGTACAGACAGTAGGTCTATTTAACTTCAATTATTTACAAATGCTAGGGGCGTGTACCTGGGTAGCATCATCTTTGGCATCTCAGCAGGCAGCCACCAGTCAATTCTGAAGAATTTATATGGGATTTCCTTGAATCGAAACGTCATATCCCTACTCTTCACTTTCCAGTTGAAAGTACAAACACCATATCAAGAAGAAAATATAAATACAAGTTAGCTTACTTTATTGCAAATGTTAATGCATTGGGAAGGAAATATTTTTAGTTTAAACGTAAACATTTCTTATTATTTGAATACATTTTTTATTGATATCGTGTTTATTGTTCGATTATGGTGATTCTGAACTAATTAAATTTGCTTAGCCTTTCGTGTGGCTTAATAATGTATAATATATGTGAAATATACTACGAGAAATAGTAACATAAGAAAAATGACACTTAACAGTAACAAGCATATACATGGCGAATAGATTTATAGTAATTTCAATGAAAATCCAGCATATTCTGCATGTGTTTATATTTACTGTATAGTGGCATATATTTGTTCAGAAATGAAAGAAATCTCTGACTTATACAATGAAGGACTCCCTGAAATACTTTCTTCTCGGGGAACATTTACCGCCCAGAGTAAATAATAAACTTATTACTGTCGTGCGGTGCTGTTCACTGGGGCTACTACATAAGGAGTACGATCTTCAACAACGCATGCCAATAATGCCAGACGAAGTATTTTACCTACAATGAGTGTTTAGCATCATATGTTAACCCTTTAAGCCTTGTCCATGTCACAAGTTACACTGTTGTTAGGAGAAGAGCCATGTCAGCGAGGTAGTTCCATTTCTATAACTGACCACCTTTGGTAGCAGGACTGATGTATCCATCCAACGTCCTTACAACGTGTTACCAAGATGGACGTGAAGTTGACTGACGATGGACATCATAAGAAAATTTTGGAGTCGCCCGCTTATCATCAGAAGATCCTGGAGTCATCAGCTGACCATCAGAAGAGTTTGGAGTTGCTAGCTGATCTTTAAAATGCTTTGGAGTCGCCAGCCAGTCATCAGAAGGTTTTGGTGTCACCAGCATAGAATCAGAAAAATTTGGAGTCAAACGTTAACCATCGGAAGATTTTGGAGTCGCCTGATGATCATCAGAGGATGAGAATTAGGTTACGACATGTGTGTTTGTGCATGTATGTATGCGCGCGTGTGTGTGGATATGTGCGTGTATGTGTGTGTGTGCTATGTTTGAGGAAGTTAAACCAACGCAATGTTCGAATTTCGCACTGCAGGATATCATCGGATGGAGAGGATTTACACAATAATATCACAATAATTAATCGGTTAGAGTTTGTGGCTGTTCTATGGGTGGTGATGAGTTCAATTAAGACTCATTCTTCTTTGGCCAAGGTGGCGTCTCCTACACAGGACTCAGACAACCTGGATTGAGATAATTGAGATACTACTTGATACAGCCAACGACCGTAGCCGTGTTGAAACACCGGATCCCGCGAGATCTCCAAAGTTAAGCACCACTGGGCGTAGTCAGGTGTTGGATGGGTTGCCACGCGCTGTTGGTGGGGGTAAGGGAATTGAGGAGCGGAAAGGAACTGGCCACCCTACCGCACGTAAACTCCGGCTCAGGAACAACTCTGCGGAGGTTCGGACCTGCCTTCGGGCAGAATAACCCTTACCTTACCTACTTGATACAAACAGTACAGACCTCCAAGGGCGAACAGTTCAGAAGGGTCTACAATCAATGGGAAGTATGAGACTAAATTAATTTTCCCGGTTGTTTTCGGGATCCATTACCTTTTAATTTTGTGTAAGTAATTAAGTAATTAATTAATACGTTGAATTGGGGCTTATGACCGAGATGTTAGGACCCTTTGAATAACAATCATCATCATCATCATCAGCCATTTAATTTTAACCCAATATTCCCCCCTCTCCAAAATAATAGTTTCTTCGTATGACATTACAGGCAGGCGGAGGCGATATATTACACTGGTTGATCACCACGCTTCTGGGGAGAGCGGGGTGGGGCTCCCCAACCACAAGACACTCTGAATTTGTATTTGAAGAAAATCTGTTGCAATTTAAAAAGTAGTCCAATCTCCTACTGTACTAAACCATGAGGTGTCGCACAGATCTCAGAAGACTTAAACCAAATGCGATATTCTCAATAAATCTAATGTTGGTTTTATATGTTTTCCATTGTGACATTAAAATTGATTTTATAACTTTAACAAAATGTATATATACTTTGTGCGTAATATATTTGTATGCTATTAATTCTTACACAGAAGACCACATTTACTGGTTAAATAAAATGGTTGCTGACACAGAATATAAAAGCAAACTCTGATACATTGAACGAATATCGATGGTCTTCGTAGATCTAACCACACGTACCTGACAAAACCACTCCCTATCGATTATTTTTCTTCAAACTTTCACGCTTTACAGCCGTTTATGGATATGCAGTCTATGAGAACAATATTTTCATTGCGTTCATTTGTCTCTGCACAAATGTAAACCTTACTGTAGGACTGTATCTTTGCATGGCGTACCGGTATTTACATACTCCTGCAGTATAATGCATTTAAGACTAGCATTTGTACCCGTTCTTCGCACGTGAATTCGCAGTAGATTACATGTTTGCATCAGAATTTCATGCGAAGAAACATAGCTCTATTCATACGTTTAATGCGATTTAATGCTACGTGTTAAAATGATATTTTCCTACGAATGTGCGTGACAGCGTTAAATATGAACAAACTGAATGAAGTCAAGAGAAAATGATGATTTTAGAATTAATTGTACGGTACCGTAGTCTGGTTGAAATAAGTCCAGCAGTTTTCTACTTTAGGAATACAGAGACACGTCGATAACTAGACAGACAGACAGGCAGGCAGGCAGACAGGCAGGCAGACAGACAGACAGACAGACAGACAGACAGACAGACAGACAGACAGACAGACAGACAGACAGACAGACAGAGAGTGAGACTGACTGACTGACTGACTGACTGACTGACTGACTGACTGACTGACTGACTGACTGATTGACTGACTGACTGACTGACTGACTGACTGACTGACTGACTGACTGACTGATACCAAAGGGAAAAGTTCTACCTCATGTTTCATCGGTGTTCACGTACATTAGGTGGGGTTCATTTTCAGGACAAGCGAAATATGACGCATATTCCAATTTTGTCCTGTTATGGATAATTCAAATTATTATAGATCTGCGAGGGTGTCCGTCACTCGCTACAGAGCATGAAGCCGTAGGAAATATTAATTTTCTCCATCGTTTGTTGAGTATGCGAAATTATGCTCAAACAGAAATGGTTTGAAATAAAGGGATGTTTCACATACAGTCTACAGATTTTAGAGAAAATCAGGAGTTTAAGGGAAAATGTAAAAATATTCTGTTTTTCCTATAAATCCCCAGTCTATTCAGTGATTATGCAACTATATGCATACCTAAACCTGATCCTGGATGAATATAATCTAAATATGAAGTTTGGTCGAGATCTATCCTGCCGTTTTGCCGTTATGGTGGAACAAACAAACGGAAAAACAGACACAAAACTAAAAACCACTGATACGGACTTGAGTTGACGTAAATCAGATAAATATCCGAAAACTTGGTAAAATATGCGAAATTAGAGACAGAGGATTCCCTACAACTGTATTCATATAGATAAGCATAGGCACGTTTATGACTGCAGACTTTCATTTCGAGATTTACTGCTTTTAAACAGTAAGTCATATCGACAAACCGACTGCGTCATCAGACGCTTCATTTAGTGTTCTGCATGGTTGGTCCTACGACATGTTCTCATGTATGCTATATTTATGGGTTAGATTGAGTTATAATCTTTGAATGGGGTGAAATTTGGGTACAATTTTCACATATTAATTTATTTTCAGATATTTATGTTGCAGTTGGAATAATAAAGCTTGGCTAACATTTGGCTACGGGTCTTGTCAATGTACGTGCCGAGTTTGATGATTCTTTCTTACAAGTGTATCAAACTATAACATACATGGGTAAAAAGTACAAAATTAACTTAAAATCGAGAAATTCAGCTCTATCCAACGTATAAGGGATCGAAATACGACAAAAAAGTCATAAGACCAAAGTTTTAGTTCTCTCCAAACAGAGTACCAATTGCACTATCACCTTTGTGATACAACTTACCGTTTAGCCACCAATTACCACAAGACGAAGATCTGACCTTTTTTTTTTTTTTTTGGACCAAAATATTACACATTAGTATAGCCTGGAATTTTTCCTCAAAGGAATGAGTGTCCAGGTTTCGTTACCAGCACTCGCATGCATACATAGATATTAAGAAAGAAAATAATACAGTTAAGAAAGCCAACATTAATTGAAAATATCCTAATAACTGAGGACAGCCAGATTAGACAAATATGTAAATACCAAGTGGATTTATTGAAAAATGAAGCGTCCTTCACTAAATTGTGATTATATGAGTTATGGATTTAAGAAAACGGTAACAGAGGAGAAATTTATTCGCAGGGATTCTTAGTTGATAAGATAAGGAGATGACTATTTCTTAAGCCTAAAGATGCAAGGCAGTGGCAAGAAATTAAAGCAGAAAAGAGGAGTAGAAGAGAAATACAGTAACAATTATAGCAAATACCAGAAAGCACCTTACGGTGCGGAATATTGGGCTATACTCCGCGGTACTGTTCAAATAATAATAATAATAATAATAATAATAATAATAATAATAATAGCCGCCCTTGGTGCTATTCGAAGACGATTGTAACTTCGAACGGTATTCAGCAAATATCCCGCAGAATGACAGCTTAACGTCTCCCTCGCCTTCTACTAAAGAAACCACCACGAGTTTACAAGAATGATAATGAAAATTGCATAACGTTACTTCCGTGCTGGCAAGCAGACAAATACGTTGCCATGATAATCGCTAGGTTCGTTATCGGTAGGCACGGGTGTCAGTTACTCAACGCAGAGCATGAAAACCGGAGAAAATAGTAATATTCTCCGTATTTGAAGAGTAAGCGAAATTATGAACATAACAAGTAAGTTGTTTAGAATGAAACTCAGTTTCACGTTTAGTCCACGGATATTAGAAAGAATAATAGTATAAAGTAAAACTGAAAATAAACGGTTTTGTTTTTTCCATAAACCCCAGTTCTACTCAGTGATTTTTAAATAATAGCAGATCTAAACTTGTTCCTGGATAAGTATACTCTAAATATGATGTTTCATGGAGATCTATCCAGCCATTTCGCCCTGATGGTGGAACAAGCAGACAAACGGAAAAACAGACACAAAAGCTAAAATCCACTGATACGGTCTTGAGTTGACCTACGACTGAGAAATATCTAAACAAAATTGGGAAAACAAAAGAAATTACAGACAGCGGATCTCCTACAACTTTATTTGTGTAGATATCCGAGTCTTCTTTAAGGAAATAACTGGAAGCCTTTCAATTGTATTTTTTCTACTTCTTTAGAAAGCGGTGCGCTTGGGATGTGGTGCGTTTATATGGTAAATAAGTTTCATATATTGATCGCTGCCAATAACTACCAAGACCCGTTCGTGGCTGTGCTGTAGCTCGAGAACACTTTGTATTTCACTAAATGGTTGGGTTTCTTCTACTCATTGAAATGTCTTTCTTCTGGGGTACCCCTACTGATCTCGTTCTTCAGGAAAGTCCAACCTTCGTCTACTGTGTTTCTGTCGGCTATTTCATTATTCTTTGTGCAACTTGCTCCTTACAACAATCCATCTTTCTCTTTTCCTACAACTAAGACTGTATAACTGAATGTGTTACTTTGTGTTAGGCACCACTGTAAAATAATTATTAATGTTTTAACTTTATATTTGTATTGTATTACCAATTTTATATTGTTTGGGTAGTTCCCTGTATTCTTTGTATTGTCTTTTTTCAGTTAATGTTTAGTAGTGTAACTATTAATTTTAATGTACTGTATATTGTAAATATTGTAATTGGGCGAAAGCCTGTTATGTTCATCATTAAATAAATAAATAAATAAATAAATAAATAAATAAATAAATAAATAAATAAATAAATAAATAAATAAATAAATAACCTGGTTTCCTTCCCAACCTATTGCATTCTTTCCTTTCATCAATTTCTTCATTTTCAGACGGTACTTTCTGCCCATCAAGTTGTGGTGAGAATCCACGTCTGCCCCTGGGAAGGTCTTGCTATCCTATACGTGGTTCCTCAATCTATGGCCAATCACAATGAAGTCTGTTTGGAACATTCCAGTGTCTTCCGTCCACGAGTACAGCCGATATTTGTGGTGTTTGAACTACTTATAAGCAAGGACTGAATTATGGTCAGTACTCATTCTACCAGTCGATTTCCTCTGTCACTCCTTTGTGTCAGTCCAAATTCTCCTACTGCATTAGCTTCTCTTTCTTAGCGTATCGCTGCATTCCAGTCACCCAACACAATTTCTTTTTACATATTGTATTACATCTTTTCGTATATTGTTTATATTTCTTTATCTTAAGCTGAACTAGAAGATATATAGACCTCCACTGGCTTTTTATCTGTATTGGCAACAATAATTCGTTCATTATGCTGGACATATTAACTTACCCGTTGTCCTATTTTCTTATCCATTATTAGACCATCTCATGCATTTCCCCTGTTTGATTCTTTATTCGCCTGACCAAACATCCTCTCTTGCTGTCCACGAACTTCACTCATACAAACTACATATGCTTTTAGTACATTGATTTCTCTTTTCAGATTTTCTGACCTACCACAACGATTGAAAATTCTGACATTCAACGCTCCAAATCGCATAATGTCAATATTCACCTTCCTAATGGTTGCCATCTTTCGTGTCTTCCCCACCCGTACAGGGGGTATTATCCCTCCGAAATATTTTACCCTGTAGGAAGCTATCATCAGTACATCATTCATTCATTCATATAGAGAGCTGCATGTCCTTGGCAAATTGTTATGGCTCTGTGCATTCTCCTGTGACTTGTACGTAATACTGTACTAAAAATAATGTTCGGCTTTAGGTAACTTACATATTGCCACTTGTACGACACCCACGCATTTCTTCCTGCTACATCTAGAACATTATTGAATGTGTGTAACGGTCGTCAAAACACGGATCGGCTCCGTGGCAGGGTGATCAGTTTATTGACCTTTGTTCCTCAGGGTCCCGGGTCGGATTACCAGCCGCATTGAGGTATTTTAACTGTAAAAAGTTATTTCCCATTGCTCTAGGTCTAGGGTTTATTATTTTTCAAACGTTCCTGCAAACACATACGCCGTACATAACACTATCCTCCACCACTCTAACACATAGTTTTTCAGGCAGACGCTGCCCATAGACGCCCAAAAGTCTGTTTTAAAAGGCTAAACCAGGCTAGCAACAGCAAAAAAGTATTATTACTATTATTATTATTATTATTATTATTATTAATAATAATAATAATAATACACACATGCATGCATCTTCACTATAGAATCTCATGACTTTCAGCGACCAGTCTGCAAGCTTCTGTGAATTTACCAAACGCCTCCTCAATCCTATATTTGTAAGTAGCTCTAAGGCCTCGTTCAGTTCTGTATCTCTCCTCTTTGAATCATTAGAAGCTGAGTCTAACTTTCGTCATCTTGGGCTCCCTCAACTTCTCCCACCTCCATTATTTGCCAGCTAACCTATTATTCTCCATTCGGCTCACATGACCCAACCACCGAAGCCATTTGGTGCATGTAGCTTCATTAATCGAGTTCCTTCCTTAGACTTTATTTACTCATTCCAAATACCCTCCTGCCACCCTTCCCATCTGTTTGTATCAGCGATCATTCTCGATACTTTCATGTCAGTTACTTCTGACTTATGAATAAGATATCTGAATCCACCCAGCTTTCACTCCCGTAATGCAAAGTTGCTCTGAAAACAGACCGTCGTAAAGATAGTTTCGTCCGGGAGCTGACTTTGTTTTACAGAACCCTGTTAATCACAACTACGAGCTCACAGCATTAGGTTTACTTCACCTTGATTCAATCTCACTATACTACCATCCTGTGAGAATACACATTCTAAACACTTTAAATGTTCCAGTTTTCTATTCCCAACCTGACATTCAGTTCTCTTATAGTTCTTCCCTACTGACATCACATTAGTCTTGGAAAGGATAATTTTCATATCATACTTATTATACCTATTTTCAAGTCGCAAAATGTTAGATTGCGGGCTTTCGAAACAGTCTGCATAGGCCAAACTGCTTACTACATTTTTTACCTAACAGAATCCGCCAATGCCTATTTATACCTTTCAGTAAGTGGTCCAAGCAAACTATGAACAACAAAGGTGAAATATTACAGCCTTGTCTAACCCTTAAGTACCTTAAACAAATAACCAATTCTCCTATCAATTATCATTGCAGCTCAACTATCAAGCCTTTGATTGCTTTCGATCATTATTATTACTTATTGCTTTACGTCGCACCGACACAGTTCTTATGGTGACGATGTGATAGGAAAGGGATAGGAGCGGGAAGCAAGCGACCATGGCGTTAGTTCAGGTACAGCCTCGGCATTTGCCTGGTGTGACAATTAGAGATCGCGGAAAACCATCTTCAGGACTGCCGACAGTGGGGTTCGAACCACTATCTCCCGAATGCCAGCTGATAGCTACGTAACCCAAAGAGCGCAGCCAGTTGCTCGGTGATTCTTATTCTTATTCTTATTCTTATTCTTATTCTTATTCTTATTCTTATTCTTATTCTTATTCTTATTCTTATTCTTATTCTTATTCTTGATCGTATTATTAACAACAACAACAACAACAAAAATTAAGCACAGCAATTACGTGTTCCTTACTTTCCCAGTTAAAATAAAAAAAAATATTGCATATGGTAATACATAGTTCAAGGTTCCTCATCGTCTAGTACGTAGTATGTTATATTATAATGAGTTACGGTGTCTGGCCTTTTCTTTTTGTAAGTCTCCGCCTGGATATTTACATTGAAACAACTGGGAATTTGTAGGTTCTTACTAATCATACCTTAATAAATGCTCTTACAGAAAGTTGGTATCACTCAGAAGTGCACAATAACTTTCCACCTCCATTCTTAGCTAACTCATAGCACCGATAAGACTGCTCCATTCTTATCTGACTCATAGTACCGATAAGACTGGTTCTCTAGAATTTGTGCTTTTAGTTATCTGCAGTAATGTGAGCAAAAATGACTATTGCAAATGACGTAACAACCCCTGTGTATGAAATGGACCATTAAATTCTGAACAATGTAATCACCCAAATGCACTTTTTATGAGTGCTGCCGAGAGGAAAGCTTTATATAAGGGCAGGCGACTAATGAAGAAGAGACGGGCAGGGAGTAAATTGCCGTCACCACGAAAAGAATATAGTAGGGAAAAGTTGTTGGAGATATTATTGATAAACGAATTCAAATCTTGTGAAAAGTAATAAGGTTCGAAAGAGACTCGTCCGTTCTTCTCGGTTAATAGAATTCCATCCAAGTCCCAGTCTCATTCATGGCTGTGAAAATACAGAAGCTGCTGTGGTATAGTGGTGCTGAGTAATGACATTAGGAGCACGACCAGTGCGTCTGAGTGTTATGAAATGTGTTACTCATCGGGTCAGTCATGCTGCAATAGCACTTTCTGGCTCAGTGAGGAAAGCAATGGAGAACTATCTTGGAGTAGTGTTTGAAACGGAGCTGTTATTCACCCCTCCCACTTCAGTAAGATTTCAGCTAATGGTTACCGTACCTTGGTTTTTCTAGTGAGTACAGTCAAGTCATTCCGGAGTGAGAAAGCGATTACGTTCCAAGTTAGAATACGCCGGCTGTATATGGAACCCAAAGTGTGTTAATTGTAAGAAGATGACTGAAACTATCCAGACACAAGTTTTAAGATTATAGTATAAAATAACCCTATAGAATACCTTCGGAAGTTACTAGTTATTATCATTTTTCATGCTGAAAAACAGACGGAAAATTCCTATCGATATAGCATTTTTATATATGTATCTTTCACAAGTTCCAGAAATATAAGGAGTTAGAAGGTGCAGTTTGAAATAAAATCTTCTAAATCGCCTGAATATTTGAGAAAAAAGTACTTAATATCTTGAAAACCACTAGGAATAATTTACAGAACGATCAACCAAGGGACCTGGATCCGATTCCCGGCTAGAGCGGATTCCCTTGGATTGGGGAGTAGATGTGTGTGCTATACCCAACACCCTGAAACTCATACAGTACACAAACACCCAGTTTCTTATTCAATCAGATGCCTCCTACACTCGTCAGTGGGCCTGCCTTGCAAGGCCTGCACCAAAGTACCCACTGCCACAAAAAATTATTATATTATTATTTAGTCTAGGAAAATGAATAGCATTTCTCATTTTCTTTGCGCTAGATATGCGAGTTATGCTCTGGTGTATTTTCTGTATATATTTATACATATATATATACCAGGCAATAGCCTCTAGTGTTTTCACTGTAAGATACTTTCATAGTTGAAGATGATCATTAGTTAAATTGTTAATCACCATAAAATAGAGGTAATTGCATCCGCATTTAATCATCACGGGGTTTAAGATTTGATTTATCATTCTTTAAAACAGGGACAACATGTTTCCTTCGTAGTGATTGCCACGCGCCAACAATTGAAGCAAACGTTCTATAAGACAGAAGTTATATCACTCATATTATGAACATTATTTTCATTAATCTGTGGTTTTGGAGAACCTGAAAATATTCCCGAAATTTAGAATCAACTTAGAGATACAATGTTTAAAGTTATTTTACGCAGGTTTTACCTTTGCACTTGCAAAAATCAAAGAACTTTCTAAGTTCTTATGGGTTGGATCTGAAGAAACTTTATGGAGAACACGAATTTTTGTTCATACAGTCCTTGATGTCGTATAAGAAAGTTAAGAACATCGAAACAGCAGTGTTTCTTTTTTTAGATGGATCGGCGGGCAATGTATCATTAAATCAGAGGCGGGGGATTAAGTTACCCCAATAATGTCTACCGGAAGAAAAACTACTCTTTCGTCTGGAGGATGAATTACAAATTCTACTTTCAAAATACCATTGATTCTGAATGCTTGTTCTATACCTGTCACACGCAAAATTAGTAGTGTGGGGTGAAGCTCCGTGCGTGTATTTTTATCAGCAGACGGACTTCCCAGATATGTTTCTAAATGTACTGAATTATTCGGTGGTAAAGTAACCCTTTCGGGTGAGTATTTTCATTAGTATGTATTCGAAAAGCCATCGCTTCTACAATATGAGCCTCTTAGCCCAGACTATAATAAAATTATCATATTAAGTCAATTCCTCCTTGTATGAGGGTATCACGTTCCCTGACTATCGGTTTTATATTAAACTCCCCTCAAAGTTGCAAAAAATAGTTTAGTTCCCATAAATGAGGTAACTGATAATCTTAACTGAATCCGTCAGTATGTTTATTCAAATGAATTTCCTCGAACAAATTAAGGACAGTATCTAGAAATGATACTTTCGATCCAAAAAGGAGACCGTTTACCTCGAATTTCCTGGATTCAAACGGGTGGGAGAATTTCGTTTTATGTTCATTTTCACACTCTTCATAAAATGAACATATTCCAACGCACTCTGAATTCTACAATATAATTTTCAACATGCATCTTAGAAAAGAGAACTTGACTGGAACTACAATGGCGATCAACTAATAATAATACTATCCACAAATACAAGATCCATTTGAGCAACTGTCACAGCTTAGAAGCATGTAGGAAAGCCGCCATTTAGGCTGAGAGTGAAGAATGAATATAAATCAACAATTATAGTTTCTATGGTATTTTTGTGATCCTGGGTTATTAATATTTTTATCCTGAAAAAGTTCCTAATAGTCTAACACCAACCTCGATACATCTTCGCAAACAGATAATAATGACAGAAGCCTTTTAAATGTGAACGAAGACTGTTTCTAGTCCTGTTAGGTTTTTCATCGATGATCAATGCCTCACATCACATGTTTGACAAAATCTGTCTTCCCGCCTCCCCTCCTGGGTGCTACAGTCCTGATGGGCCTTGGCTTACCCCAAGCGACCACTGTTCAGCTCAAAAATCTGCCGGTTAGGAGGTGACACGTGATCAGGGTAACGAATTCCCTCGCTGGATAGTCTTGTCTTTCTAAACTGGGCCGCCATCTCACCGTCAGATGGCTGTTCAATCGTTCTAACTAGGACGTCAAACCATTCCTCAGATCCATGTAAGAATCTCTGACTTGTCTTGGATGTAAACCTGGTGTCCCTGAGTCAGAGACAGGCTCGCTAACCCTGGATCACTAGGGTTCCAAAAATCTGTTTTAATTTGCCAAAACAAGACTTCAGCTTTAGGCAATATTACGTAGATCTTTCACGAGTGAGATCATTTAGCACGTTGTGTATTGTATCACCAAGTCAGGAAATAACAAACTGTATATTAAAAGGGGTTTTCAATGGTAACTGCAATGAAATAAATTAACAGAACATTCCTAGGATGGAACACGAGTATAAGGTAAGCTTCAAATGCGGTTCGCTTCTTCAAAGGAATTTTGTGGCCTATTATGGAGATGCTTTCTACCTCCGTAGGAAAATTTGCTCACTTACAATATTTTATAATCCTATAACCCTCAGAGTATGGATATTCCGTACGGGATATGCTAGTATAAGATAGTTAACAACTTCGTGAACAGTCCTGATTTTACATCAAAAATTAATTTCAATGTTCCGTGTAATAATTTCCATCAGTATTCATCATTCAGGAATAATCTTGCAAAAAAAAGGAAAGCAGCACATTTTCACCGCTTGTAAGAAAGACCAACAGACATAAAACTCAGTAATATCACTGATTCACTAATAGCTCATTACTTTCGTTTTAAAAGCAGTTTTATCACGAGAATTGCAACTCCAGTATTGAATACTGGGAGAAGCATTACAATGAACAAAATATGCTAACTTTTATAACAATTTTCAGGTAGCGCTGGACTCAATAAATGACAATTTCACTACGAACCAAATAGCTGTTGACATAAGGATAATAACTCAGAAAGGTACCCACGCGTGTCCCTCCTGTGCTTGTGGAAGCACAGATACAGTTGGAATTAAAAAGCAGAAACATTAAAGAACATAAAACGTATCAATGGAACACTTTCCCTCCATAGCAATCTTGCAAATTGGCGCAGACGATATGTAGCTTTATTAAGTAATATAATTTCACCTATACCAATTGTAATTAAAATTTGTGGCTTAATCCCTGGAACGACAAATGCAGTGGCAGTGGAGGTAGTGCGGTAAACACGGGAGATTCAAAGGCGAATTCACTTTGAAGTTGCATCAGTTTATCTTGATCCCATTTTTCCAGCGTGGAGTGGAATGAAAAAGTAGAGTAATAAAATCAGTGACACAAAAACAGTGTTATAGATTACTCGGAGTACCTCCGAGTTGAGTCTCCAGAATGCCCTACTTATTTGCTTCGATTTTAAGCCTGTTAAAATGGGCCCTGATGGTCAGATGTTTGTTAAGCATAACCCCTCATATAGACTTCAGTATGACCCAAATTATCCAAAACTATCCTGTCGAAATTGGTTTGCATGTGGTGA
Organism: Anabrus simplex; assembly: GCF_040414725.1. Lineage (NCBI taxonomy): Eukaryota > Metazoa > Arthropoda > Insecta > Orthoptera > Tettigoniidae > Anabrus > Anabrus simplex. The sequence goes on from NC_090265.1 coordinate 173,065,125, forward strand.
GTATAAACTAGTAGAATCTCTTGACCATAAAAATTATGTTCTGTTCATTATCATAGCCTGACTGAGTGTCTCAGACGATGGAACACTGGCCCGCGCAGTTCGGTTGTAATTTTTGTGGTGCTATTATACTTCAGCCTCGTGTCGGAATATTTATTGAATGGGAAGCAACTTATGAAGGACAAAATTCCGGCACCTTTACATCCCCAAAACCAGCTATGCCTCCGTGCGTTAACTTCAGTTACGACTTACCATGGTAAAATTGATAGCTTACCATGGTTAAGTTGAATTTCTGTTGCATCAAACCCGGTTTTGAAATTAATGGCGTTTTGCCGCTGTTAATGTAACTCGCTCGTGGGCGAGCGGTTAAGCAGCTAACCTAGGCTATCACGCCTACGTACGCCACATAACCTCACGAGTAAGTTCTGTATTACGTGCATCAAAAGAGTCGTGATCCGATTTAAAAGTGAGGGTCATGAGTAGGCGAAATAACCTCACATTGCGTGCATCCAAAGTGTGGTGATATTATCGTTAAAATGGATTTGGCCCCACATATCGTATATCTACAATATCTTGAGGATGATGAACAGAGAGAAAGAGTCTGGGGCGTCCTTGTTACAATTAATAGGTGATCATCTCGACTGCAGTATTCGTACATACAGGTTGTTAGGTGTATACGTGCAGATATAAAGCTAGTCGGCAAAGAAAAATACATCTCACAATATATGCTAGGTAATTTTTACCTTGTCCTATTAGTTTGCCCGTAACTGAGCCAAATATTTCAGGACCTAATGTGCTTTGAACGACCGTAGCAGGATACGCCGGTTATGTCATTCTGTCCACGCGTAGTGGAAGTACAGTAGCAGAGTATAGGGCTTGTTGAACCTGTTTCTTATCGCAGGCCAACACGTGGTGTTGTGCACTTCTCCTAAAGGCTTGGAAAGTAGGAGAGGTTGACTCACGTGCCAGGCCACTTGCTGTACTAGAAAATCGGTCTAGGGTACTCTGTGTGAAAAAATACACTGAATCCTTACAGTGACGTCGAAGATCCGTAAAGCACATACATGCGAATCAAGTGTTGTGTAGTTGTGTGTGATTTATATGACGTCAGTGGCATCACTCAGTGAACCAAGCTGACAAAATGAAAGGAAATAGTTAATAAGTAAATGAAAAATGTGCGCAACATTTCTGTGCTGTTATTGCGACAGTCTACGATGAATTTCTGACGATAGACAATGCGAGTTTTCTATGCTTATTCATAAACATTTTCAGGTCAATGAAAGGACGGTGGACACTGAAAGAAAAAGCTGTAAGTATTCAGTGAAATTGTTATTAATGAGGCAAATTTCAAAAACCGCAGTTGCATCCATGCGTGAACATTGCTCGAAGGAAAAAGAGCTACTGTGGAATTGCCGCCGGGCATCTGTTATAGAAGGCTTATTCTTCTTTACCTTAATCTGTTTACCCTCCAGGGTTGGTTTACCCACGGACTCAGCGAGGGATCCCACCTCTACCGCCTCAAGGGCAGTGTCCTGGAGCGTGAGACATTGGGTCGGGGATACAGCGGAGGAGAATGACCAGTACCTCGCCCAGAAGGCCTCACCTGCTATGCTGAACAGGGGCCTTGCGTGAGCTGGGAAGATTGGAAGGGATAGACAAGGAAGAGTGGAGGAAACGGCCATGGCCTTAAGTTAGGTACCATCACGGCATTTGCCTGGAGAAGTGGGAAACTACGGGAAACCATTTTCAGGAAGGCTGAGGTGGGAATCGAGCCATCTCTATTCATTTGACCTCCCGAGGCTTAGTAGACCCCGTTCCAGCCCTCGTACCACTTTTCAAATTTCGTGGCAGAGCTGGGAATGGAACCCGGGCCTCCGGGGGGTGGCAGCTAATCACACTAACCACTACACCACAGAGGCGGACAGAAGGCTTATTACTGTACAGTAAGTGCCGATAGGTAGAATGATGACTGTAATGGACCCGTTTAATTAAAACTTCCGTAATAATAATGTTACTACTACTACTACTACTACTAATGATAATAATCATAATAATAATGCCTTTAAGTTCCACTAACCAATTCACACGGTTTTCGGAGACGCTGAAGTGGCAGAATTTTGTACCGCAGTATTTTTTAAATGCAAGATAGACACGAGACTGGCGTATTTGAGGACCTTCAAATACCACCGAACTGAGCCGCCTTCGAACCTGCCAAGGTGGTATCAGAAGACCGGCGCTCTATCATCCGAGCTACTCAGACCGGCATTAGAGCTTAGAGTAAGTAGGGGCGCGCAGCTGTGAGTTTGCATTCTGGTGATAGTGGGTTCGAACTCCACAGTCGGCAGCCAAGAAGATGGTTTTCGGTAGTTTTCCCATGTTCACATCAGGGAAATGCTGGAACTGTACCTTTATTAAGGCCTCGAACGCTTCCTTCCTACTTGTATCCCTTTCCTCTCCCATCGTCGCCATAAGACCTATTTGTGTCGGTGCGACGTAAAACAATTTGTAAGTATATGTTTCGATAATTTCGGAGTCATGTCTGCAATAATAATAATAATAATAATAATAATAATAATAATAATAATAATAATAATAATAATAATAATAATAATAATAATAATAATAATAATAATAAATGTTTACGTGACAATCGAAACGCGCGGTGTCGGAATGTTGCCCACATAATTATTTAACGTGCCTGTAAATCTATCGATCAGAAGCGGACATATTTGAGCACCTTCAAATACCAGTGGACTGAGTCACGATCGAGCCTGCTAAGTTCATGAAACCAGTGCTTGAACCGTCTGAGCCACTCAGCATGGCAACGTTTATTTTGATACGTTTAATAGAAACAGCAAAAGAAGCAGTAAGCTAGAATGCTTTAATTTACCATTAAACATGTTCTTTTCGTTTCGAAGTACGAAACGAAGGTACGTTTAACTTATTTATTTTTATAACGTGTCCCTTATTGGAATGAAGCAAAACGTTCGATGTGCTTTGACAATTCAATTCCGATGCTACACGCTTGGAAATCCTACCCAATTCATTCTTTCGTTGACGTAAGAAACTTTATTTACGTACACGTCAACAAGGGGTGTTTTTGCATACGGCGAGTTGGTCTCCCCAAAATCAGTGATATTGAAATCACACTGTGGGAGAATATTCAACGTAAGCAGTTCAACAAAAGCACTAGATCTGCCACGTGCCGGTTCGGTTGTCTGCTGTTCCTAGCGTCGGGGATGTGGTTGGACGGGTTCCCGCCTCTACATGAAACCGGACTCGAGGTATGAGCTGTCTGTCTGACCTTGACCTGAATAACAGCTGTCAGAGGTGAGAATTATCGTCCGTACTAGTACGCGAGTTACTTCGTAGTAGTAGCGTCAGTAGTAGTAGTAGTATTGGTAGTAGTATTTCAATAATGCCAGTGTATGAATACCACGAATACCATGATATGCTGCAAGTGTATCGTGTGGCAGAACAGAACACGGATCGCCCTCCATGAATATATCGGGAAAGGCTTCCAAACAGACGGGTGCCGAATCCAGCAACGATACTTACTGTACTGCAGCGTATTCACGATACAGGTTGTGTTACATCACGCTTTGAAAAACGAGAGCTGAACGGCCACGTGTAATGCTAGACGCGGAAGAAAACATCATGACAATAGTAAACGATGATCCCGAGCGCCGTACGCGTAGTATAACACGTGCCGTTGGTGTACCAACTTGGACCATACGTAGGACACTGCATGAAGAGCGAGTGCATCCTGACCACATTCAACGGGTGCAGTGTCTTTCACAGCTAATTACCATTATTTTACGAGTTGATGTACGTCGCCACGACACAGATAGATCTTACGGTAACGACGGAACAGGAAAGGGCTAGGATCGTGAAGAAGCAACTGTGGCCTTACGTAAAGGAACAGCGCCAGCATTTGTCTGGTGTGAACATGGAAAACCACGGAAAACCATCTTCAGGGCTTCCGACAGAGGGGTTCGAACCTACTGCATCCCACTCATGGCCCGTGAAGCATCCGCATTCAAGCACCGGTTATGAATTAATACCTGGATGGGTGTAGTAGGAGGCCGGTTTCGTGGACTAATCATCTTTTTATTAATGAGCTTTCAGAGGACGTGTCGCTTCGACTGCGCAGAACCACGTGGATTCTACACGATAAAAGAGCAAAGCAAAGTCATCTCCGTACAGGCCATGAAGGCCCTTGGAGGGGTGGAAGGTATCGCGTACTTTCGAAGAGGTGTAGCACGATAGTATTTGCACGACCACGGGCAGTATGAAGAAGGAAATTCCCAATAGAAGGTCGTAGCAACCCGTGAAAAATACTAGGGCCCACCAAGATCAGGTGGATAAAGAATAAATAAATTACTACTAAGTCAAGTAAGTTACTGCTGAGTAAAAATTACTTTCTACTGACTAAAATTAAAAATAACACACTTAAACAGGAACTTTAATAATAGGAAAGAAAAGGTCCACGCAAAACAAATAATAAGTCCTACATGTAAGATACAGAGAAGATTAAATTAAATTAGGAAACCTGGGACATTAAGTGAGATTCAAATTAAAATTAAAAGAAACTGCTTTCGCTATTCAAATCGTAGGATAAATCTGGAATATATTTAAGAATAAATGAGGAAACGTAGCACTTAATGAAAGTTCCAACCCCAAGATCTTGGTTCGATTACACTATGATAGTAGAGTAGAAAAATGTGTCTCTATGACAACTTCAAAAGTCATTCAACATAAATCAGAAAAGCTTAATTACAGATCCCCAAAATGTACAAAGATCAGATCAGGGGCGCGTAATTAAAATAAAACATACAGGAGAAATTAGTAATAAAAATCCACCAAGTAAAATAATTATTTAGATTTAAAATGTTAACACATTAGAACACCAACAACCGCAGAAATACGAAGCACTCACTCAGACTCGCATACTACCACGAGAACAAAGACATTGAATCAACAGACGTCATATGTCCACCAGCAACAGTCGTATCAGCCGTCAAATGTCAAAATATAATAATTACATACACTTAGAATAGGTTGTGAATGCAACCAAGGTAACCGGTCACATGACTAAAGAAAGAAAATGGCTACCCGTACAAGATAATCAACCAAGGCTACAACCAGTCATTTAAAAACAATTTTTCTACTCGTACATTCCCCCATTTTCACACAATGCTTCAGATAGTAAGAAATTAAGGATTTTTCAGGCAGGATTAATGCATAATATCCTTTTTAAGACGTACTCTAGAAAGTATAGAAGTATGGAGACGAACTTCTCATAACAACATCTTCGAATACATTAATTTTCGTTTTAAGAGAACATCTCGAGAGTTATTAACAACCCAAAATCATTCTATGAATAATTACATTAAAGCCCCACGAAATGTTGATAACCTATTCACAATAAAGATAACCAGAAATTCAGTCACTTTGGTTAATCGAAAATTTCAGTAACAGTGACAATTGAATTTTGCTTAGTACAATTTAGGTGTAGATACACCCAACGACACAGAACAGTTCGCTGATAATTACTGTTATCACATCCATATACTTCCAGAATCAAGATGATGAGTTTTGCTACTTACAGTTTCTCAAGTTGACAAATAAAATACATCAAAACTGGCTGGTGGCTATCACAACACGGCGATAGAGTTGCCCCGGATCAAAAGGGTACATTATCATCCTTTTCTTCTCTGCCAAGACGTAATTTAAAGATCCAACAGCAAGAGAAAGATTTTTCTTCTATCCTCCATCCAGAAAAAACAGATGACCGAAAATATTGTCGTTGCGTACGGAAACAATGCAGTACAAGTTGAGTTAGATACATGCTACAAGACGGCAGCACAATACATGTCTTCAAGTTCACTGGAGGCTACCGCCTGCGGGAGGCACCAGTACTACTAGTACTTTGCAGGATGATAATGTGGCATATTCTAAATATTTTAAATTTCCGTCAGAAAGGTAAAGGCTTCCACCATTCGTAACTTCGGCACGTAATGGGGTAGAGTGGTTAGCTCTACGCCCGGCCGCCTTTGCCCCCAGGAATTAACCTGGTACTCATTTATGGTGTAGGCTGAGTGAACCTCAGGGGCATATGCACCTCCGGAAGTGGAAATGTCGGTTCTTAAATTTAGGACTTCCTGACGGGAATTTGAACCCACGTCCTTCCAGACGAACCGAGCACGCCTTTACCGCCTCGGCCAGGCAGCCCATGGGTTTTACACGATGGTGCAGACATTTCCTCAACGGTGGACAGGACGATGTGGAAATATCAATTGGCCAGCCAAATCTCCAGACCTTCTTCCAATGGATTTTTATGTCTAGGGGAACATGAAACACAAAGAATATCGAACTAAAGTAACCTCTTCGGATGACTTCCGTGAACAAATTGTTTAAGCAGCAGAGGATATTCTGAACAACCCTGGTGTCTTGGCTCGAATGCGTCGCAACTGTATTGGGAGAAGCGAAGCCTGCAGGGAAGCCCAGGGTGATCACTTTGAACAATTGCTACGGGATTTACTTTGGTATGTCAGATGTTATGCCATTTCTGCAACGTAATGGCTTGGGAGTACAGTACAGAATCGATATAGTATTTTGAGTCACGACAGTTCGATATTCTCATAAATCCGAGCAGAGACATTGATGTACCGGTAACAAAAATTATAAATCGAGAGTTTCAGTACGCGAGTGCCTTGTACGTGGCGAAAGCTGAACACAACACACGGAAGGTGTGCTTGTTAACACGCTAGACATTGACTTTGAAGGCAGTTCGGCGGTTCCTCAATCCTACCCTGCACGTGGTTTGGGTTTTTTACGTGTGTTCCAGCAATTTATATTTTGTTTCTTATTCACTACGAGTTAAAACAGAAGACACTTTGCCTTTTTAAGGGCCGATGACCTTGAAACAGAAATAATAATAATAATAATCATCATCATCATTATCACGTATAAAAATTCAATATAATGCTTGTTTTATACTCATCACTACTGAAATAAGAACTATAAGTTAACATTTAACTTAAGAAGGTTGCCTAGTGTTTTGTTAATTTACAAAAGAAAGTTTAAAATTTCTTTTAGTGTAAGGCAATCTGCATGTTTGTGTTTTCTAAACGGTTGTACTGTAATGTTTAACATAGGTACATATTTTGTACACAAGTGTTTTCGTGTACGTTCTTAAATCCGTGCTTTTCTATTCGAGATAGTCTTGTTACCGTCCACCTGGAATTACGGAGCCCCTACTGTATGTTAGTTCATTCTTTTCTACAACAGAGTGTTACTAATGCGACTGTAGTTCCTACGACCACGCCACTCTTATGTCTGTGTCACTAATGTGCACCTTGTTCGGCTCTGTCCTGCTTGACTATGTGGCTCTCCTTCCTCTTCTTCTACTGCAGCCTTATGTCTTAACAGGTATACTGTATTCTACCGACTTCATTTTAAGACGCAGTAGCGTAATCTGCTGCGATTTGTTATTAGCACCATCATAGTAAAATGTAGGATGTAGTTGTGGCGGAATTTTCTTAGATGCGTTCGACATCTGTGAATTGTGTATAATTTGATAACTCGTCTTGTACTCATGAAAGCGACCGTCGGTCTGGCGTTCAGGTTCATAGCTACATGTCTGTAACGTGTAACCTTGTTTATGTTTCTTAGATTTATTGATATGCATGTTTGATGTTTATACACAATACGAGATTACAGCTGACTCATCCCCACGAGCTTGACCTGGTTCTGGTCTTACGCATAGTAATCTGTAGTTAAATACTGCGACCGATTTTGCCTCACGTGACGTTCATTCCATCGTGTTTCCTCTTAAACCACCCATTTGTTACTATATTCTTCCACGTATTTCAGCTTGTAATGACCTGATAATAATAATAATAACAATAATCACGTTAATTACTTTTACGGTTTTCTGAGACGCTGATGTGCCCGAATTTAGTCCCGCATGAGTTTTTACGTAGCAGCAAATCTATCGACATAAAGCTGACGTACAGTGTTTGAGCACCTTCAAATACCATCGGACTGGGCCAGGTTCGAACCTGTGAATTTGGAGTCAATAGGCCGATACCTCAACTGTCTGAGTCACTCAGGCCGGAAGGAGGCACGAAATGTAGGTACGTTTAGTTTATTTAGTTGTGTAACATGACCATTATTCCTTTGAAACTAAACGTTCGATGTCTTTCGGTAATTCAATTCTGATGCTACTCATTTGGACATCCTATACCATGACTGCTTTCGTTGGCGTAAGGAACTACTTTCTTCTACCTTTACGCAATGCACAATGGGGGATCATACCGTATTTCACGTCCTGGCGCGCCTATCCCAACCAATAATTATATCACACGCTCGTACAGGTCCCGCACCGACACAAGTTTTCAGGTCATTTCCATACTCACTAGACCACGGGGCTGATTATCACAGACATCCCAATCCCCTAAAGGACGTAACAGCAAATGAACCAGTATTAACGCTGACAATTCTGTACACCTCCAGGGTCCGAAACCGATGACCAATGTTGTCTGAAGCCCCTAAGACGGAAACTAAATACTAAAAACAACAAAACCAGTCTGGCGAGAATGTAACGTAACATGGCATACACTACTGTAGTAGCCGCCTTCAGCTGTTATCGTAGTTCAGTTGCTCTTAAACATAAAACCAGTTTGACAATATGTTACGTAACGTCTCGTGCATTGCATAGGTAGCGTTCAGGAGTTACTTTAGTACATTTGCTCGTAAACATAAACAGAAACCAGTTTGGTACGGATGGCGTGTGACTTGCCTGTTGTCAAAGGGAAGGTATTCTTTCGCAAGAACGAGGCGTACTACCTATTCTAAAAACATCGTATCTCTTTGGTCTCGAAAATAACTTCCGAGGATTACTAAAAGTTTGATATATAGTGGTTCGTCACATCGTTCTTTATTGCTAGAAGAAATATCTGCAGTTATACCCCTAACATTCTGTATAATCTTCTTTCGCCATGGAGTAATTTAAGTCAGTGATAATTTCAATTTTAAATGAACTAAAATTTGGCGTTCTCGATCGCACTTTCTTTCCCATATCGGCTGAAATTGAAAACATAACCTAAACTAACCTAACGGAACAAAAATTAATTTATGTTAGAAATCAACGGCAATAATAGAGGACATGATAAAATTGACTACAATGATGCTGACAAGGAGAAAAATGATCATAAAACTTTGTTTATACAGGTGTAAAATAATTTCAATAATATTCGCCCTAAAAATAAAAAGACAACTGACGATTCCAGGCAAAAAGGTAACCAACTGGGAACTGGATAAATTACAAACACATGACTGTCGAAAATATCACTGCCTTCTGGATAAAATAAAGATAAGTGACTTAGAGCTCATCACTGCCTTCTGAATGCTACTTTGAATTACTTCTGATGGGAATAATAACGACAAAAACGAGCGTCAAGGAACCGCGGCTTCGAAACCGAGTATTAGCAGTGGTTCAACAGGTTTATTGTCCGGCTGCATGGCTAAGTGTTTATCGTGCTGTCCTTTGGTCACAGGGGTCCCTGGGTTCGATTTCCGGCAGGGTCGTACATTTTAACCATAATTGGTTAATCCCCCTGGCACTGGGACTGGGGGTATGTGCCGTCTTCATCATCATTTCATCCTCATCACGACGCGCAGGTCACCTAAGAGGGTCAAATCAAAAACCTGTACCGGGACACTCCGGAGGCCACAAGGCATTTCAAAAGGTTTATTGACAATACATCGGCAAGAGTAATACCACGGTTTCGTAACCCCTGATATCTACCGATAATCGTGCGCCCGGATATTAGTGTACATAGAGAGACGTAAAACTAATATTTATTTTATTAGGCAGTATCTTCTTTTAGACACTACCTCTGTCGGCGAACCAGCTGTGAATCACCAGAAGAGTGGGTGCAAGATCTTCCTGGAGATAACCAGAAATCGCCACCTAAATAACAACAAAATTTTGCCTAGTCATGAGTTGATGTGTAAGTGAGCTGTTCATTAATCAGAAAGCAGACAAATTGCCATCCTTTGTCTTACAACAGACTTAGACATGAATGTCAGTGAATGTCCGGGATTTGCGTAGTAAATATCCCGTATGTGACTGTTTTACTAATTAATGATTATTCTTTATGAGGCCAGTTATGGTGATCTGGCTGGGTAGTGTGTTGATATAAAATCAAAACTAATAGAACGAGTAACATTAAAAATTATATAACATTATGGAAATCACTGCAATACTGCTGCAAAGCACGTTCATTTTGACTGTAATATACTTAACTCACGTGAATATAAAAACATCGTACTGATTGAAAATCAATGCAACAACATTAATTTATTTCAAAAGATGTCGAGTAGAAGTGCCTGTTATGTGCAGTAGGGTCTAACAAATTCTAATCATTGACGTCTTTTTTAACTGCTCCCTCCCCTGAGGATAGCAACTGTTAGATTGACAGCAGCTCTCTAATCCTTTCGCATCACTGATTTCGTTTCTAGTTCGCAATGTGAGGTGCAGTTCATATTTTCAATGGTATGTCACATTTAGCTATATGATTTCTCCCTTTTATTTTCCTTTTTCCCCTCTTTATTAGGCCGAGCCAGCTGGCTGCGTGGTTTGGATCACGAAGCTTTGATTTTTTCGGGAGATGGTGGGTTCGAATTCCAGAGTCGGCTGCCCTGAAAAGGGTCTTCTGTGGTTTTTTATTCTCACACCAAGTAAATTCTGGAGCAGCGTCGTACTTACAACAACGTCGCTTCCGTCTTAGCACTGTTCTGACCCACCATCGACGTACGACATTTCTGTATCGGTGTGACGTAAAAAAAAATATGTCAGTTAGTCCAATGTTTTGGAATATGTAGTCTATTAATATAGCGTTTATACATTTCTTTGCTATCATTTGCCTTCCTGAGCTATTCTAAGTATTTTCGTATTACCTTAAGTATTTTTCTTTAGTACCAAATATCAAATACAGGGAACTATTTCCCCTCCTTCTTATGCTTCAACGGACCATGATTTATTCACGTGATGATTTGTTATTTAAAGGGGCCTAACAGCTAGGTCATCGGCCCCGAATCTTACGAGGTGCAACGAAATGACACGATAATTAAAACTTCAATGTTTATCCACTGATTATAACCTAAAACAAATTATGATACACAAATGACGATGAATCCAAAACAGTCAATGGAGCCAAATCACAATTTCTTATTTTCAGTGATGATGCTTGTTGTCCAAAGGAGTCCAAAATCCAGGTCACTGGTTCCTCATAATAGTAGGCCTTAATCACTGGTGGTGTTCCTCCTTCAGTGGAGCAATCAGAGGTAACGCAGACTCACGGCGTTTCTCGCATGGTGGCACCAATGTAGAGGGACGGTATGTCGCACAAAATGGCACCACTAACAGGCAACACAAAACCAATGGTGTTTCGCACATAAGGGTACTACTCAAAAGCAACGCAGACCTATGGTGCTCCTTACATAAAGGGACTAATCACGGGTGCCGGTATTCCCGTGGTGTTCCTCACATAGTGGAACTAATCACAGGCACGGTATGCCACACACAATGGCACCACTAACAGGCAACACAAACCTATGGTGTTTCGCACATAAGGGTACTACAGTATTCACAAGCAACGCAGACCTATGGTGCTCCTTACATAAAGGGACTAATCACGGGCGCCGGTATTCCCGTGGTGTTCCTCACATAGTGGAACTAATCACAGGCACGGTATGTCACACACAATGGCACCACTAATAGGCAACACAAAACCATGGTGTTTCGCTCATAAGGGTACTTCAGTATTCACAAGCAACTCAGACCCATGGTGCTCCTTACATAAAGGGACTAATCACGGGCGCCGGTATTCCCGTGGTGTTCCGCACATAGTGGAACTAATCACAGGCACGGTATGTCACACACAATGGCACCACTAACAGGCAACAAAAACCCAGGGTGTTTCGCTCATAAGGGTACTTCAGTATTCACAAGCAACGCAGACCTATGGTGCTCCTTACATGAAGGGACTAATCACGGGCGCCGGTATTCCCGTGGTGTTCCGCACATAGTGGAACTAATCACAGGCACGGTATGTCACACACAATGACACCACTAAGAAGCAACACAAACCCATGGTGTTTCGCTCATAAGGGTATTATTCACAAGCAACGCAGACCTATGGTGCTCCTTACATAAAGGGACTAATCACGGGCGCCGGTATTCCCGTGGTGTTCCGCACACAGTGGAACTAATCACAGGCCACGTATACTCATGGTGTTGTGCACACAGTGGAACTGATCACAGGCTAGGTATACTCATGGTGCTGCTCACACAGTGGTACTAATCACATGCCACGTACACTCATGGTGTTGCTCACAAAGTGGAACTGATCACAGGCTACGTATACTCATGGTGTTGCTCACACAGTGGAATTGATCACAGGCCACGTATACTCATGGTGTTGCTCACACAGTGGAACTAATCACAGGCCACGTATACTCATGGTGTTGCTCACATAATGGTACTAATCATAGCAAATGTAGACCCACGATGTATCGAACCCACAGATAACACAAACCCGCAGTGTTCCTCACATAATGGTACTACTCTCAGGCGACGCAGGCCCATGGTTTTCTTCACATAGTGGTATTAATCATAGGCGACAGCCAAACCCGTGGTGTTTCTCACATAGTGATACTAATTACAGGCAACGTTAACCCAGGGTGTTTCTCATAAAGTGGTACTACTCATAGGTAATGCAGACCCATTATGAACACAGTGGAACCGACCAGTGGAATGCACAAGATGGCACTTACCACAAGCAACGCCCAGACTCGTAGTGTTCCTCGCATAATTGTACTGCTCCCATGTAACGTAGAGGTTTTCCTCGCAAGATAGTATGAGTCTCAAGCAACGTGAACCCATGGTGTTCCGCACGTAATGGTACTAATCAAAAGTAGTCTCATAGTTCTAATGTCATCATCCTTTAATCGCCCCTTTCAGTCGCCGCTTATGACAGGCAGGTGATACCGTGGGTTTATTCTTTGTCTGCGTCCTCCACTCAGGGAGTGATTCATTACCATAGAGAACAATATTACATACATAGTCTACATAATCTTTCCTATATTTAATTTGAGGTTGTATGACATGAAACAACTTTTCCTTCTAGTAAATGAATTTTAGGCTTGATTAATTCTACTGCAATTCCCTTACAACTTCGTCCATTAATTGCAATTTTACTTTTCAAATAATTAACTGAATTCTTTCACCTCATGCAGGACATCATTTTCAGTTGCAATTCTTGTTGGAATTTGTTCACTTTGTCACCTCACGTAGTACCTGGGTCTTTTACTCATTGCTAACAATCTTTAAACTACCATGTAGTCTGTCTAATTAGGGATCTGTTGTTTTTTATGTTATTTTATGAGTTTGACATGTGAATTATTCACCGAAGCAGGAATTTGTAGACTAAATTTAGTATCATTAATGGACAAGTAATTGACAATATCCTTCAAAGGAAAACACTTCTTTATTTCTTATCGACACAAAGCATGCCTGCACATGAAATGAATCTTTACCTATTTCTTGCCGTTTAAGTGTATTTTTTCAAGAATGTCAATTATATCAAAACATCTTCTCTACAATATTAACCTTATCGTGTGCATAAATCTTACAGTATATGTGTCTTATTCAATACACCCTTTAGCACTTACCTTTAAGGATGGATACACATTAATGACTCCAAACTTACCTCAAGACGTCATCTGAGGTGTGTTATTAGTTCCACCCAAATCCAAGAGATGGGAGCTGGAAACCTTGTGTTGCCCTCTCGAACTGTTGTTATGCTTTGTTTCTGAAGTAAACATGCCCGTATGAAATAACTGTAATCAGTGAACAAACATGTTTTCTACAGTTGGTATATGTATTATTATTTCCAATGATATTGATATTTGTCCAGTGCATATAATGTATTATCATATTTTCTCAAAAATTGGCCTGTAATTCTTGTTAACAAATCCGTTTGTATTTTGTAAGATTTCAATGAATAAACAGTTGAGAAAAGAATAGTTTTCGCTTATAAATGAAAAGGTTTACAATAGAGGGTTAAATGACTTAATTTACTTTTACAAGTACTGCCCTTTATAGTGCATCATCAGTCCTGTGAGCTGTTTATTCCTTTACTTTTACCAAGCACTGACATACGGCATTTTGTTACCACAAGTAGAAGAAGGCAAAGCTGTGTACACGTAAAAGTAATTTCCAAACGTTTAAACTTTACTTAACTGTGTGCACTATTACAGTATCTGAATTTGAATGGTTAAAAATACCTATAAAATTGTGGAGAACACGCTATTTCATAAATAATCGAAAACTCTCCAGTGGATCAATGATAGATTGTTCGCCTCCACATTTTAACTTTTTGTCATTGTGTGTTTAATCGAGGTAGATATTGTTGTGATTTTTGAAGATCGGAAAAAAAATTAATCCAACACTTCATTTCGTACTGTGTTAGCGTATAAATGAGCTGAGGTGACACAATGCGTTATTTTCCGACAAAATTAATTGAAGTCCGAACAATGTGTCATCCAATAAATTTCCGAATTGTCCTCCCTTAGGGGAAAACTAGCGATTCTGCAGTTCTGCAGTTGAGATCTAGATGTTAGTATTTATATAAGATTTACTCTCTGGGGAAGTCTTTCATCTGCAGGTCCTTTTGTATGGCTAGCACATATAACGACCCATGAAAATATAAAATATTATTTTATATAAATAATCAAGAAATTTGTTTCAGCTCTCCTAAGAACGTGATAATTTGCTATTTCTTTAGTTGGATATAGGTGGGGGTGGAGGAGGAAGGGAATAGTAGCGTAAGGTTGAATTTCGAAGTTGACATACAGGCAACTTAAACGGCGTCAAATCGTAGTATCTACACATGGTTATTATTATTATTATTATTATTATTATTATTATTATTATTATTATTATTATTATTATTATTATTATTATTATTATTATTATTATTATTATTATCTCCCATAAGCCGGTACCACATTAATAAGCAACGGTAAATTTTGGAGGTCCTTGAGTGCTTGAAGTATGCCCTAAAATGGTGTTCATTCTCTTAAGTATAAATCATCTAAAGAGTATGTCTCGTATTTAAATTACTATTCAATGCCTACCGACTACACTAGGATTCTATCTCGCAGTCCTGAGTTCAAGAGGTGTATACTAACAGATCTTTGATTGGTTACATGTAATGCATCTTCCACCTACAGTCATTACACAGCGAGCAATGAGTTCCTTATTCAGCTACATAAGCAAAATGCAAGTTTTACCTACATGATTATTTTTGACCTTGAATATGTTCTTTAGGAATACCTACTTGGTCCAAAAGGACAGCGTTATCAACAGCCATATAGGGCATGCGCGTATTCCGCCATGGCCACAAACCATTGCTAATATAACTTTAGAGTGTGTAAAATCGGATTTAACAATTACTACTTCGTTTATTTATTTCTACATTTTAGTTACTGTAGGGATACAAAATGATGGTTTATTATAACAAGATATAAACCGCAGTAAAATTTATAAACACACTAGCAAATATACCCGTGCTTCGCTACGGTATTCTACATTGTATTCGAATATCGAAGTAAATACTGTACATACGGTAAATAAGATTGTTTTAAAATGGCATGTCTCTTAGCGTTATCCGAGAAACAGCATAGGGAGGTTCCCAATACGGTGGTTCCAATGTAAAGTGCTTGTTATGGATTTGTGATGATAACGGCAGGCTCACATGCCTACTGCCATTCACAATCCAGTTGGGAAGTTTTCATTATAATAGCAGGGCCCCATCGCCTACTGCGCGGTCACAATCGATTTGGGAGTTTTCGTTACAATGGCAGGCCCCCTTTCCTACTTCCAGACGGATTACAGTTTTCATTAGAATGTTTGGCAACTTCCCTACTAGCAGTCGAAATTGAGTTGTGCAGTTATAATTATAATGACAGGCCCCTTTTCCTACAGCCAGCCAGCTTACCACCAGTCACACCAAGTGGGTGAGTTTCCATCAAAATAGCAAGCCACTGTGCCTAACACCAGCCACATTTTAGATGGATACATTTGTTTATAAGGGCGGGTACCCTTGCCTACAGCCAAACACAATCGGGTAGGGGACTTTTAAACAACAAGTCAAATCGAGAAGTGAATTATTCACTACAATGGTAGGCCTTCCTTACTAATGCCAGTTACACAGGTGTTGGAGAAGGGCTCCATTCCTACTGCCAGTCAAAGTCGGTGTGTGGAGTACTGATTACAATAGCAGACACACCCTTTCTCGATCGCTACAAGACGACATCAGTGAATGTATATAGATCGACATACGAAAGTACATGCATGCTTAAAATATTGCAGACCTTCCTTTATAGATTGACTGCTGCAAAACGGTACATCATATCGACAAAGGATTGTACCACAAGACGTCAGATTTAGCGCCCTAAATGGCTGGTCGTATGACATCTGATCTATTCATGGGTCAGACTGATTTATAAACGTTGAAAAGGGTAAAAAAATTTGTAAGGTTATCTCACATTGCACTACTTTTCAGATAATTATGTGACAGCTACATACATAGCATTTGGCTCACATATGGCTACTGGGTGGGCTAATTTTCGTGTAGGGTTTGATGATTCTATCTTTCTTATAAGTGATTGAAAGTATGAACTATGCATGTGAAAAGTCCAAATTTACTTAACATCGAGAAATAGACAAAAATCAAACGTAAAAGGGATACAGATACAGCAAAAAGTCATAAGACCAAGGTTGTAGATAACTCCAAATCGAACGGAGATTGTGCCTTACCTTATGTGATAGGACTTCGCGAAGATCTGCCCCATCATTAAAATTGCCTCCGTATTTCGATATTATTCGGGGGAAAAAGTGAAAAATTTAAAGCTCTTGGAAATGTTCTATCCGTTACAGGCTAAAACGTACAATTTTGCCAAATTTCTGTTTTCTTGTTCGTCAGGCAGATTATGCCGCAATGTGGATTTTGGGCGAGGAGGGTTAAAATTAGGACTTTCAGGAAACTAAACCAAAAGTTATGCACACGGTTGTTATTATTACCCCTTAAACGCGTAGCTGTGCGAACATTTCACCAAAATAGTCAATGCACAGGCACACAGTCGTTAGGATTTTACTTATATAGATAGATAAGGAATCTGCTCCACGTACAACACCTTTTGGTCTATGTCTGCTGGACTTACCCTGTAAAACCGAACATTCATGATATCTCCCTTATTAATCTTTCTGTCGAAAAAATACACATGAAAAGAAGTTTTAGAAATGGATTCCAACAAATTTGGTCGATTTCCAGTCAGGTTGGTCATGTACTGTATATATTGTGGAAGAGTAAATTCACCATTTCGGTTCCCTATAAATCGCCAGTCCATTCCAGGAACAGGAAATGTTTTGACCTTTAAAATCTACCTTTGGGAAGGTGGGTGCTAAATATAAGGTTTGGTTCAAATATCTTCAATAGTTTTCAAGTTGTAAGAAATACGCTCAACACGCGCCCGTTCTTAAGTTAAGTCCGGTTAATGATATCTCCGTTATAAATCCTCTTACCGAAATGATGCACATGAGAAAAAAGGTTTAAAAATTAATTTCCATTGAGGCAGGTAGATTTCTATTAAGTTTGGTTGTGTATATTTTGTGGGAGTGCAAAATCACGGTTTCGGTTTCGTATAAACCTCCCAGTCATTTCATGGATTTAAAAACAATATTTGCCCTGAAACCTACCCAAGGACAGGTGGATTCTAAATATCAAGTTTGGTGGAAATATATCCAGTAGTTTCCAAGTTATAGACAGACAAACAGAAAAACAGACACCAAAGCTAAAAATATGCAGATGATCATTATTACACCTGAAACGGATAACTGTACAGAAATGTCGCCAAAATGGTCAATGTACAGACACACTATAGAAGTGCAGACCTTTATTTCTAGATTTACTGCTTTGAATCTCTGCGACATATCTGCAAACGGACCTCACCATCAAACGCCTCTTTCAGTGTACTACGTGGTTGGTACCATGACATCTTCTTGTATCTCCTATATTTATGGGTTAGATGGAGTTAGAATCATTGGGTGTGAAATTTTGTAACAGTTATCGCATACTACTTTATATTTGTGATACTCATGTGACAGACAGAATCATATAATTCGGCTATCACATTGCCACTGGTCATGCCAATGTGCGTGCCGAATGTCATGATTCTATCTTTCCTATAAGTGTGTTAACATATACGTGTGAAAGTACAAAATTAACTTGAAATCGAGAAACACAGCTCTATTTAACGTATAAGGAATAGAAATACGATAAAAAGTCGTAGGACCAAAGTTGTAGATCTCTCCAAAATGAAAGGCGATTGTAATCGAAACCGACTTTCAACCTATTAGGTCGTGTTACGTACATTTAGTGCGTGTTGAAGAGATGTTAAGTACAGAACAAAAATGGCCAACCAGACACCAGTGGGATCCGAAACCACAACCTCCCGATTTCGCGTCGGTTGCTCTACCAATTGAGCTATGGTGGCCTAGGCCATCTTTGTTCTGTTGGAAAGGATCTGAACTACAGGCGATTGTACTTTCTGATTTGTGATAAGACTTACAGATTAGCCACCAATTATCCCGAAACGAAGGTGTGCACCGTCGTTAAAATTGCATCCATATTTCGATATTTTCCGGGGCCGAAAGTTATACATTTGCATAACTTAGAATATTTCCTCAAAAGAAAGGGTGTCAAGCTTTCGGGATTAGCACTCGCATACATACGGTGTAATTAAGGAAGAAAGTAATTCAGTAAAGAAAGTTCAAATTAATAGAAAATGGATTAAAACAGAGGACAGCCGGATGACGACAAATATATAAATACCAAGTGAATGTATTAGAAAATTAAATGCCCCTCAATAAATTATGTTGGTGTGAGTTTATGGATATAAGAAAGAGGTAACAGAGGAGAAATTTAGGCGCAGGCATTCTTAGGTCAAAAAATAAGATGACTAATGGTGTTATTACTTAAGCTATTCGAGGCCGGTTATAAACTACAACGATATTCCGCCAATATCCCGCAGAATTCCTTCTACCCAAGGAACAACCATGAATTTAAAGGTATGATGAGGAAAATGGCAATACGTTACTTCCCTGCTGGCAAGCATTCAGAGACGTTGCCATGGTAACTTGTAGGCTCATTGTCGAACTGTCGGTCACACACGCAGACCATGATACCCGCAGAAAATAGTATTTTTTTCCGTCATTTGAATAGTAAGGTAAATTATGAACATAACGAAAGTTGTTTATAATGAAGAGACGTTTCACATACGGTCCACAGAGTTTTCCAGGAAATCAATAGTATAAGAGAAAATGGAGGAAAACCGTTCTAGTTTTCCTATAAACCCTCCGTCTAATCAAAGATTTTAAAATGAAATGCATATAGAAACCTTCCTCGGGGTGAGTATACTCCAAATATGAAGTTTGGTTGAAATTTATACAGATGTTTTGCCGTGATCGTGGAACAGACAAACAAACAGACAAACAGACAAACAGACAAACAGACACGAAAAGTAAAAACCACCGGTTCGGCCTTGAGTTGACCTAAAACGGATAAATATCTGAAAAATTGGCAAAACAAACCAAATTACAGACAGCGGACCCGCTACAACTTTATTTATAAGATAAATAGTAATACGACATTAATAAAACAATAAAATCCAATCTTAGTTCCTTGGTATTTGGGTCTTGAGATTGGTGGAAATTCTTGTAAAGTGGAGGGATTGAAGTCGAATAATAAAGTTATACCACTAGTCAACAAGTTCGTGGACTGCCTTCTGCATATATAGGCAACATGACATACACTCATATACTACAGTACAGTCAATAACTGCCTGGAAAGACGCTTTCAATGAAGGCAACACTGTACTAGCGATGGGACATTCCATTCATTTTACTGGATCGATTCATTTGATTCCGTTCACGTTATTGAATCGATACAGTGATCCGATTCACGGCACATTAGAGTCACCGCTCCTACTGCAGCTGTGTAGTATGTACTGTTAAGAGAGCTGCATCAGCATTCAGTGCTCGCTGCTGCCATCAGATCTTCATACTATGAACCCCTTTCTTAGAAGAAAATGCTAGTCACTCTAATACATCGAAGGTCTGCGGCGACGCAGGATGAGAAAGGTCTGGGATTAGGAAAGTAGCAGCCATGGCCTTAATTAAGGTACAGTCCCAGCATTTCCTGGTGTGAAATGGGGAAACTACGGAAAACCATCTTAAGGGCTGCCGACGGTGGAATTTGAACCCACCATCCCCCGAATGCAAGCGCATAGCTGCGCGATACTAACCGCACGTCCAACTCGCTCAGTCATTTTTGAAAATATGTATTTTTCTATCAGCTGAGGGTTTTTTAAATCGTCATATTTTGTATAGGCTACCCGAGATGTACAGTAGCCCGCTGGTTTTCTGATTCAACATATTCTTGGTTAAGTTATTGCGTCAGTCGCCTCACTTACCGTCCACATATGATTGAAGTCTTGTGCAACGATGTGACATACGAACTGACAGAATACTGAACCGTTCTTCCTAATATAAAACAGGTACTTCTGAGTGTTCATGAGGATGACTCATACTCATAGGGCAGGCTAGAGTCGAGTTTAATTAATTGTCAAATGTCAACTAATTTATAATACTAAGAGTCATTAAACTAATAAATAGTATGACCTAATAGCCTACCTGCTTACCAGCTACTTTAGAATTATGTTTTGACTACCTTTCTAACACCGCAAATAAATCAATCTGTTAATGAAAACTCCCTGTAAGGAGAGGACAGTGAATGCAAGTGGGTATTATTTTCAAATGAGCTAAGCTCGAGAGTCCATTATAGCATACGATTCTTTCAGTGTACTATGGCTCTCTCTGTATTGCTTCATAGGAAATTCGGCTCCCCGCCAATGTCCAGTGTACCGATAATGATTCGTGTGTGTTGTGTCTCACTGATACGTGACTGCGTACGATTCTTTCGGTGTGCCATGGTTCACTGTATATCTCGCTGCAGTGGAAGCTCGGCTCTCCGCCAGTGTCCAGTGTGCCAATAAGGAGCCGTGTGTATCTTGTGTTTCACTGAGTCGTGCTGCCGCAGGATTCTTTCGGTGGGCCATGATTCTCTGTCTCGCTGCAGAGGAAGCTCGGCTCCCTGCCGACGTCCAGTGTCACACTAGTGAACCATGAGTACGCCACTCAGCACTCTCCGCTGGGAGTAAGCTGAATCGTGTGCCGTGAGCTCGCCGGTCCTGTGAATCGATTCACTCGGACACTTGAATGAATCGATACACTGGCTCGAACCATGCATTCAGTAGCCAACACTACAGTGTACACTTATGTAGGGCGTACACAGTACAGTTAATGTGTTCGTGGACTGGCGCAAACAGTTCAAGGATCACATTCATAGCCTTTCGACCTGTCTTTTCGCATATCTTTCCCGTCGTAGTGATCCGAGCGATTTTGTCTTGATCGTCTCAAACGTTTCGCTAGAGGATTTGCCTAATTTTTGGCAGAATTTGAAATTTGTCCGTTGTTCAAACTACAACATTCTTAAGTTGCATCGCTGACATTCAAGTACACTTCACAACAGAGAACACAGTTCTGCTTATACTGTATGCGCACAACTTCCTATTGCTGGGACTAGCGGTGAACTGTCACGGTAAGATCCTGTGGTGTAAACTCCCCACTGTAGTGCAACACAACGACGCTAGACGGCCAGTCCACGAACTTAATGACTCAATTACATATTTAAGAAATTCATTTAAATGTTTTTATTGTTATATTTTAATGAAAGTGATCCAATTTCATATTTATTTATTTTTTACTGACATTCCTATAGCACATAAAATCTTAGAAGGTATCGTTTCAGTTCGTATCTGCTTGTATGTAAGTTTCCTTGTTTCAGTATCACGTGGGTGTATATTAATGAGTCTCAGAGCATATTTAGGAACTGTCCCTCGGCTAATCGATAGTAAGATATCGAAACGAAGAAAAGGCTTAAAAATGAGAAGGATGGAATGGGATATTTTTCATGTTTAGTCATATTTTCAAAACAATTGATTTTATTCAGGAATATTTCAAACAAATGTTAACATTAATTTGAAACAGTTTATGTTATTACAACAAAGATATTTTTCGAGCAAACAGGAAGGGGAGGATTTATTCAATCATGTTATCTAAGTAACATGGCTGTGCATCTGAGTTGTCTGCGTGATTTATCTCTAGTATGAGCTAAGAATATTTTAATGCTACTCTGTGTAACAATAAAGGAAGCGAAGGCGGAAGAAATTAGTACCTCTTATCAGTAATTATATGTGTCTACACCGTCGTATATCACAGGAAAGGACGTTTGTGACAGAACTGCATATGTTTTTCACTGCCGGCGTTTCACTGAATACAGCGGTGCGTATTTTTCGGGCTGTAGATACTGGTCAGATTGAGTTTTAGCTCCCAACATTTCCAAGATTTCATCGGGAACTGTGGCCGGCATTTTCAAGGCATTTTCCGGAAATCTGTAGTGAACCACGGCCTGCAAGCCCGAAAATTTATTTCATATTCAAGGAAGTTAGTAGTTTTCTAGTCAGAACGTCTCACTCATTAAACATGCATGAGTGGAAAGGTGGCGTTACCAAAATCAGTCTATCACGGGTTTTTCTTCTGGAAAACTGTAAGTGATATATTCAATAGTTCCACATTCGTACATATTTCAAGACGACGGATAAATGCTACAATGCTAAATTTAACGCAATAATGTAATCTACCCCAGAGGGGAGGGGGTGTTATTTAAGCGTTCGATTCCGCGCACTCATTACACTTTGGAGCGCCATAGTGAACTAAGGCGTTGACTGATCTAAAGGAATCGGGTATCGTTTTATCACCGAATAGGGCCTAGATGTATATTTCGTGAATAAGTGACTATGAACATTGAAAATTTGCAAGAATGGTGTGGTGTGGTTTACCATTAGAAATCTCTTTAAGCCCGACTTGATGGTACCACAACGATTACCCTTTAAACCTTAGGGAAAGAGTTACATTGGGTGGAAAATGTGAAAATTTTCAATTTACTTTATATCGTCATCTGAATGTAAATTCCGATTCAAGATGTATATAATATTTAATACAGGTTCAATTGCGGTAGACATAGGATAATTAGGACAGAAGTTACATAGTGTAAAAGAAAAATTGAAAATTATCAAATGCATTGAAATATAGTACGTCATTTTATATAATTAGCCAGCCATTTATACACCTAAGCGACCCGCCAAATAAGTCAGTTCACAGTAAATATTACCAGTAACATAATGCGCCGTCCCCGCTCCCTGAGAGGACGCATAAGATCCAGGCTAGCTTAATTACGATCCTTTTGACTAACATAATCTACCATTTGGGCTATGAGTTCCGAATATGAGAAAGACATGCCATACGGAGCCAAAGAAATCTTAAATTACACATAGATACAACTCTCATACGTTACTTATTGAATTTCTTACGCTACCAAGATGTTGCAGCATTCATCCACTTAAATCTAAGTCTCTACGCTACGATACACATTGAAAGAATGGTTTAAGTTTTACATATCTTATTTATTACATACTTGTTTCAATCCAAAGGTTGAACATTATTCTATCCTGCCTAAAGAATTTCTAATAGAGGAAACTGCATGATCATCTGATTATCCCATCCATCTCTGGCGAGCATGGCCTTAACTTGCTAAATCTGTCTACTTCTTCTACCCGAATGCATAATCAATCATTTTACTTCCTCTCTTAGCCTCTCTCCATACCAATGTTTCAATTAACACATCCTCATTTCCGGCGTAAGGAGAAATCGAATAAATGTCAGTATCGGGCAAAAATACATACAAGCGATGTTCACCTTGAATCTGCCGGTAATTGACACGTCCGGCACCCACTATGCATTATATAAGAAATGCTATCTGAGTTAGTCAATTTTAAAAATGAATCTATTGAAATCTCTTGCACTAGGTGCTTAAGTCTTGACTGACCCCAAAATCAAGGACAGAATGGAATATACGGCAAATTATTGAAGTCCGTATAACCAATTATTTAACTGAACATTACTATAATTCAGCTCGTAATTAACAAATTAAAAATTATAAGTCCAAAGATGTCGAACTCACCACCTTAGTTTTTAAAGAAATGATCAAATCGAAATAAAGTCAAAAATTAATAGACTGAAGCAATTAAATTAAATATGTTTGGATAATTAAAACATGTTCGGGTGCACCCTAGCAAAGAAAAATATTTACAATATAATACCTTACAAGCTAAAGTGTAGACTGAGGGCGGTTTCAAGATATTCAGGACGCATTTTAGGCCTAAAACCATATCTCATGAATTGGAATTCTGCTCTATTACCTTTGAAATCTTTGAGTTAATTACTGGCTCTCACTCGGAGCTCATATTAATCTGCTGACATATAGTTATTCCTATCTCTCACAACATATCAATAGATACCTATAAATATCAACTTGGGAGGATAGTTCCCTAATATTTCTACAAACAACTGATTTACAATTCTGAATATTCATGCTTCTTCCTTTACTGCGTAAATATTGATAAGTCTTCTTCTAAATTAATGTAATTTTAATAAATGGTTCAACAAGTACCAATAAGTTCCATATACTATTCTAAAATCTGAATCTTCTCATCATCTTAATTGAACATACGTGCGACTTTATATATTCTAACAACTACTCTACTAGTTTCTTCTGAAGTATACTAGCTAATGTGGTTTGCATTATGCGAAGACTCGACCATAAGATACAATTTATACACCTACAGTCAGTCATCAGTGATAGGATGTTGCCTAAAAAGTTACTACACGTCCTTTCGCTTGAGAATAGATTATAATTAGAAAACATCTGTGACATAGTGCATGTGTTTGGCTCATCCTCCTAACTAAGACTTCATTGGTACTACCAAGTATGCACGCTAACCAACAGGTGTCACTTCAATCATATTTGAACTTTCTCATGCTTGCTCGTAAGAGAAATAGTACATATAAGTGCTACATATTCATTTCCACTTAGTAAAAACTCAACTTGAAACCATTAAGTCCACTACTACATCACCGTGCTCATATTCGCGAAGAATCAATAACTACCATCATTCTAAATTATCAATCTCATATCAACTTCTCTTAAAATAATCATTATTATACTTCCAAACATATATCACGTCTCCTTTACTAAATACGTATCCACTCCATTTAATCGTGGCATTTATTATTTTAATCACGGTTCATGGACATATTTCACGACATTATGACCTTAATTCCGTCATAACCTTAAATTATTGTAAACACATCTATCTATTTGGCAAGCATATCCTACTGTTGGTTCCTAACTTGATATTCTTTGGTCATAACCAACGTACACGCGTACCTAAATCTCTCTTTGACATAGTATACAATTCACTGTCACCTTAACGAACTCAGTATTTCACACTACATGGATCACATCTCGAACGTAGGCTTTCATCACTGATTGACTACCTATCTATGGACTTGTCATTCATATACGAAGATTACCTAACCACCTTTGATCTAATTCAATACACCACTTTCGTCGCTTCCTTATTTCGCACGTAATAACTTAACAAATTGTATTATACTCACATATGAATGTAAAGCATTACTACATTAATTTAAAAACAAGACTTATCTGAATTCAGCAGCTCCAGTCGTCGGCATATGTCCAGCTGACAGGACATAGGGACACGCCTCCTTTTACTTCCCTAAGTGAATGGGAAATACTGGCATAATTCTCCTCTGGGCTTAGTCATCTCTCGGCAGGCAACGTCATCCGACGGCACCCATTTGGGCAGTCTGGCCTATCATCTTCTTAGAACATCTTGCTCATTTCTGGGCGAGTTGAAATAGAATAATAAACAGGATTAATTAGCATTGCCATCATGAATAGCCGTGATAACCTGCTTAACGCGAAAGATTGCTTTCTTTGAAAGAGTTGATCTACTTGACAAATAATACTCTTGGGGTAGTATAATTCTATGACTCGAAATGAACAGATTTTTCTTCTTTATCTTTCCAGGAGTTATTATAGGATTCCCACTTCTGTAGTTCTTTAACTTGGGTGATATCGAGTAATACGTCAGCAGAGACTGCCGTGACGTAAGCTTGTCGTAGTTTATGCTTGAGTTTCCACGTATTTTAAAGTTCGCGGAACGAAATTAAAAATCTTCTGCTTGATCTGCGACGCAGCTTCCAATAAATCTGCTCCTTGTTTCTGCCGAAATGATCTCTTGTCGATACCTTCTTTAATTCTGACGTAGTTGCTTTCCGTCTTCGACTCTGATTTTGAAGTAGCAATTCAATCTCGTTTTATTATTTTTTTTCAATAATTGTTAGTAACAATCTTCACATTCGTTCTTTTTCACTGCCTTCTGGATCTAAATTCTTTTCTCTAGCGCCTAAGGTAAATACTTTGCTTTCGCTCGCGGTATCATCAGACATTTTGACGTTAATTATTCTCGGAGACCTGGACTCCATCTTTGTCCTTCTTACGGACGGAACTTCTTATAACAGTGAAATGGCACAATAAGAACGGTAACATTTAAACAATTAATAATAATGTTATTTGTTTACCGACACGTACATGAAAACCAGCGGGATGAAATTCCGGCGCTTCGGGGTCTCCAATGTAAAACATTATTATTATTATTATTATTATTATTATTATTATTATTATTATTATTATTATTATTATTATTATTATTATTATTATTATTATTATTACGCATGAAAATTGTCCACCGCGATTTAATTATTCCTTTACTGCAGATGCCATAGCCCACTTGTAAACAAAATTGCATCGAACTGACTACCTAAAGTATACTTCATTTCATCTGAAGTCAAAAATGCGCTGGTTGACATCACGAAAATACAGAGGGACTATTCCTCACCTGAGCATACACATATTTTGTCGTTACTTTCAGTACTCTGGTAATGACCACGAGACCTCCAATTTTGCACGGAATCTGAACCGCTGGATGTCACTTATCCCTTCAAAAATTCCACAGGGTTTGAACCATGGTCGCCTTGGTGGGAAGCTGGTGACAACGCCACTTAGTTATAGTACACCTTACTCACAAAACAAAACTAGTTTAATGCTGCCAGACCATGTTATGTGAACCCGTCATTGACGGGTGCCCACACTACTACTACTACTACTACTACTACTACTACTACTACTACTACTAATACTACTACTACTACTACTAATAATAATAATAATAATAATAATAATAATAATAATAATAATAATAATAATAATAATAATAATAATGAACACTAACGGGCTAACTAAAAGAATTCTCAACCTGGCACTTTCGTCTAAAACCAAGAACAGCTGGCTTCGTGAAATTGAAACAGATCTCCAGGAAATCAACATCTCAGAAGACATTGTACAGGACAGATGTAAATTCAGAACCAAAATCGACAATCACCACTTTGAAGACAAACCCAACACCAGAGCTACTATAACTTGGACCGAAGAACGAAGGAAGAAGCTCAGCGAGAGGATGAAGAGATTTTGGGAGGAGAAAAAGGTCAACACATCAGCTAGGCAAGTTCAACCGTGCTCCTGAGTAGGGCATAACGATGTAAAAAAAATAACAATCGGAGCTTATAGTCTATATACTATATACCTCTCAATCTGTCGTCGCCGGAAATGCCTGTTTCTACTCCACCTACAAAGGAGATGAATATGGAACGTGGAACAAAAACCTCTTCACGGGAAATACCTCCACAAACTGGATCAGCCTCATATCGACAAGTCTGCGTCGTGCACTTGGCTGACCTACTCTGGTCTTTTCCCAGAACCAGACGGATCTGTTCTGGCCATCCAAGATCAAGTAATTGCTACACGAAACTACGGCAGATTCATCATGAATGATCCAACAGTTGTCTCAGACAACTGCCGCCACTGTTCCAGAGCTATAGATAGCATACAACATGTCATCTCTGGCTGCCCACATTTGGCCAACACCGATTATAAGCACAGACATGATCAGATAGCTAAAATCACTCACCTGAAACTTTCTGTAAAATGTGGATTTCTTCAGTCATCAACTGCAAATTGGAAATATACACCTCCACCCGTTCTCGAAAACTCTTCATACAAACTACCGTACCATGGGACCGAGAAGTCATAACCGATGTCACGCTCAGCAACAATAAGCCAGATATTATTCGATATCGATACATAAAAAAGATCCGCATCCCTTATAGAAATTGCTTGTCCAAACACCTCCAATCTGCAAACAACAATAGCCACAAAGATATCAAAATTCACAGAACTGGCAATAGAAATACAACGCCTGTGGAAACTAGAATCAGTCACCACAGTTCCAATAGTAATATCATGTACCGGTGTTATTCGAAAAAGCTTGCACAGCTCTCTGGCCGCATTAAACCTGCATCATCACACATACGTTGAACTACAGAAAGCCACCCTCCTGAGGACCTGCCACATTGTGAGAGAGTTTCTAGGAACGACTTTTCCTCTGACTTACGCCAAACAGCATAAAGTTCCAGGCCGCAGTTCCAGTAATGCTGAAGAACAGGTTGCCAAAACAGGGGGATAACAAATTGTTTAGCGACATCATCTGTGCATATTTATTGTATAAATGTATATGTTGTAATTATTTCTGTTGTGAATATTTGTAGATATATGTACCGTACCTATAGTTTCATAATCAAGAGGGTGACTCCTTGCTTAGGCCGAGTTACAGGCACAAGCCGAGCCTTCCTAAATTGTAATAATAATAATAATAATAATAATAATAATAATAATAATAATAATAATAATAATAATAATAATAATAATAATAATAATAATAATAATAATAATAATAGCCTCCGTGGCTCAGACGGCAGCGCGTCGGCCTCGCACTGCTGGATACTGTGGTTCAAATCCCGGTCACTCCATGTGAGATTTGTGCTGGACAAAGCGGAGGCGAGACAGGTTTTTCTCCGGGTACTCCGGTTTTCCCTGTCATCTTTCATACCAGCAACACTCTCCATTCTCATTTCATAGCATCTATCAGTTATTAATAAATCACTTTGCGAGTGGCGACCCCATCGTACTAACAGCCTATATATGCTTCATTCATTACGTCCCTGACCCGTCAATGACTGGAAAACAGGTTGTAGGTTTTCAGTTTTTCAACAATAATAATAATAATAATAATAATAATAATAATAATAATAATAATAATAATAATAATAATAATAATAATAGTAATAATAATAATAATAATAATAATAATAATAATAATAATAATAATAATGTTCTTCCACCGCTTCTTTCTCGCACTTGTGGGGTCACATATGTAGATGTGATCCTGTTTTACGGCCGGATGCTCTTCCTGACGCCAACCCTATGTTTGTGGATGTACGGTAGTTAATATTGCGTGTTTCTATGATTCTTAGTAGTTTGGTGTGTTGTATGAATATGAAGAGGAGAGTGTTGAGACAAACGTAAATACCCAGTATCCGAGCCAGAAAAATTAATCAGACGCGATTAAAATCCCCGACCCAGCCAGGAATGTTATCCGGACCCCTCTGAACCGAAGGCCTCAACGCTGACCATTCAGCGAAGGAGTCGGACAATAATAATAATAATAATAATAATAATAATAATAATAATAATAATAATAATAATAATAATAATAATAATAATAATAATAATAATAATAATAATAAGTTTGTACCATAGGGATTCTTTTATGTCCCAATGAATCTACCGACACGATGCCGTTAGATTTCAGCACCTCCAAATACCACTGGACTGAGTCGGTTTGGAATCCACGTACTTGGCGCTCAGAAGGTAAGCTAGAATCGAATAAACAAGGAAGGAATGAAAAACTCGTTGCTTAACTTCTACTGTACTTTGCCAGTCGATAAAAGTGATCGAGCTATTTTATGTGCGTCTTAAAATTTTCAAGTCTAATTCAACACTATTTCTCGCTTCTCTTTATAAAAATATTAATCCGTTTACGAAGAATTTCATCAGATATTACTTAATTTAATACTTATTTAAATATTCTGTGTTGAAATAAAGCATTAATTTAACAGTTTCTATAACATGAAA
This sequence comes from Anabrus simplex, assembly GCF_040414725.1. Taxonomy (NCBI): domain Eukaryota; kingdom Metazoa; phylum Arthropoda; class Insecta; order Orthoptera; family Tettigoniidae; genus Anabrus; species Anabrus simplex. Next base: position 173,095,391 of record NC_090265.1, read on the forward strand.
TTCATATATATCGCTATTTTAATTTGTCCAGATACAGTCACTCACAATATTACACACACACACACACGCGCACACACACACACACACACACACACACACACACACACAATGGGATTGCCATGTAGAGTAATTGCTTGGCTTTGTGTCCCCGTAACACAAGTTCGATAAGTACTGAACAGTCCCACAATACGTCTGTTTGACTTAATAAATATTTATCTGAGCTTTCAGCGCCAAACTTTAATTAAATCAGCTACCGAATGCTCACGTATCCGTTGCTCGCTTTTTCATTGGTCGGTCGCCGTGATATTACTCGGTTCTGGTTTGTTGAAAACACCAGCCGTCAGCAGATCGATTCCCGGCTGCCGGCAGCTGGCGCCACGCGCGTTCGCTCTCTTCTGGTTCACTGGCACCCAGGGACAGGTGCTCCTAACCAATCTTGCTGGAAAAGGCAGAGGTGATCGAATATAGCAGGTCAGACGTGTTAGGTGGGAGAGAAAGACTTTAATATTCATGGTGATATATCGATAGTCTGGAACCATGTTGTTCCAAGTCCAATTTATATCATTTTACAAGCAATTCCATTTCAGGGCAGTCAATTTATACCTTATCCATTATCATAAGCTGACCTTGTCAATTTGTTAGGTTCCTGTGTAATTATAAGATGTATTAATGGACAGACCATTCCAGACATTGGATATTTGCACCTTGCACTTCATCGGTTATAGCGTGCAGACTCAACTCAAGGAAAAGCGGGCAAGGTCAGCACATTCTGTGCTAGCGGGCGAGCATCGAGACACAATTGTTTATTAGAGCGGTGTCAGCTGATACGTGTAACTAGAGTTAGGTGTCGGCTTGTGTGTTATGATAGGAAAGAATTCGGTGGAATTCTAAAATATATTACTTAACTATCTTCAGTTTTCTTTCATCCTTAATGTTAAGAACAAAAGAGAGGTAATTATTATAATTGTAATAATACGAATTATATAAATATACGTATACATTTTAATAAGGTGTAAGGGATGTTGAATTATTAAGGATGAAAACTGTTTTGTACCGTATTTATTTTACGTCTTATTACGTTTTTCTTACATATTGTTCAATAGTTTAAATGTAATTGGTATAATAGCAGTTAAAATTCACTTGCTTGATATTTCGTTTTCAAACAATTGATTTTACATGCGTCTAATGCCATGCGTTCATCCCTGAACTCCCCATCTCGGATGAATGTAATGGCACTTCATTTAGTCTTTTTCTTTCATACTGAGGAAAACGTCAACTTAGTTCACGAGCTGGAAGTTCAAAATCATTGCCGACTCGATTTTATTTACCGTCCTTAAATTTAACATTAGTGTAAGTCTAATTTTCTCGAGTATGAACAACAATTGACACAAATGCAACGGGCTGAAACTGTTAGCCTTATCGTCAGCACAGCAACCGATCTAGAATATCGGGCGGTATGACATTCAATTATGTCATCATAGGGGATTGAGTCGTGGCTGGCCGGAGTCTAGTGTCGTACAATATAGGGTACTCTTTCACCCGACGGAGGAAATCATAATCTACTATTGTCATTGCAATTAGTTCCTCACTGCTGTTTATTGGAGTACTTTAAGTGATCCCAAAGGTAGACATCGAAGGGTGAAAAAACAATCCACCGTGGAGGCCAGGCTTTAGATACTTCGTGCTCAATTCATCTCCTCGGAAGAGCGTTGTTCAATTACATAATATGGTGTAATATCACAGTAGTGAACCACAATACTTCATGTACGTGTAATGAGACGTTTCACAGTACCTAGCGTACTGTAGAACGTCTCTAATAAAGACAAGACCAAATTGGGCGTTCACTCTCCCTGGTAATAAGTAAGTACCCAAGAGGTATCTCCAAAATACCTCCCCATACTCTCCTACTTTCTGAAAATTATCCCAATTGATTGGGGTCGGCACTTTGTATGAAATCGGACTACTTTTACGGTGGATGCCCTTCGTGACGCCAACTATATGTGTAGGGATGTGTTCATTATTTCGTGCTTCTGCGGTGGTTTGTAGTGTGATGTGTTGTATATATATGAAGAGAAGTATATTGAAACGAACGCAAAAACCCACAGGAATCAACCGTATGCAGACAAAATCCTCGACCTGGCCGTGAATCGAAACATTTTCACTATCAGAATGTTGGCCGGCAGGGTGGGAGAGGTGATGGTATAATATATATAATCATCAGATTGCATGCCAGATGCCTGGATTCAATTCCAAACCTCTCCGCAGTTAGGGTGTGAAGCTGTTGATGTTGGTTCGGTCGTCGGATGGGGACGTAAAGCTTTAACTAGACCCCTTGGATCAATTGGACAGGAGCAGGCTATGTGCCGGCACCGCGTTTCCTATCATATATCACGTCATTAATTTCATCACATTAACACTTCTGATGTGCTTGATGTCAGGAACGGCATGCGGTCGTAGAAACACGCTACGAAGATTCATCTTACTTCCTACCCGACTCCGTAGAGAAACGGCGCAAGGGTTGGACACACACATTGAGCAGTGGCAGGTTCGTGTAACATGAGGGTTATCTCTAGACTATTTGTGGTTTTTATGAACGTTGAGCATAAAAGACGCTACATCTATCCACGAAATATCCTCAATGAAGTATAAATTAATAACTTGTTCTCAGAACAGTCTTTAACAGTACTGTTTTCTAATCGGTGTCCGTCTCCCTGGCTAAATGGTTAGCGTGCTGACCTTTGGTGCAGAGGGTCCCGAGTTCGATTCTTGGCCGGGTGGGGGATTTTAACTTTAATTGGTTAATTCCAATGGCCCGGGGGCTGTGTGTGTTTGTGTGTGTGTGTGTGTGTGTGTGTGTGTGTGTGTGTGGCGCATTCAGCACCAGAATCATCCTACGTAGGCCCTCATCTTCACAGACATGCATGTCGCCTAATAGGCCGTCTACGAGAAAAAGGCCCGTACCAGCCTCTTCGGAGACCATAAGGCATTATTATCATTCTAATAGGTCGTTCTTAGGAGGGAATAAGTAAACTCATGTCCTCGTCCCGAGGTGAGGCAGTACCTTACAGGCACATCCCCAACGATGGCGAGTTGCCTGTAAAATTGTAACCGCATACCAGCCCTCCTACCATTCTTAAATCACTGGTTGTGCTGAGAAACGAAACCGGACCTCGAAAGATGGCAACTAACAGTGCTATCCCTTATGCTATAGAGGCAAAAGTTAGAAGGGACTGAAACGAGCTCGATAGATGTAGTCGCTTAAGTGCGGCCAGTATCCAGTATTCGGGAGATAGTAGGTTCGAACCCCACTGTCGGCAGCCCTGAAAATGGTCTTTCGTGGTTTCCCATTTTCATACCAAGCAAATGCTGTAGCTGTACCTTAATTAAGGCCACGGCCGCTTCCTTCGCACTCCTAGTCCTTTCCTGTCCCATCGTCGCCATAAGACCTATCTGTGTCGGTGCGACGTAAAGCAACTAGCAAGAAGGAAAAAGGAACTGATATGATGTGAGTAAAACAGTTCGGTATGTATCTCCTGAAGAACAGTTTCCGGGATACATTGAGTTCACGTATAGTGTTATGCGAACATACCTCGAGAGGTCTGGTTCCGTCGAATTACATTTTCGTTCTCCATTATCTGGGTTTCATTCGGTAGATGGACATACCGCTTTGAAATGTAGGGAATATATACTGTAAGCTATCCGGTTCCTTGAAGACGATGTTCTGCGTGATTATAACATTGTCACTTAGTTGTTTTCGTTCAGGATATTGGAGAGTGTATTCACAGGCAGTAAGTACACTGTCACTCTAACGTTTAATTGTGGAGAATAATAATAATGATAAAAAATAGTAATAGTAATAATAATAATAATAATAATAATAATAATAATAATAATAATAATCTATGACCCCAGCTACATTGTTGCAGATATTTTGATTTGTCATCTTTTAGACTGCCCGAATCTCAATTTCGACGTTTACTCCACCAGATGGCAGAGAAACGCATCTCCGTTAGGCACGCTATGGATAAATATTAGTTATATTTTTTCAGTTAAACACCAAATGTGTCACCAGTGATCATTTAAATGCCACACGGAACTTTTACCACCCTTCAAAAATCTGACGACGTCTGCCGGGTTCGGAACCGTGATTTTTGAATCCCGAGGCTGACATACTACCACTCATCCACACGAGAAGATTTTGAAAAATGCTGAGAAAAATACAAACATCTGATGTGTATACTATCGAACGTGAGACAGACTGAAACTGAAGGCTGCAAAATAAGTACACTGGGCAAAATCTGTGCTAGGACGATAGTAAAGGTCAGTTAATAAAACATCCAGTATAGCAAAGTTCTCTACGAGTCATACCTAGTGAAAGGGAAACCTCAATGTAATACAATAACTCTATTTAACTTCAAGACTTAATGAGCGCTTCATGATATATATAACACAATAAAGTGTGTGCTTAACGTACTTAAAAAAGGTAAAATAAACAATTGTATACAGATGATTTTGAATACGAGATCCCATGGTTCAGAAGCAGTAAAGACAATCATCCATTCACACGACTTCATGGTGAATGATTACTAAAGTGATATTCACCGTAGTATTCAGCATTGCGGTGCTGCCAAGCGCAGACATTCTTTCTTTCTTCTTGATCTGTTTACCCTCCAGGGTTAGATTTTGCCTCAGAGTCAGAGAGGGATACCACCTCTACCGCCTCAAGGGCAGTGTCATGGAGTGTGAGATAATGGGTCGGGAGATACAACTAAGGAGGATGACCAGCAAATCGCTCAGGTGGCCTCACCTGCTGTGCTGAACCGGGGCCTTGTGGGGATGGGAAGATTGGAAGGGATAGACAAGGAAGAGGGAAGGAAGCGGCCGTGGCCTTAAGTTAGGTACCATCACGACATTTGCCTGGAGGAGAAGTGGGAAACCACGTAAAGCCACTTTGAGGTGGAAATCGAACACACCTCTACTCAGTTGACCCCCTGAGGCTGAGTTGAGCCCGTTCAATCCCTCGTACCACTTTTCAAATTTCGAGGCAGAGCTGGGAATCGAACCCGGGCCTCCGGGGGTGGCAGCTAATCACTCTAACCACTACACCATAGAGGCGGACCATTATATAATCTTACCGAAGTAAATATAATTTTGTCCGCCTCTGTGGTGTATGCGTTAGTTTGATTAGCTGCCACCCCCAGAGGCCCGGGTTCGATTCCCAGCTCTGCCACGAAATTTGAAATGTGGTACGAGGGCTGGAACGGGGTCCACTCAGCCTCGTGAGGTCAACTGAGTAGAGAGGGTTCGATTCCCTCCTCAGCCATCCTGGAAGTGGTTTTCCATGGTTTCCCACTTTCCCTCCAGGCGAATGCCGGGATGGTACCTAACTTAAGACCACGACCGCCCTCTTTCTTGTCTAACCCTTCCATTCATTCCATCCCCCACAAGGCCCCTGTTCAGCATAGCAGGTGAGGCCGCCTGGGCGAGGTACTGGTCCTCTTCCCCAGTTTTATACCCCGACCCAGAGTCTCACACACTCCAGGACACTGCCCTTGAGGCGGTAGAGGTGAGATCCCTCGCTGAATTCGAGGGAAAAGCCAACCCTGGAGGGTAAACCGGTAAGAAGTAGCAGAAGGAGAAATATCCTTGACAGTTGAACAGAATGCATAGCATGATATAGAATAGTGGCCTATAAAGTGTGGTACGCGTACCACTAAGGGTACGCGGGATCGTCTCAGCGGGTACACACATTTATCGTAGCTTCTGTTTCCAGTGAGCATTCAGAAAATATCTTAGGCTGCTTATTTTCAATAAAATCTTGTTTTGATTTAGTGTTTCGTCTGCAATACACAGAGTCACCTTTCCGAACTATTCATTCTAAAATATGTGTCAGTTTGTACCTCCCATTGACTAAATATGTAAAAATTCTACTTACGCTGAATCTCTCTTATTTTTTTACCTTTTGTTTCGAAATTCACTTTTTCAGTTGATTTTTTTTCAGCACCAGCGAATAGAGTACAACAGTAATTATTGCATTAATAATACTCGTATACACATCGTTGTTAGGCAACGAAAACCTCGTAATTCCACTGACGAGAAAACCACCTTTCCCTGGCTGTCTTGTAAAGGCTTACCGCGTTGTTTGAAAAAGGAACAGAAGACTTCAATGGTCAAATAACTGGGTTGTCGTTAAACAATGAAAATGACAGCAACAGTTCTCCGGCCATTGCTGACCACTCATGTGTGGACTTCTTCCGTAAACTTTACTCCGAAGGGGTTGCTAAGTTTCTTTTGTCCAGCGACGATTATTCACAATACATTATTTTTATTATTAGGGAACAGGGTGTTGTAGTGGCTTAGCTGCTTGTCTGTCATCCCGGCCGTCCGTGGTTTGATTTCTGGTATTGCTGGGGTGGGATTTTCAGTAGAAAATCTCGTGGTGTCTGGAAGGGCATATCGACGGCTTACATCTAAAACCACGTATCTCCTAATGCTGTTCCTATCCATTCTTTTCCTTATGTCTGGTCACGCCTCCCAGCCACATATAGATACGAAGCCCATCAGAATGAATATCGTTGAGTTCATTTTCCTATGCTAAGTTCTAAAGGAAATTGAACCTTAAATGCACTATACTGTAGGAGTGCGTAAATACGTCATGCAAACTACATCCCTACAACACGGTATGGTAAGGTCCATTTTCCTTTACACGCACATAGGAAAATGAACACAACGAAAATTGTTCTGATGGACTGCATATCCACATGTGGCTGGGAGGCGTGATCAGCCTTAAGGAATATAATGGGTAGGAAGAGCGTTGATACATACTAGGTTTTAGAAGTAAGCCGTCGATATGACCTTTAATCCCGGACTAAAATTCGTCCATGCCTTAGTTCAGGGATCCTGAGCAAGCGGGATAAACTGCGGAAAATGAAGACCATGGTGATTTTTATTATTATTATTATTATTATTATTATTATTACAGATAATATTATTTGGGATGCAGCTACAATCATTTCTTATTTTTGGTATAATCGCAATATATTCTTACTTCGGGGTACGAAGAAAAAACTATTCAATTTTGTCGGTACGCCAACTATAAAGTTTGAATACCACTGCTATAGAAGGTGATTTAAACATGGATGTTATGAAACTGGACCTTATGTTAAGGAAGGCTGTGTGAAAATAGAAGCAATGAGGGATTTTCTCCTCTGTTGATGTTTGTTTAGAGTCCTTGAATGTTAAGAAAGAGAAGTTCATGATGTGTTAAATGGTTTAGGTGGAAAAGGAAACAGAGTACTAATTCTGTTTGTTTTTATAAACTTTGTCGATACTAATTCTTGTATTCTTCATCTGTTTACTCTCCAGGATTGGTTCTCCAGTATTTACTTATTCAGCACACTACAGGACTTATTGTCCCAATTACAGTGGCTTATTACAATGTATGAAACAAATAAAATATGATGATGATGATGATGATGCTTGTTGTTTTAAGGGGCCTAACATCGAAGGTCATCGGCCCCAGGAAATAAAATAAACAGGCATGCTTAAAGGAGTAGGGTATACCCAAAAGGCAACTAAGTAATTGGCATTTGCCATTAGCCGCGAGGCTGCTCATAACATGGCGAAATCTGAATAATAGTAATAATTACCGAGCTCGATAGCTGCAGTCGCTTAAGTGCGGCCAGTATCCATTAATCGGGAGATAGTGGGTTCGAGCCCCACTGTCGGCAGCCCTGAAGATGGTTTCCCGTGGTTTCCCATTTTCACACCAGGCAAATGCCAGGGCTGTACCTTAATTAAGGCCACGGCCGCTTCCTTCCACTTCCTAGGCCTTTCCTATCCCATCGTCGCCATAAGACCTATCCGTGTCGGTGCGATGTAAAGCAAATAGCAAATAAAACAGTAATAATTATAATAGCTCCCGCCAGTGGTGTTAACCGCTGGTGTGAGGGGATATGTTAAGAATGGAAATCATGAATCGGGAGGCTACTCCTGATTCTGTAAGAATGAGCAAACTAAAGGTGTAATAAGTGGCACAGTATTTTACAGACTATTGACGGTTGCTTGCTCATCTGTTTAGTGCGCAGAGCCAATCGACCTAGTATTTTAGTGTACTACTGTCGCTTGGCCCTGATAGCACGTCACTTTGTGCTGAGTGCTCTGGACAGTTTTTCTGTCTGCTGACTCTGGTCTACCTCCTAACTATTTAGACACTGATTTGTTTGTTCACTTGCATCATCACTATTTACAACTACGTAATTTTCTAAATACACTTTCTTTTCCACAGATATCTCACGGCACTAAGATATTTGTTTAAATTGTTTTCACTGTTCCACTCCTTAATTAACCAAGCAATAACTCTTGGAATATACTTATGCTTCCACCACGCAATTTGTTTTTCATTTTAAAATTTCTTCCGCAAAACTTCCGTTTTCTCACATTCTCCGATCAGATGTAGATCGCCCATCTTCTTTTCACATATAATACATACTGAGTTGTATTTTCTCTTGATACAACAATTATTCTTATGCAGCCCATTGTCCACTAAATAAACCCCCCTTTCTGTTTATTATTTTCAAATTTTATACTAATCTCCGAGACTTGGCGTACCTTGTAGAATAAACTCAGAGAAGTTCTCTTGCCGCATTCCTCTAACAACCCTTGGGTTTTGATGTCCTTAATTCTGGCTAGCATCGCTCTCTGCCCCCTGCTCCCTTTACCCTTCCATGTCTCCGTCCAGATATAACTTAACAGTATCCTCTCCACATAAGTTTTAATTAACATCAACCAACTCTCTGTGCACAGTACATACTCTTATCCTGTTGCTTAAAGGCCGCCTGTACCACTGCACCACCCTGTCTTCTCCTCAGTCTCATAAGATAGTTTAGAACCCTCCGAGCGCAGTCCACTTCCATGTATTCTCTACATAGTAATGCCTCCCCCACGTTCGCGGTGCATTGAGGTAGCCTCATACATATTTTACTAAACTTATATGTGACTTGATTTAGCAAATTGCTTTTTTCCAGCCCACAAATTTCTGCCCCATACAGTACTTTACTCATCACTACCGTCCTGTACACCAGTCTCAGTATCCTATAGCTTATCTCCGGGAATTTTGCAGTTAAGATTTTGACCATAGAAAGTGCTGCCACCCCTGTCCACTTTGCGTTTTTGATGTGATCATCTCACTCCCTCTTCTGTTTAGTACCTCTCCTAAGTATTCTATCTTGTCTACCTCTTCCATGTATTCTCCCTATAACTTCCATTTCTTTTGCACTTTTCGCCTCTTGACTATGCTTATAGTTAATACCTTAGATTTGTTGCAGTTAGCTTTTAATGCCCACTGCTTTGCGTATTCCCATAACTTATCCAGACTCCTTTGGAGACCGCCCCTTGTCAAAGCCATTAATATGACGTCATCTCCAAAAATCAAGCCGGGTATCTCTAGGTTATTCATAGCTGGCACTCCCCATTTTTCTCTACCATGTCCTTCCAAAATCTCATTAATAAACAGTAAAAATAGCAGCGGCGAATGTTTACAGCCTTGTTTTAGCCCCGTCTTACAGTCTATGGGCTGAGTGATGAAATTCTCTTTTACCTTGACGCAGCAATAGACCTTTTCATATAACGCTTCTATCGCTCGTATAATTTTTCTTGAGACCACTAACCTTCCTATTTTTTTCCAATGCTGTTCTGCTAAACGTATCGAAGGCTTTCTCAAAGTCAGTGGCCGCTAGGTACACGCAACCTCTTTCTCTTTAAATATTTATCCAGTATAATCCTGACTGTCATAATATTGTCTACGGTTTGTCTCCCTTTTCGGAATCCTCCTTGAAATATTGATATTATTGATTGGGTTTCTGCCCAGCTCGATAACCTGTTAGCCAAAACCCCTGCATAAATCTTACTCAGCGAGTCCAGTAACGTTATTCCTCGATAGTTAGTTGGTGTGTTCTTGCTTCCTTCTTTTTGTAAATTGGGCAGATGATTCCGCCTTCCCATTCTTTTGGAATGTTGCCGCTGTGAAAGATCCTGTTGAGTAATTTAACTATTCCCTCCCTAATTTGCCTGTAATTCCAAACTTTTTTCCAGCATAAATTATTTATTCCGTTCCTACCTCCCGCCTATTTGTTCTTAAGTTTACCTAACACCTCTTGTATTTCTTCTATAGAGATCTCTTTGTCTAGTTCGTTTATACTAATTTCTAGATTACTCCAAGTGTTCGTCATCCCGTCCTCACATTTCCACCTATCCCTGACGCCTAGCAAGCCCTTGAAGTAGGTTACCCATTGGTCATAGCCGATCACAGCTTTCTCAACCCTTTTCCCTCCTCTGTTAATTCTGTTAATTCTTTCCCATGCTCTCTCTGCTTGGTTTAATTTGCATTCCCTGTTGATCGCCTTTGTTCTGTAATCCATTACTTCTTTCCCTCATCAATTTCCTTTTTTGTATTCTTTCCTTAACCTACAGAAAGCTTCTCTATCCTCGCTATCCTCACTTAGTCTATATTTTTCTAAAGCCTTTAGAACTTGGCCCCTTAGTATTTTACAATCTTTATCGTACCACCAAACCAGGAATTTAATCCCAAGTACACTTTAAAAACTGTGAAATACGGTGGCGGAAGTGTTACGGTATGGGGATGTTTTTCATGGTATGGCCTTGGTACAATACGCCGTATCAACGGCATAATGAACGCAGAAATGTACAACGACATCTTAGCAAATGTGATGCTGCCTTATGCTGGAGGAAATGCCGCTGAAATGGAAATTTCAGCACTAAAACGATCCAAAGCATACTGCAAGGATCATAAGGCAGATTTTTCAATATCACCATATCGAAGTATTAGAGTGACCACCTCAATCCCCTGACGCATCATCCATCGAGAACTTATGGGAGATCGTAGACAAGAGAATTGACCGCTCAAAAGCTACGTCTTTAGATAAACTTTGGGAAGAAATCCAGAGAGCCTTGTATGCGATCAGCAGCGACGAATGCAGGCGTTTAGTCGACTCTGTGGATAAGAGGTGCAGGGAAATCCTCAAAAATAAGGGTTACACCACGAAGTACTAATGCACTCCTATGCAAAAACGACTGTTCCTGTAAATTTCATAAGACTTAGATCAAGTACAAAATATTTGTGTCTATTGGCTCTATTTTTTGACCCTGTGGTCTGGTATTATTTTGAATATTATTGATTAGTTTCAGTTCTGTTATCTATATAACTGACTGTGGTACAATGTGACTCTGTTGTAATGGTTCCTGTACAACGTAAAATTTTGTTTCCATCATAGTACAAACATGTCTAGTAATAAATTTGCACTTTATTCTAAACCTTTTCCAGGTGGCTCTATTATTTTGACCACCACTGTATTACCGTACATCATGAATAGTTACACGGGCCGTGAAAGTCTAAATGATAGGTAGCACAATTCAGATTAATTCCGCTAAACTACATTAAATTTGAAAACGTGTCCTGTTACGTTCTTAGGATCAAGTGAGTTCTACTGTTACATTCGCTATTACACTGACGAGCTGTCTTGGGTTGATTTTTACTTACGTTTTCTGACAATGTGAAACAGTTCAAAACACAGTACTTCAAGAGATATTCTGATTTAAGGAATTTAATTAGCAATGTATGACAAGAATGATTACAATGAATATGACAGGTATGCTGTGAAGTGGTTACTAAATGTTGTGGAAATATTTATAGTAATTGACAGTTGAGCGTCACATTAAGGACGTATTCTCGCGTAGAGTACGTAAAGGTTGACGAATCTCCAGTTTTCTTCAACGTTTCACAATGTAATTACATAGTGGAATGAACTTCAGTCTGCCAGAATATAACTTCCTTTCTCGCTATTTGTTAATAATAATAATGCTAATTGCTTTACGTCCCACTAACTACTTTTACGGTTTTCGGAGACGCCAGGTGCCGGATTTCTTTCCCGCAGGAGTTCTTTTAGGTGCCAGTAAATCTACCGACACGAGGCTGACATATTTGAGCACATTCAAATATCACCGGACTGAGCCAGGATCAAAGCTGCCAAGTTGGGGTCAGAAGGCCAGCGCCTCAACCGTCTGAGCCACTCAGCCCGGCCGATATTTGATTTTTCTTTTTTTGCTAGGGAATTTATGTCACACCGGCAGAGATAGGTCTTATGGCGACGATGGGATAGGAAAGGCCTAGGAGTTGGAAGGAAGCGGCCGTGGCCTTAATTAAGGTCCAGCCCCAGCATTTACCTGGTGTGAAAATGGGAAACCACGGAAAACCATCTTCAGGGCTGCCGATAGTGGGATTCGAACCTACTATCTCCCGGATGCAAGCTCACAGCCGCGCGCCTCTACGCGCACGGCCAACTCGCCCGGTCGCTATTTGTTAGACATCCCACTAACTGATATAGGTTTTCGACTACGTTCTTATTTTTGGCGTTTGTCGTCGGTTTGATTTCGGAACAAAATTCACTTTTTCTAGCGCTCTTCCAATTTTCAAGCAAAGTGTCGTTAATTCTCAATTTCTAGTAAATGTAATCACAGCTTCATACAAAACGATAACCAGATTGATTTTCATGTTTTATGTTGTAAGAAAACGTGTATGAACGACAACATATAATAAAATATACAACTCTTTCTATAAAGAGTGATATTTCCGACCAATTACGATGGTGTGCTCATATATGGTATACGCAACATTGAACACTAAATTATACATACATGCATACATACATAAATACACTGACTGACAGAGCAAATGAACACCAAGAAGGAGTGGTCAGAACTTTATGCCAATTGCAGGGTAGACTGACGTCACTGAGGTATGCTCATGATGTGAAATGCGCCGCTGTGCTGCACACGTAGCGAACGATAAATGGGACACGGCGTTGGCGAATGGCCCACTTCGTACCGTGATTTCTCAGCCGACAGTCATTGTAGAACGTGTTGTCGTGTGCCACAGGACACGTGTATAGCTAAGAATGCCAGGCCGTCGTCAACGGAGGCATTTCCAGCAGACAGACGACTTTACGAGGGGTATGGTGATCGGGCTGAGAAGGGCAGGTTGGTCGCTTCGTCAAATCGCAGCCGATACCCATAGGGATGTGTCCACGGTGCAGCGCCTGTGGCGAAGATGGTTGGCGCAGGGACATGTGGCACGTGCGAGGGGTCCAGGCGCAGCCCGAGTGACGTCAGCACGCGAGGATCGGCGCATCCGCCGCCAAGCGGTGGCAGCCCCGCACGCCACGTCAACCGCCATTCTTCAGCATGTGCAAGACACCCTGGCTGTTCCAATATCGACCAGAACAATTTCCCGTCGATTGGTTGAAGGAGGCCTGCACTCCCGGCGTCCGCTCAGAAGACTACCATTGACTCCACAGCATAGACGTGCACGCCTGGCATGGTGCCGGGTTAGAGCGACTTGGATGAGGGAATGGCGGAACGTCGTGTTCTCCGATGAGTCACGCTTCTGTTCTGTCAGTGATAGTCACCGCAGACGAGTGTGGCGTCGGTGTGGAGAAAGGCCAAATCCGGCAGTAACTGTGGAGCGCCCTACCGCTAGACAACGCAGCATCATGGTTTGGGGCGCTATTGCGTATGATTCCACGTCACCTCTAGTGCGTATTCAAGGCACGTTAAATGCCCACCGCTACGTGCAGCATGTGCTGCGGCCGGTGGCACTCCCGTACCTTCAGGGGCTGCCCAATGCTCTGTTTCAGCAGGATAATGCCCGCCCACACACTGCTCGCATCTCCCAACAGGCTCTACGATGTGTACAGATGCTTCCGTGGCCAGCGTACTCTCCGGATCTCTCACCAATCGAACACGTGTGGGATCTCATTGGACGCCGTTTGCAAACTCTGCCCCAGCCCCGTACGGACGACCAACTGTGGCAAATGGTTGACAAAGAATGGAGAACCATCCCTCAGGACACCATCCGCACTCTTATTGACTCTGTACCTCGACGTGTTTCTGCATGCATCGCCGCTCGCGGTGGTCCTACATCCTACTGAGTCGATGCCGTGCACATTGTGTAACCTGCATATCGGTTTGAAATAAACATCAATTATTCGTCCGTGCCGTCTCTGTTTTTTCCCCAACTTTCATCCCTTTCGAACCACTCCTTCTTGGTGTTGCATTTGCTCTGTCAGTCAGTGTACATATATATTGATTAAAGGCTGTTATGCTCTTCAGCGTTATTAAACGCCACCAAAACCACATATTTATAACTATCTCTGTGGCGTTTTCTTTAAATCGTTAGAAACTGAGTGCAACCATCATCACTTTGGTCTCCCTTTAATTATCTTCCCCTCATTACATCCTAAGGAACTAAGTAACCTCTCCTCCTCCATTCGCTTGACAGGAGCTCATCATCGAAGCCGGTTTATGTGTTCAGCTTCATCAATTGGATTCATTACTAACTTAGCCTTTATCTCCTCATTCCGCGTACACTCCTGCCTTTGTTTCCACCTGATTGTACCAGCGATTATTCTTCCTAGTTCCATGTCTGCTATGTATAACTTATGAATATAATATCCTAGTCCACATAGCTTTCACTCCCGTAAATCGAAGTTGCTCTTAAAACAAACCAGTGTAAAGATAGTTTGATTTCCTTCTTACCGAATGCTGTTGATCGCAGCTGCGAACTCACTGCCTTAGCTTTGCAGCACCTTGAATCACTCTCACAATACTACCATCCTAGGAGAATAAAACCAAACCAAACCAAACCAAACCAAACCCCATAGCACTACAGCCCTTGAAGGGCCTTGGCCTACCAAGCGACCGTTGCTCAGCGCGAAGGCCTGCAGATTACGAGGTGTCGTGTGGTCAGAACGACGAATCCTCTCGGCCGTTATTCTTGGCTTTCTAGACCGGGGCCGCTATCTCACCGTCAGATAGCTCCTCAATTCTAATGACATAGGCTTAGTGGACCTCGAACCAGCCCTCAGGTTCAGGTAAAAATCCCTGACCTGTCCGGGAATCGAACCCGGGGCCTCCGGGTAAGAGGCAGGTACGCTACCCCTACACCACGGGGCTGGCAAAAAGCAAAGTCACCTCCGTACAGGCCATGAAGGCCCTTGGAGGAGTGGAAGGTAAAGGCTTCCACCATTGTTAACCTCGGCACGTGATGGGGTAGAGTGGTTAGCTCTACGCCCGGCCGCCTTTGCCCCCAGGTATTAACCTGGTACTCAGTTTTGTGTGTAGGCTGAGTGAACCTCAGGGCTATATGCACCTCCAAAAGTGGAAATCTCGTTTCTTAAATTTTACGACTTCCTAACGGGGATTCGAACCCACATCCTTCCGGGCGAACCGAGTACGCCTTTACCGTCTCGGCCAGGCAGCCCCTAACCTACGAGAATGCACATCCTAAAAACTTGAAATGATCAACCTGACATTCAATTCTCCTAGGTTTGGGCCACATAGTTGTCAGCTTGCATTCACGAGATAGTGAGTTCGATCCCTACTGTCGGCAGCCCTGAAGATGGTTTTCCGTGGTTCCCTATTTTAACACCAGGCAAACGCTGGGGCTGTAGCTTAATCGCTTCTTCCCAATTCATAGTCCTTTCCTTTACCATAGCCTCCATAAGAGCTATCTGTGTCGGTGTGACGTAAATAATAATAATAATAATAATAATAATAATAATAATAATAATAATAATAATAATAATAAGAAGAAGAAGAAGAAGAATAGTTGCTTTATGTACCACTAACTACTTTTTACGGTTTTCGGAGATGCCGAGGTGCCGGAATTTAGTCCCGCAGGAGTTCTTCTTAAGTGCCAGTAAATCTACCGACACGAGGGTGACGTATTTGAGCACCTTCAAATACCACCGGACTGAGTCAGGATCGAACCTGCCATGTTGGGGTCAGAAGGCCAGCGCCTCAACCGTCTGAGCCACTCAGCCCGGCCGACGTAAGGCAAATGACAAAATAAATAGATAATATTATATTTCAAGTGTTAATTTTTCCTGCTCCTTGACTTAATGATCAGCGTAATTGACTTCGGTACAGAAGGTCGCAAGTTTCATTCCCGATTTGACTGTGGATTTTAATAAATACGACAAAGTAATAATAATAATAATAATAATAATAATAATAATGTTATTGACTTTTCGTCCCACTTTTACGGTTTTCAGAAAGGCCGTGGTGCTGGAATTTAGTCCCGCAGGATTTCTTCTACGTGCCAGTAAATTTACCAACACGAGGCTGACGTAATTGAGCACGTTAAATTCCATCGGACTGAGCCAGGATCGAACCTGCCTAGTTGGGGTCAGAGAGCCGGCGCCTCAACCGTCTGAGCCACTCATCCAGGCTAAATAGGCAAATTCCTCTGGCTCAGGGACTAAAGTCTTTGTGTCTGTTTTAATACACTTCTCTTCATCTACATGCTGAATGTCACCGTACCAGCCTTTAAAGAAACACACGTTAGTGAGTACGTCCCTCCATATAGGGTTGCAGTTAGGAAGGGCATCTCGTTTTAAAACTGGGCCAAATCTACACCAAGTGCTAATCCCAACATTGGGGAAAGGACTAGGTGGAATAAGAACAAAAAGGAATGCCAAGTTGTGGAATTCATCGGGTTACACTTGTTCGAAGTGATTCTCTCGCCGACTTTCAGAGATTCAGAAACGTTTTATTTCATGAGGTGTAATTTTGAAATGCATATTTCATAGGAAAGTAATTTCGCCTTACAGTTTACGCTGTGAGTGCGTATAACCTCATCTATTTCGAAAACTATGAGCAGGTGTGTGTGGAGCAGCAGAGAGCACAACCGAGGACTGCGAACTAGTAATTATCTTAACAGCGCTCCTAGTAATTAACACAATTAACCATGACGCATAGCAGATAGCACTTACTAAGTGCTGCCGTGAGTAATGGATTTTCAGAATGTCAGCTCAATACAGGTGACTTAACCGTTCCAACCCTTGCCTAACATGACGGAACTCGTAAAGAGGGAGCGCTCGGGATATGACATTTCCCTAATAAAACAGCTCTTACTACAGTGTGGTTAAATAATGCAACAACCACTTGCAGAGAGCAGGGAGAACGTGTTTGCCTCTGATCCTGACATTCTGCAATTGATTGCACTCAGGAGATGGTGGATTCGAATCCAACCGTCGGCAGTACTGAAGTTGGTATTTCGGGGTTTCTCATTTCCACAACCAGGCAAATGCTGGGGCTGCACCTTAATTAAAGCCACTATCTCCCGAATGCAAACTGATCGCTACGTGACCCAGAACCACGCGGCCACTTATTCGGTCAAAATTCTCTCGTTTGGCCATCATTTTCGAGATTTTCCTGTTTCAATTTACAAGAAGTGTTATAAGCCTCCATATGAGCCAGGTGTAGAGAGCATTCCTTTAACGCTGTGGTCAAGGCGCTGGCTCCCTGACAGGTATTTCCATTCTTGCAAAATATTAACTTATTGTATGTATTTATTTACTCATGATTTTATTTGTATTCACAAACTGCGCCATAAAATGACACTTGCACATACATTTTCGTAAAATGGTACAACAAATAAAAAGACATAACAAACAATAAATCAGATCAATAACGAAACATAAAAGCTGTTCAATCTGTCAAACACACAAGTTCAAGTATAATATATAACACTATAACAACATATATAATATAATGTTACAGGCGTATATTATATAAGAACTCGTGTGCTTGACAGATTAAAAAGCTTTTAAGTTCCATTTAACTAAATGGACACTGGAAAGTATGGCTTTATTTTTAACAGATCAGTAATGAATATCAAGATCAGGTCCTTATTAATAATAATGTACAAGTCGAAAACCATTAAATCGGCGTTGTCCTTTAAACGTTGTAGCACATGAACATGCGACAAACCTGTTCATATTAACTTATGAGATGTTTTTCACTCTGCCCTGGAATAAATCTGACTTGATATTTCAAACATATTTCTCTTGTTAATGTTGTTAAAGAGGATTGGGAGATGGATTTGAAAGGATCGTTGGATTATTGAGAGCGGAATGTTGGGAATGTAGACAAGTATTTGCATCTGGAGGAATGGGAAGGAACAATGAGACAAGCAATTCAGAACGGAAATATCCCTTTTAAAATCCCACGGCGAAAACTGAAGTTAGTTAGCTGCCTGTCACCTAATGCACAGCGGTACATGCAAGCACAGAAATGGTGTCCCGACGTAAACAATCAACACTGCCCCACTCCAGTACTGAAAGGAGGCGAGGGAGTGAAGGGGTAGTGTCGAAGGGCACTCCAGTACCGAAAAAGAGGAGAGGGAGTGAACGGGTAGTGCTGAAGGCACAGTGTGTGTATTGCTATACATCCACCACTGTGCCCATTTCAACCACATTAGTCTTGTAGCGGGCTGTCTACCTGCAGCAATGCGTTAAGCGTGGAGGTGGGGGTATACCATGCTTTGTTTATACCGGGACACCATTTCTGTGCTCGCATGTACCACGTCCATCGCCCTCCGATTTCTAAAGCTGGGTTTCTATTCGGGACAACAGCATCAGAGTAGGACATTGCTCTGTCAAATTGATTAACGTCTGAGGGGAAGGCCGTTGTTCATGATCAGGAAACAACAGATAGGGAATCTGCCACCTGGGCGACTGCCTTAAATGCAGATCAGTACTGATTGATTGTAATTTAAGAGAGACTTGATAATCGCAAGGAAGAAGAAGTAACGACCAATGCAATCAGAAACTTCTCACTAATTCTATAGCCTTGTCTATTGTATATTTGTATGTGACGTTTTAATTGTAATATTATATCAGTATAACACCAGTTACTAGTATCCAGAATTCGGGAGAGAGTGGGTTCAAACCACACTGTCGGCAGTCCTGAAGAAGGTTTTCCGTGGTTTCCCAAATTCACACCAGGCAAATGCTGGAGCTGTACCTTAAGTAAGGTCATGGCCACTTCATCACCACTCCTAGCCCCTTCCTGTCCTATCGTCGCCATAAGACATATCTGTATCGGTGCGACGTAAAACCACTTGTAAGGAAAACACCAGTTGCGGAACTACGGTGACTGGATTTCTGATTAAGAAATATAAAGTCGGTAAGCAATAGTTAGAGTTAATGTCAAGACGCTGTGACTTTCTGGTTTGGGGTTTAATTTCCAAGTAGAGCAACATTTCGAGAGGACGTTGAGTAAAGACGTAAATAGCTGCATAAATCAGGTTTCTGATCTCACTAAATAATATACAATCGTCAGCGAAGTGTAGGCTATTCGCTGTCCCATTGAGTTCAGATGTGTCATCGTATGTTGCATGTACAAGGGAGGGCGGAAGACGAATTAGTAGGCCTGTGAGTGACTGAAGTGCCTATAGTATTATTGTACATGCATTTTGTGTCTTGTATAGTTATGTATATAGTCATTACAATTAACGCTATAACATTAATTATAGTTAGTAGTTAATACTTGTAAGTTCAGAGTACAATCCAGAGCTGTAGAGGATGACCAAATGATACATATAACTGCGGAAAGCGACTAGAAAGGCAAGTTATTCTGAAATCATGTGTATAGATAAATAATAACAAGGTTAGGATGACTGTAGTTAAAGCATACATTGATGGATGTGTGTTCAGAGTCTTCAGAATGACTTAAATTACATCATATACTCGCGAGTGATTATTTATGCCAATGATATGAGGGAATAGGTAGTCTTCATCAAATACAAGACAAACCCAAGTTAGGAAATGTAATTAAGTTTTCATAGTGTTCTAATGAAAGCAAAGAATCCCAATTAGCCATATTATACTGTATCATATGTGAAATGTTAAGAAGAGCAATCATTTTAGGACTTCGATACGCAATGCCAAGTGATATTACGATTTGTAGAGGTTATATGTTACCGTAATAAAGTAGGATATGCGTTAAATATGGAGATGGTGGCAGATCTAAACATGTTAATATCATTTGATAAGATATTGATCCGAATAAAGGGAAATAAGGTCATTTGAGAGTCATATATGAAGGAATATGAAATTATATAAGGTGAAAGGAATTATTATGAAAATATAACAATGTTATATGTTATGAATGAAGAATTTGTGGAATGAATATATAATACTACGAAGAGATATGAGATATAAATTATTTCTTGGAAGAGTAAGGAAACGAATATTGACACAGAGAAGGATAATACATGTTTCCTTAGGAGTATATTGTCTGAGTATCCATATATATACATACATATACTTATGGAATGTAATTGTAGGTCGAGATCGTCATAAAGGAATTCTTATAAGAATAATTGGCTATTTTGACTTAATATTACGATTTTAAAAAAACAATTTCTCCCAAATAATGATGGCATAAAGGAGATTAACACGGATAATTACTATCGTATTGTGTGATTAATATAATTGACAGTAGATACTATATCGTGTCTTCAAAAATGATAATTACTATCGTATTGTGTGATTAATATAATTGACAGTAGATACTATATCGTGTCTTCAAAAATGATTTTCCCTAGGCGACATACTTAGAATTACTCGCATATTAGGTCATTTATTAATATATTTGGTCACATTTGAGAATCTTATCATCCTGTTAGGCACACCCAATTATTAATTGCATTAAAATGAATTGATATAAAGTATGATGATGATTAACATAGTAATTTTAACTTGAATAGAAGCAGATTTATGCTATCGAGTGAGGAACATATCTTTTCCAGAAGCTTATATTGAATAGCTACGAAATAAGATATCAATCCTGTATTAACAAAACTTGTCCTAAGCAAAGTTAATAAAAACTAATGTAAAAAAGGAAACAGTTTGAGATTTAGGTGATTCTTGAATAACAAACAATATGATTTTGTACAGAACGATCCTTAAGATCGATACAGCCAACAATTTACCATGTCGAGATGCAATTTATATATTTTTAATGGATATTTTTTGATATTATTATTATTAATCAGTATATCGTAAAAGTAGTGAAAGATAGGAGGGGCAAGCAGCCAAATAGTATAATTGATGCCGATTATATGGATACAGATGATTATTACATATGAGAAGAATGAATATTAATCAAATTTTAAATATAATTCTCACATTTTACCTTTCTCATCCACTTAATTTCTTCTTTCTTGAATAAATGACATTAATTAAGGTTAATATGATGTGTTATTGATGTTTTCCACAGTAAAAAAGATCAATTAAGATTTAAGCTGTAGATTTATCCATTATCTTGCAATTTCATGAAACGTCAGATGGAGACGTCCATCAATTCCGATGAGATAAATATTTTCATAACGTGTCAGCGTTGTTTGAATTCCACTTTAAAATCCTTACGAAAATAAAAATAATGAACCCTGTGATCTAGTCGGTATATATTTACGTCAGCTGTCCTGGACGCGGGATTGGCGTACCATTTTCACACCAGGAAAATGCTCGGGATGTACCCTCTTTGAGGCCACGGCCACTTCATTCCCACTCCTTGCCGCCTCTTACCCCATCATCGCCATAAGACCAATCTATGTCGGTGCGACGTGAAGTAAATTGCAAACAAATGTTAGGCAACATCGCGGCATTTTCCAGGAGAAATGGGAAATCACGGAAAACAACTTCAAGGATGGCCGAGGTCCGATGCACTTTTAAATAAATTAGTTTATTATGGACTCTCTTACAGTTTTTTTTGCTAGGGGCTTTACGTCGCGCCGACACAGATAGGTCTTATGGCGACGATGGGATAGGAAAGGCCTAGGAGTTGGAAGGAAGCGGCCGTGGCCTTAATTAAGGTACAGCCCCAGCATTTGCCTGGTGTGAAAATGGGAAACCACGGAAAACCATTTTCAGGGCTGCCGACAGTGGGATTCGAACCTACTATCTCCCGGATGCAAGCTCACAGCCGCGCGCCTCTACGCGCACGGCCAACTCGCCCGGTTCTTACAGTTTAATAAAATTATTTACATCATATCTCTCTGATAGACAACAATTTGTGTCTTATGAGGGATTTGAATCTGAATATTACAACACTCGATCTGGTGTCCCACAGGGCTCAAACCTTGGACCATTACTCTTCTTACTACTTATTAATGATCTTACTAAATGCATACAGTATTCAAACATATTGCTATTCGCAGACGATGTAAAAATTTTCAAAACCATTCGTTCATAGGTGGACTGTAGATTTCTTCAGAAAGACCTCAATAGCATATCACATTGGAGCGTTATTAACAAGTTAGCTTTTAACATTAACAAGTGTCATGTAATGGTATTTTCTAGGAATAAAAATAAAATTAGTCACTCGTATAATATTTTGAACACTAATCTGTCAGCAGTGAATTCTACCAAGGATCTCGGTGTGCATTTTGACGCTAAATTGACGTTCTCTCTACACACAAACGAAGTTGTTGCAGATGCTTACGGAATATTAGGATTTATTAAGAGATGCACACGTGACTTGACAAATCCCGAGGCAATAAGGCAATTATACAACTCCTTTGTAAGAAGTCGGCTAGAATATGCATCGACCATTTGGAATCCCACATTTAAAGTATATGAAAACAAAGTTGAAATGGTGCAAAACAAATTTCTTAGACTCCTTACGTACAAAATAACTAATAATTATCCTAATTTTGATTCGTATGGTGACTTAATGAAACAACTTGGCTATAAGTCCTTAGCAAAAAGACGAGTAATTGCAGTTTATCTATTTGTCTACAATTATTTAACAATCTCATTGGTAGCTGTAACTTGCTCTCTCTACTCAACTTGTCTGTCCCTAATCCATCTACACTCCCAAAACATGTTACGTTCTACTGCTCTAGATCAAGTACCCAACATAGTAATTCACCAGTGTTAAACTCAATGAACATATTTAATAAATATAGCAATGAGTACAGACTAGATATATTTGCAACCACATACACATCCATAGTAAAACAATGTAAATAAATAACTTAATTGTTTACTGTTCTAAGTTAAAATCCTACTTTGCTGACTCCTGTTGTTAAGCTCATAACTTCAGTTATCTTTCTAGTTTCTAGTTATCCCATGTACCTCATCATCATTATTATCTTCGATAACATCACTACCATCATGTATAATTGCAGTACTAATGCAGCTTCAAAGAAGTTCCTAAATCATTTTATTTGTAATATTTTAAATACCTTGTTATACTATGTGCATATGTAACTGAATATTTGTAATATTATGTTACTGAAGAAAAGTGTATTTTTATTTCATTGATGACTTTATTTTACAAGGACTTTCGTAAGAGATATTATAATTTAATTTAATATTTGTTTTTATCTAATGTAATCATATATGTATATGTGTTTCACATCATTAGGTTTGTACCTCTCTGAAGCACAATAAATTAAATAAATAAATAGCTGTCGCCGAACACCTAGTGGAACGTTTTCTAAAGCGTCAGGCAAAGTATTGCCCAGAAACGTACGATAGCGGGGCGCATTCAACTTATCCAGCAATAGGTAAGGGCCTAAAAGCACTCCTCCCACGATTCCAGCCCACAGGTTTATGCCAAAGCATGCCTGAAAGCCACCTTCACGGGTGACATGTGGGTTGCAGTCAGACCAATAATGGCTATTGTGACGGTTGAAAATACCTTCCCGAGTGAAGCTATATCACTCCATATCACATTCTCTATAAAATGTTCGTTATCTTCAACTTGTTGGAAAAGCCATTCACAGAACTGTACTCGTTGAATGCGGTCTTCTGGCCGCTGGTGTTGAATTAACGTGTAATGATATGAATGCAGTTTTTCGTCGTGCAACACGTCAACAACCAGTGGAGATACCTGGAACTCCCTTGCAATACCATGGGTACTTTGCCGAGGTGATTGGTGAACGGCTTCAAAAATGTCGTCCTCTGTTTGTGGAGTACGTCTAGTCCTTGAATGACCTCCGTCCACTACTTGTGGACGAAGATTACCGGTTTCCCGCAGGCATTGCTCAAGGCGACGAAAAACATCCTTATCGATATGGCGTCTTTGAGGATACCGTGCTGTATACTCACGAGCAGCAGCAGAAGCTTGATTATCGGATGCACCCAACACTAAAGGCATATCGACGTATTCGCCGTTTTTGTACTCCATGAGGAAGCCGCCCTACATGCACTTGACAGGACCAGTTATGGTTGTGCACTGTGTGGTTTGTTGACTCATGCAAACAGTTGAATGGATCACACTGTCATGTGTTCAACTATTGTCATGTGACAACAGGATGTCATGCTTACAAACGCAGTTACACGACGAGAACTAGGGACCTGATGTCACACGCAAAAAGAAAACAACAACCTGACGTAGATTCAAGCCGTAGCTCCGTGGTGCATGTGGATTTGATAACCTAGCCGTCCTCTCAGTGAGCTGCGGGAGGACGGGATGATGCACGTTTCTCTATTACATTCCGATGTGCTGCTGCGTGTGACAGTGTTGCCAGCTTCTCGATTTCGACTTGTTTTCCAACAGGACCAGATCCGATTTGGCTATAGAAACTTTTGTCTTGCAATGGGACGAGGAATCGCATGCCGACCTCCAAGTGCTGAATTTTTTGTTCACCCTGTATATAAAGGTATAAAAATTAAAGGAGACGTGAATTAGTGAGGCACTTCCAGGCATTTCGGAAACTTCCAACTTGGTACCAGAGAAGCTGATCACCGCAGTATGCCTAGAAAAATAAAAAGTTCCCATAAGTTTATTCCGGAGGGGGGCACGCTGGGGGTTTCAAATTTGGGGCTCAGCTTAAGAACGGGGTCGGATATATTGATCCAAAGCGACAACATATAGGTTTCGTGAGCTTAAAAGCTTTCAGGAAAGATGGCGATACGATCTTCCAGACGAACTAGAAAATACAATTTTGGCAAAATTATAGCTTTTAGCCTTTAAACGACGCCAAATTCCGAGGTGTTTAAATTGTTCACATTTTACCGCCAAAAATATCGAACTATGGAGACAATTTTAATGACTGTGCATACCTTCCTTCCGAGGTATTTGCTGGCTAAACGGTAAGTTGTAACACAAAACGCATGGAGCAAATCGAACTCAATATGACGAGAACTGAAACATTGGTCCTATGATGTTTTGTCGTATCTCTTTTCCTTTTACGTTAGATTTGGCTGTGTTTCTCGATTGCTCTTAAATTCTGTGTTTTTACACGTATATTTCATAGTATGACCCACTCATAGTAAAGGTGGAATCATCAAATTCGGCATGAACTTTAGCCCTCATAGGGGCCATATGTGAACCAAATTATTTGTTTCTAGTTGTCACATAAGTATCCTGAAAGTAATACAGTGTGTGAAAATGTACCCAAATTTCGCCCTAATCAACGTTTCTAACTCAGTCTAACCCATAAATAGAGGAGGTAGGAGAAAATGTCATAGGATCAATCAAGTAGGTCGCTTGAAGTGGCGTCTTATGGAGCAATCCATTTGTTGATATGATGTTAGCACCAGATCTGTAAATGAATGAATGCAATATTGTAAACGTGCATATACTTTCGTATACCGATCTCTATTCATTGAAGTCGATTTGTATCCATCTAGAAAGGGTGTGTCACCCACTAATAGAGTACTAATACTTTACAAATTGATAGTGACTGTCAGCAGGAGAGCGTCTCCTATTGAAATCAATACTCCCCACATCGACTTTGACTGACAGTAGGAACTCTCCAACTCCTGTATAACTGACATTAGTAAGGAGGGCCTATCATTGTAATGAATAATTTACTTCCCGATTTGACTGCAGAAGGCAAGGGAGCATGCAGTTTCGTTCAAAACTCCGCTACCCGATTGTGTTTGGCAGTAGCCAAGGTTGCCCGCCATTATAGACAAATTTACTCACCTAAAATGTGAGTGGCATTAGGCAAAGTGGCGTGCTATTATCATCGAAACTCACCAACATGAGTGTGACTGTCAGTAAGCTGACTGGCATTAGGGTATGGAGCCTTTCATTATAATGATAACAGCATAACTCAGTTTTGAATGGTAATAGGGAAGGTGCCTGCCATTATAACGAAAACTCCCCAAATCATGTGCGACCGGCAGTAAGCAAGGGGGTCCGCCATTATAATGAAACTTTCCAACTCGATTTGGAACGACAGTAGGCAAGTGAGCTTGCCATTATTGTCACAACTCCACAACTCGCACCTTACACGGGAAAGAACGTATGGCGACCTCCCCATGCTGTTTCTTCGAAAACGATGAGAGATATCCAATTTAATAAAGTCTCACTCACTGCATGTACAGTACTTTACGTAGAAGTCCATATACAATGTAGAATACCGTAGTGAAGCACAGGTTCATTTGCTAGTAACATATTACTCCATCACAACTCCTTTGAAACGTATCCATTATTCTTTCTTTCTTAATCTGTTTATCATCCAGGATCGGTTTCTCCCTCGGATTCAGCGAGGTATCCCACCTCTACCGCCTCAAGGCCAGTGTCCTGGAGAGTGAGACATTGGGTCGTGGGATGAAATTGTGGAGGATGACCAGTACCTCGCCCAGGCGGCCTCACCTGCTATGCTGAACAGGGGCCTGGTGGAGGGGTGGGAAGATTTGAGGGGACAGGCAAGGAAGAGGCAAGGAAGCGGCCGTGGCCTTAAGTTAGGTACCATCCCGGCATTTGCCTGGAGGAGAAGTGGGAAACCACGGAAAACCACTTCGAGGATAGCTGAGGTGGGAATCGAATCCACCTCTACTCAGTTGACCTCCCGAGGCTGAGTGGTCCCCGTTCCAGCCCTCGTACCACTTTTCAAATTTCGTGGCAGAGCCGGGAATCGAACCCGGCCCTGCGGGGGTGGCAACTAATCACGCTAACCACTACACCACAGAGGCAGACGTATCTATTATTAACTTTCGAAATCGACTTTCAAGCTATTAGGTCGTGTTACATACAGCACGTGTTGGAGATATGTTAAATACAGAACGAAAATGACCAACGGGACACTAATGGGATCCGACCCCATAACCTCCCAATTTCGAGTCGGTTGATCTACCATTGAGCTTTAGTGGCCTAGGCAGTGTTTGTTCTGTTGGAAAGCACCTAACTTTGTTTGCTGCAATCCGTCAGATCGCAGCCACACACTGAAAATTTCACACAATGTAATTTGTCCATTCATCATCGACCTACTTTCTCTCGGATCACAATGGATGGACATCAATAGGTACGTGAGAAGGTGATACACTTTGTTGAATATGAAAGATCCCTAATTGACATTCCAGTTAGTTTCCTTTCAGTCTCTACAACGAATGTCGAGTACGATGCACTTAATAACTACCTATTTTTTTCCGTGCCTATAATAACTTCCAACTGAGTTAGTACAGCCATTCAGGGCAAAGCATAATTTATATTGTAGTTGAACTACAAAGGAGTAGGAGATATGAACAAAACAGTAAATAAAAATGTGTTCACTATAGTTCTTCATGCTGAAATGCGAAGCAGGATCCGTTCTTTCGGTGACTACGGGAGCTCATTAAGCCACGAACAAATATTTCAGTCCGCCTCTGTGGTGTAGTGGTTAGCGTGATTAGCTGCCACCCCCGGAGGTTCGGGTACGGTCCCCGGCTCTGCCACAAAAGTTCAAAAGTGGTACGAGGGCTGGAACGGAGTCCACTCAGAATCGGGATGTCAAATGAGTAGAGGTGAGTTTGATTTCCGCCTCAGCCATCCTCGAAGTAGTTTTCCGTGGTTTCTCCTCCAGTTAAATGCCGGGATGGTACCTAACTTAAGGCCGCGGCCGCTCTCTTCCCTCTTCCTTGCCTGTCCCTTCCGATATTCCCTTCCCCCACCACAAGGCCCCTGTTCAGCCTACCAGGTGAGGCAGCTGGGCGATGTACTGGTCCTCCTCCACAATTTCATCCCACGACCCAATATCTCACGCTCCAGGACACTGCTGTTGATGTGGGGTCTCTCGCTGAGTGCGAGGGAAAAACCGACCCTGGAGAGTAAACAGATTAAGAAAGTAAGAAAGAAAGAAAGACAATGTCTGAAATGCATCCTACCGTCCCTTCCTTTCGTAATCACAATGGTTTCGCCGTAAACAGTGAAATAGGATCCACCGTGTAAGTTATTTTCTGTTGTTAATCGTGTTGGGCTGCTAAGTAAGGAACTGGGATTTTCAAAAACGAGGAGCGAACATTAATTTAAATACATTTCAGTAGCGTATCTTCCACCATTTTACTATGCATTATCTTTCTTTTAAACTTTGGTAAGTTCTATTTCCTTTCTCGTTATTGATCCCACTATCGGCAGCCCTGAAGATGGTTTTCACACCAGGCAAATGCTGGGGCTGTACCTTAATTAAGGCCACGGCCGCTTCCTTCCAATTCCTAGGTCTTTCCTATCCCATCGTCGCCATAAGACCTATCTGTGTCGGTGCGACGTAAAGCTCCTAGCAAAAAAAAAAAAAAGCGATCTAATTCGTCCATGTGACAGCCTACGTACAGCGATGATTTAAATTAACAAATAAATAAATACATTAATTAAATAAATAAGCAAATAAATAAAATCAGAAATGTAACAATATATTTCCGTATTTTCATATTTCTCCATCCTTTAGATCATGAAAGGCTCGATAATGATCATCATCACCATTGATCACTGTGTCCTAAAGATTTCAACAGTACATTTTCTATCATCTAAAATGTGACTGGCATCAGCCCAGCATTTACCAAATCGGCGCCTAATTTCCTTTTCGAACTCCGTTAGCATTT